>NC_091394.1:52670571-53036196 GCF_032191515.1 Phaenicophaeus curvirostris | reverse complement strand
TCTTTACTGAAACTCTTCCTATGTAGTCTATTCCACAAAATTTAGTCAAACAGTATTCCTGGGATTTACTATAGCTCTTATTTTTGATATAAATAGCAAAAACATTCATGAGTTTGCAAACAGCACATAATGAAGCAGATTCTTGGAGATAGCCTCAAGTTTTGCAAGGTCTGTTTCAGGACTACAAGTAGTTCTGTTACAACTTTGTGGGTGAGCAATAGGTTTGTATTGAAACATTCTGGAACTGCTGCTTTAGATGTTCATTAATTACCCACTGTTCTCCAACTTCAGATGACTTTGGTTCTCTTATGTGGTAATACTTGTTTCAGTTTTATTTCTGTAAAATGTTTCATCTTTTCATGTGCTTTTTAGTCAGAACATGCATTCAGTCCACCTCTAGGATTAAAATAGGAATAATGTAATATGCGTGAAAATTCCTCACCCCTCATCCAGGTCACTGAAACCTGCTACTACCCACTTGAAGCATCATATTAGCCTACTGTAATGTAGAGAGTTGCTCACTCAAATCACAGCAGTCCTTATTTTTTCTGTTACAGCTGTCAATATCCTTCAAAATTCTCAGCTTAAATCAATCTTTATTTATCTTCATTTGGCAGATTTAGGACACATTCATGCAAGAAAGTTACTTTGAAATAATTCAAAAGTACTTGTTTTTTCTAAAAGTAATTTTTCTTGTTGCTTGGGAAGAAAGTACCAAAAATGATCCTCTACCACCCCTTTGGAAAGAGCAAGCAAATAATTTCCCATAAGAAAAGTGTCACCTGTATACTGAGATGCACAGAGTTGCTTTATTTACCCAAGCCATTTCTTGTGCAAACTTAGGTCCTGACCAGGTCTCCCATAACTTTCTCGCATTCCTTAACAAAAGTCCTTACAACCCAGTCCAAACCCCTTCTCCACATAACTCAACACAACACAAAGCTTAGGACCCACATTCCTACAAATCTTTTATAGTTGTATGGTCACAAGACTTCTAAACTCCATCATTTTTATACTACATGTCTCCAAACGCCTTTAACTTGCAGTTTGTCATTGAAGAGTTATGTAGTTACAAAAAACCAACCAAACAAAAAAAACCCCAAAAAGTACCATGTATGCCTTCAGTTTTGCAGGATCTTTTTAATAGCACCATCATTTTGGAGATACAGTATAGAATGCATATCATAGAATCACTAGGTCAGAAACAACTTTTGAGATCATTGAGTCCAACCACACACTGATAAATCATACCCTATATCTGAGTCATCCGTTTATTACAAGAAGTAAATTGATTTGGAATTTTTGATTCTTTACTCCACCAGTTCTTCTATATCAGTTATGGCACTGAATGTCAAATTTAATACTAGGTGAGCAAAGCAAGGTATGCCTCTCTTCTTCTTTCTTTCTTTATGGAATTCCCTTTTTTAACCTAATACGCTCTTCACTTATACCTGTCAGTCACCCATCCATTCATTCTGCTTTGTCACATCTACTTTTTCCAACACTCACAACAAATCTTTAACCACAAAACATTATCTGCATATTCTTTCAATCTAGCAATTAATTCTGCTCCTGAAACTCTGTGTTATTCCAGGCTTCCAGCTTTCACATTAGTATTCTTCCTGCAGATCCACCTAAGGAATCATATGAACAAGTTCCCAAATATAAGTGGATTTTTTAAAGTGGTTCAAGGTTATCAGAATCCTACTTATCCGATATCTTAATAACATTCTTTTAAAAATGCAAATTTTGAAAAAAACAGAGTTTGATACATTTTTTTTAGGCATTATAGAATTGTAACAAGATGATTTAGTCTTGTTCCAAAATCATTACTTGATCAGAAAATGAACTAGGACTTCCTAGAAACTAGAAAGCTACACCTACAGGAACATACCCTGATTAAGAAAAAAGAATTTTTTTTCTGGAGGTGGAGGGATGGTTTAAAAGTAATGAACATTATTACTCCTACCACATTCGCATAAGCGTTTCTAAAACTCCTCTGGGCCAGGGAAGTAAATCATATGTCACTAGAACTAGTTGAAAAAATCTCTATGATTTGTTATTGTAGGAAAGGGATCATTCACTGAAATCAGAATACTTTATGAAAATTCGTCTCTGAGTTCAGAAAGAATGATTTTTTAAGTTTGTTTGCTTAAAATGACAGAGAAAATGTTTTGTGAGCTTCAGACTGGTCAATGTGAAAGATAACATATTGGGAAATAGCACACCGAGTTTAATAGTTCATTTTCCTAGGCACTTTACATTCCCAGGGAGCGGTCTCCACAGAATCAGAATTCTACACTTTACCTTCACAGTTTTCTATCATTTCTGTTAAATATTTATTGAGCCAGAAGAAAGAAACAGATAATGTAACTATAGGAAAGGTAGCAGACAGATAGTATTGACCACTTAATTAGGATATGAGAGTTCAAGATTCCTGACATCAGTGAGTATTTATTTATTAAAAAAGAAAAATTCTGACAGTAGGCGCTCATAGAAAACTTACATCAGCTGTCAAATATGAAGGACTTATGATGAAAGATTAGCAAAATCAAGACTTTTGCCTAGATCTGCTAAGTAAATTTTAAATTTCTAACCCCTCTTCTTCCAGGGGAAGTGATTAATATGATCGTTGATTCCTTCAAATAACAGGCCCTTCTGTTTTTGAGAAAAAGCAACTATTTCTGCACGTTAATTGCTACCTACAAGCTAGAGCAAAATCCTAAAATCCTGCCACTGTGTTAGTGCTAGGCAATGATTCTTGCTGTAACTCCCCTTTGTGTGTCTATTACTTTCCCCTTCTTATTTCATCTCTCTCTCTTTTTTTTTATTTTTTTATTTTCTCTTGTGCTTAATAAGGCATAGCTGGGCAAGATTTCAACTCTCATAACACTGCTGTGAATCTGTGACCATAACAGCAGCTAAAAACTATTTGAAAAAAATCCTGCAAAACAACAACAATCCCTCTCCCTCAAACATTATGCTTCTTCAAGTTTGCAGATCTTTGTCAGGTTACAGAAGCTATACAGTTGTGAGGTTTTCCTTTTTTTCTTTTCTCCTTTGTTTTTTTTGGTTTTGTTTTGGGTTGTTTATTTTGTTTATTTCTTAACAGAGAAGCTGCAAGTGAAGTAAGCATCACTAAAAGCATATTTCTTCTCCCTTTGGGGTATTTTTGGGGTACTTGTTTTCTTGGTCCATTTTGAGGAAGCTAGGACTAAAAAAAGCAATGACTGCTTCAGAAATCCCCACCTATTTTCTGTTCAATTCTTTTAGAAAGACAGCTATTATAATACTTGAACACTGTGAGAAAGACTATTAGATTGATGCTTCTCTGTAAGCTTTGTACAGAAAAAAATAAGAAGAAATAAATACGTGTCTTGATATTTTACATTGCAAATGATCTTTCTCTTGTATTGAAAAAGGAAGAGGGAATTCTATATAATATAATTTCTACCCATTAAAATCAATACTTGCAAACCAATGTCTGGATTGAGGAACCTCAGAGGAGAAAACACTGAGACTTGCTTCTGCAAATGAAATTCAACAAATGAATAAATAAAACTCAGACAAAATAAACAAAAAAAAACCCAAAACCCAAAGCTACTTTCTCAACTACTACTGATTGCTGGTTAAGACTTGATTGTTCAGTGTACTAGTTTGGCACACATATTTTTGTAGTATTTACAAGAGAAAAGATTTTATTGAAAAAATATTTTAATGTAGTCAACCCAGCTGTAATAGTTACTCCTATACAATGATTTTAGCATGAGTCTTGGCAGATGTAGGGCTTTGCCCAAATATTTCTATGTACCCATCATATAATTTTAATTTTCTACACAGAAATGAGTGTGCGCCTTTTCAAATGGATGGTTCACCCTTCTTAAGACTGTCACCCTTCTTAAGATCTCTAAAAATAATGTTTAAAAGCTATGGTTGAAAAAAAAAATTCTAAGCTGTGGCAGTGGTGAGCAGAGGTAGATGAAACAGTACAAAAACCTCAATTTTCTCTTGGAGAAAGGAAGAAAGGAAACAGGATATTCCCCTGGGCACCTGTGTCCTACTAAGTAACTTTACACATCTGGCTGGAAAACAGCAGCCAACATCCTCAGTTCTCCCTGCAGGTGTGGAGAGCCATGGAAAGCATTGTGCAGTTTTTTTGTTATGTCTGAAATCAGGATACTGGATTGTGTAGCCATTAATCAGCTATACCCTGAGGCTCAAGAGGGCTAACCACAGCACAAGAATCATCATGAAGAATCTTCTTTTCTCTTACTAAACTGTGAAAACAACCTGAATGTATTCAACCTGCTATATAGCTGCACATTGCCCTGATGAAGTCAGGGAATAGTACTCCTAGAAGTACATATGGGACCATTAATTCTGAATCACATTGCAATGGCTCTGCAAAATTGAATTCTTACAGAGCAAGTATTCAGGCATGGCTTCAGGGCAGCCACTGAAGCTATATCTCATAGCAGGAGACATACGCTAGCTTTAAGCTAACCAGGTTGGGTACTCCTATCAATGTAGCCATGGCAACACAGAGCTTAGCCTGCACTCATCTTTGATCTGCAGGAGAGACAGACTAGCAGTCCAAGTACTTGCTAGTTAGTCTAAAGCTAGCTTGTTGTCTTGGTTTTAGCTGGGAAAGAGTTAATTTTCCTCTGAGTAGATAGTATAGGGCTATGTTCTGGATTTGTGCTGCAAATAGTGTTAATAATACAGGGATATTTCAGTTACTGCTGAGCAGCACTTACACAGTCAAATTCTTTTTCTGCTTCTCACATCACCCAACCAGCGAGTTTGGCTACGGGTGCACAAGAAGCTGTGAGGGGATGCAGCCGAGATAGCTGACCCCAGTTTACCAAAGGGATGTTCCATACCACATGATGTCATACTCAGCATATAAAGCTGAGGGAAGAAGAAAGAAGGGGGTATGTTCAGAGTTATGTCATTTGTCTTCCCAAGTAACAGATGATGGAGCCCTAGTTTCCTGGAGGCGGCTGAAGACCTGTCTGTTGACAGGAAGAAGTGAACGAACTCCTTATTTGCTTTCCTTACAGGCATGGCTTTCACTTTTTACCTATCAAACTGTCTATATGACTACACATGATTTTTCACATTTTATCTTCTCTCCCCTTTCCCATGGTGGGGAGAGGGAGCAAGAGGCTGTGTGGGGCTCAGTGTCTGACTGGGGTTTAACCAAGACACTTGTTTGATCCGAAATGCCTGCACTAAATGCCTGCTCTGAGTCTGCTAGGAGACAGAAAATTCCTGTTTGAGAATCCTGGCTTTCTGCTGGAAGATTGGGCAGCATTAGGAAAAAAGTGTTTTAAAAATGAATCGTTTGAGTTACGTAGAGGGTATAAGGTGGTTTTCTAGAGCTGGACTGTTATCATTATTAGCTGCTATTTCTTTTGTCATTGTTGAATGCAGAAGAGCTCTAACTTATCTTCAATGTCTTCCAGATACATTTGTACACATAAGCATCAAGAAATAAAAAATTACCCAAATGAATATATAATTTAAAAGACAAATCAGAAAACTCTGGCATTCCATGGGATTTTCCTGATGGTAATGTACGTGCATCTTTGAAGCTGTTAAATATTGTAGGGCAAAAGTCCTCATAATTATCCAAAAAGAAATATGTAATGGATGTGGGAAAAATCTACATATAAGCAAATTGAAAAAGGAGCACATTTTGTTATATGGTTGTTTCATCTACAAATTTAATGTCCATTCTATTTCCTGGATAATTAATGAAAGATTAATAAAACATTATTTTGATGGAAAAAATCCCTTGTTTTCCTTTTGTTTGTGGTTCTTCTGTCTATATGATCCATTGGGGATGGAGTCCAGAATTTAACACAATTTAAACAAATTTCAAAGTAGCATTTTTGAGGCTGTTACAAAATATTTCTCACTTTTAATTTACTTTCATTATGCATTTGTCTCTCTGGATATGATCAGACATTTTCCAGTAGATTTTGTATTGACAAAAATATTTAGCTCAAAGAGAGATATTTGTGAAAATGTACTGGTTTACGCAAACTACATTTAAAAATTTAAAAAGTAGTGTGTGACTGAAGAAATATTCTGTTTGACATTTTTGGAACAGATCTTTTATTTTTTTTAAAATTTATTTGTAAAATATTAATATTGAGACTTCTTACCTGAAAGACTATAATTTCATTTCATCAACATGAAACAGCACAATGCAACTGACTATGTGTTATATTATTTTTTTTAGAAACAACTTTTCCCTAATTTTTTCTGAATAAAATAAAATACCTGGAAAAAAATGTGGAAAAGGAAATAATCCAGAATTTTTTTCTCTAGACTAAATATCTCCATTTTTATAGAAAGAAGTTAGGCTTGCCCATTAAAACATCATTTTCATTGACTTTTGCTAATATCTATAGCAGCAACCTTATTCTCAAGCCTATTAGCAAGATTAATTGTGAGAAGGTAGTATCAAAGTTAAGTGGGACTATTCCTCTCATCTTTCCTTGGTGATTTTTTTTATTCCTATACATGAAAAACCTTCTCCAAAAGGAATGGTAGCTTGCTTAATTAAGGGTGACTGTACTGCCAAGATGAGACACTGACAAGTAGCTTTCAATTAGAGATTCTTCTTCTTGTGTGGATTTTGAGGGTAAAACTTGGTCAGGTTTTTCAGCAAACCTTTACTGCAGACGTTCCCAGATTAGATGTAATTCCCACAGATGGTAGTCCTAGCAGGTGTGAACAGTGAATCTGATAAATTCAGTAGTTTCTATTATATATATAATCAGACTTACGAGCTTAACAGAAACAAAGCTAGAAACTCAAAACCGGGTCATGCGCTGCAGTACTCCAGAAGGCCCTACCTGTTTCTTTTTATCTTCTTGATTGTGCCATGCTCCTCTGCCCATTTTTCAGGAAATCACAACATTTTTCATCTAGAAAAGAGTTGTAACCATTCAGTGAATGGGAAGACAAGTTCAAAAGCATTGTTTCCTGCTGTGAAAGCACTAAGACAGACAGACAATATCCAGTGAGAAGTGCCTGGCTATGGTGCTCTGCAAAATCTTAAAACTGACCTTATCACCCTCCCAACAGCTTTCATCTCAGAGCAGTGTAGAACTTCAATGTAGTCTTTTGAATAAAGATGGGGAAATCCCTGCACTTGCATGCCAACAAATACGGTGTTACAAAACCAACAGTTCTCAAGTAACAATCTCAAATAAAACATTATGTCCAAATACTCACCCACAGCCCTACTGCTGATTATATTCTTGCCAAGAAGCTATTCTAAAGTCACCCATGGGTTCTCTGCTGAAACTGGATTTTCAGATGATCCAAGGCAGCTGAGAAGCATTTTGTCAGACAAGTGAAAATTTATTTAGTTCAGTGACAGCTTTTTAACCAGAGTGATGCCAGTCAGAAAGAGTATATGCACTGGACCTTTATGATGATGAAAATATTTTCAAATTCTTTTGGAAGGTGGAAGTATGGGTAGTATTCTCTCTTTCAGTAGGACAGTTAGTCAACCATTGACTACAGCGGTTGGCCTGAGTGCTTTGTAATGTGGAAATTGTGCTGCAGCACAAAACAAGCTACTTGCTGAGAATGGTTTTTCATGGATTTTCTTCTCATCCCTTGGATAAAGAATTGTGACTGGCTAATTATAAGACTTGAAGAAAAATGGAAGGTGACTTCTTACAAGTTAACCTGTTATTTCTGCATTCATTCTTCTGTCAGAGCTGCTAATTCAGGAATGGTTCCCATCCATACAGGGAAATTTAATTTTTTATACAGCCCACAGAATTTTATCTTCTCTTGAATGTCAAGCCTTGTGTTAAGGACTTTTTTTGTGACAATTGTGATGATGTCTCAACATAGAAGCGATTTAATATATTACAAATCTATTCACCGTGTTAAATAAGGTCACTTTCCTTAATAACTGTTCTTGGAGGAAACAGGAAAAAGGTAAAGTCGGTTAAACCTTTGGTAAACCATGATTCACATGAAAACGAAAGAGAATTTCTCAGATTTCAGCCAGCTCATCCTATTCTGCTTCAGCTAGCTCTGCAGGGGATGAGCAGCAACCAAATGTCAACTCCTGTCAACACCTTTGCCTAACTGTCAGGCATTGGATGTGCAGGGTTTGGCTGCCTGTGCTCTAGGCCCGCTATGATAGTGAGGAAGTCCAACCCTGAAGCATAGAGTTGTTTGTTGGAAGAGCTGTGCAAAACCATTGTGTGGGTTTGTTCCCCTTCTCTCAGGAGAAGCTCTTGCTTTAGCCATTTTTGCACCGGTGCCTGTACTTGGCCACATATGCCTTTGATTTGGACCTTCAGCCCGAGCTTGAGCAGTGCTGTCTGACTCTGGGCACTCTTCTCGCTGGGGTGTCATGGTCCTGCTTCCTGTGTGTGTCCCCTGCCAGAAGTCCTCACAGTCCTGGCTCCTTGAACCTTACAGAGCCTTTCCCCCTCACACACTAAAGGTCAGACTGAACAGCATGCAGGAATCTGGATGAGAGAAAGGTACAACAGGGGGGAGGAAAATGGTACAGAATGCTGTTAACAGGGGGATGCAACTGGAGGAGTTTTGTCTTCTAGTCTTTCTGTCATAATGGAGTTACAGGTGTGATTTGGATTTTTGGCACACATTTATGAACAGGACTACACAATCATGAAGAAAAGCTGTTGTATGGGGTGTAAACTGAGCTGATCACCATCTCGCATAGGTACTGTAGCTTACGACTGAGGGGTAAAGAGACACAAATCATGTGCAGGTAGGTGGACAGAAGGTATCTGTGGATTCATGCAGTTTAGGGAATCCTTCCTATGCAAAACACAGTTTATCACTGTTGAACTTCTCTGAACTTGTGTCTATTTTTTTTATACACTGTGAAATAAGATTTCATTGGTTCAAAACCAGAAGTGGTCAAACCTGGGAGAAGGGAGAAAGGAAGGCCAAAGGAAGTAGCATCTGCCATTGCATACAGGAGCTGCTGAAAGGCAAACAAGCAATATCCACAGTCATGAAGGTGTCAATGGCCAGTAAGACCTGAAGGTACTGGCCAGTGTTTTCCCAGACTCAGGATCTTTTAGTTACAATTCTAATCTGTATTCAGTAACTTCTTTTTTATTATACCGCTGCAGCTTACCCTACTAGTAATAATCTAATTTAAAGTTTATACTGAGCTAGGAAATAGAGATCACAATTTTAAATTCTTGATTTTACTATATGGCTTAAACAGCCATGAGATAGCTTATACACAATCATATTCTGTTCCAAGAGAATGCTTTCCTTGTGTGTATGTCGGCATGTAAAATGTCTGATACACCCTTTCTGTCACTGTCAATATGTGTTAATATAATTGTGTGTATGTGTTGCCGTGGGTGAAAGTAAATGGAAACATACTGGTGAGCTTAGATTTGGGTCTTGAATTTTTTCAGCAATACAAAGAACATATTCCTAAGCACAGGCCATTTTCCTGAATCTTCTCCCAAGCTTTGACATTTTGAGTTTGTATGGACAAGAGTTCATACTACGACCATGCTATTTTAGCTAAAAGCTAGTATATATAACTAAAGCTAGTCCTAATTCTCCGCTAGTGTAGGGAGAACTATGGTAGTGTAGGGAGAGTTATGGATAAAAAAAAATATGGAGAGAAAGCTTTGAAGGTCAGAAATGATTGCTTTGCTTCTTTCCAAGTGATATAAATAGGCAAATAATTTTTAAAGATTTTTATTACTCAGAACCTTTTTATCATCAATAATTGAATAAAGTATGTCCTAAAGAAAACTTGAAGAATATGATGGAAACATTTGAATACTCTTTGTATTGCCTTAGCTAGTAAAATTCTCCATCAACACCTAGAAATAATAGAGAAAAGGCAGGTCTAAAGGTACTTTATAGATGAATACCCAGAAAGAAATATAGGGTTATCAGTCTCTTCCTGAATTATTTATTGGTCTTTCTCAAAAAGCAGACCTACAAAGTCAGGATAAGTCTATGGCTTGCTTCTGACAGATGTCTTTCGAAACTTGAGGGTTGAATTACTGTTCTGATTTGAGCTAAAGCAGAAGCAGTTTTTCTACCTTTTCAGCTAATACTCATCTAAATAGCTACACTTTCTGAAAGTTAACTACATGATTTTCCAACAATGTTTCTCTCTAGAAGTGGTAGCACAGGGCATTAATATGCAGGAGGGCAGTTCCTTATACTTATTCCTATAGAAACCAAGGTCATCCTCAAGTTGGTGAAATGCTGTAAGTGAAAGGGGCAAAAAAGAGTTGTACCTGCAGGGAGGAACAGACAGGACAGGTGACCCAAAACAGACCAACAGATTATTGCATTCCATATACATCATACTTGGTACAAGACTGAGAGATCATGGGAGTGAGGTGCTCTTCTTTGATGGCTGACATCCAGTCAGCATCTCATCTGTCTTTTTGCCTTTGATACCAGATCCCTGTGTTCCTGAATCCAGTTCCTGAATCCAGCTCCCTCCTGCCTCTGATTTAAGCCAGGGATCTTTTCCCCATGCCTCCTCTGCAGTGTTTGTGGTGACATTATCACTGGGGACTGAGGCAGTAGTTTCTTGTATTTGTATATATTTTTATTTTCTTATTAGTAGTATTTTCATTATTATTGTTGTTCTTGTTTCTTTAAATTCGTTTTAGTTTTACCTTCTAACCCACAAGTCTCTTTTTCTCATTTCCCTTTTCTCTTTCCCTTGGAGTCTGCTCATCTTTGGGTGCTGATCAAGCTGGGATGGAAATAAACCATGATGATTACATGTCTTTCTAAGAGCAATGGTTCTTTTTGGTTTTACGCTATTTATACTTGCATTCTAACCAAATACACCCAAACTGAAAAGATGTACACCAAGAATTTTCAGAATCTAAACTTTATTTAAATACATTATAATATTTTTAAAAAGGAATTTTAATTCTTAATATACTTTTTATAAATACTTCTCTTCTCATTTTGCATGCCATATTTGTACTCTATGTTCTTAATCAAAGAGTTTGTATTGGTTTATGATATGTTTCTTTACAGGAGCTATTAATTCTTTTTCTTTTGAAGACTTTTTGGTCATCTTAAAATTTGCTTACCATCACTCATGAGATTTTAGGTCAACATCAAACATATGTACTGTGAGAAAATCAAAATGTTAAACAGAGGCAAAGTTTAAAATACTGCTAATGTAGCAATCTTCGCTAACTCACATAGTCCCTGTGGTTACATTTGCTTAAAAACAAAATAAAGTCAAAAACAAAGCAAAAAACCCCCAAAATTCGATGGAAACTTTTCACAGATAATTTGTACTTAAGGTTTTTTTATTATCTGTAGTTATCAGGTTGAATTCTCATTAGGTCATGTGACTTATCATTTATATTCAGGGTCAGTAGGTCTGTATAGTTACCATCTATTTAACAATTTTCATGAACAATTTCCTCTAAATGGAATTGTATTTGAAATGTAGAATGACTATAATTAGAAGAACCCATATAATTTATCCTGAGAAGCCGCACCCATCTGTGCTCCAGATTTCATGCAGTCTTTATGATGATTGCTGGATGAATGAGTCTATTTAGCTATTTCTGCATCTTTCAGGTATAATAACTTTTAAATGATATCTTAAAATAACTTTTCTTATTTTGTTCTCTTATTTTGTAAGTAATTTCATCTAAATTACTGTACTGGCTGCTTTTTCTTAAACAAAAGCTTCAGAAAATACTATAAAGATAATAAATTTTTTGTATGACATAGGACGTGGTTCCCTGCTTGAATAGCCAGGCATATTTAAAGTTAGGTACCTGTCAGGTCCAAAAATGGGTTTCTTATTGTTTGCCTGTATTGCCCACTCCAGTTATGCTTCTATTCTTATTTTCATGATCTTTACATTTGACTAGTAGTTAATTGCACTTGGTAACAGTGAATCACTCATCAAACGAACAGGTATATTATGTAGAATGCAATATTTTATTCTCAAACTAATAACTTTATGATCAGGCAAAGGACACACATATGATTCTTGTGCTAAGTTTTGATACTTATAAAATTGCTTTAAATTACTGAGGAAGAGAAAGTAAAATAAAAGAAGGAGAAAGGAAACTTTCACCTTTAAGAGCAGAATACCACTTATATCATTAAATTATAGAACCAATTTCTTCTACTGTTTGGAAACTACTCTTACTGAGACATGTGCAGACATCAATCATCTAGGCCAAAGAAATCAAAAGTGTATATATATATATAAACAGTACAGAAATGTTGTTCAAAAGCCTATGACATGTTAGAGCCTATGTTAGAGAGTGCTTTGATACCATTGAGCTCGATTATGGTGATGACAGGATTGGGTGTCTGTGGGTAAAAATCAGAGGAGTCCACAAGAAAGCAGATGTTGTGATGGGAGCCAGTTATAGACCACCCAGCCAAGAAGAAGAAGCTGACGAGCTCTTCTACAAACAACTGGGAGAAGTCTCAAGATCGCTATAGCTCTTGTCCTTGTGGGAGACTTTAATCTATCAGTTGTCTGCTGGAAGTACAATACAGCAGAGAGAAAGGAGTCTAGGAGGCTCCTGGAGTGTGTGTAAGACAATTTTTTACACAACTGGTGAATGAGCCGATAAGGGAAGATGCCCTCCTGGACCTGCTCTTTGTGAACCGAGAACATCTTGTGGAGGTTGTGATGGCTGGAGGACACATGGGGCAAAGCAATCATGAGATGATAGAATTCTCAGTTCTAGGTGAGGTGAGGAGGGGTGTTAGCAGAACGACCAGCTTTAACTTCCAGAGGGCAGACTCTGGAGTGTTCAGAAGGCTAGTTGATAAAGTCCCATGGGAGTGAGTCCTTAAGGGCAAGGGAGCCCATGAGCACTGGGTACTCTTCAAGAAGGAAACCATGGCAGTGCAGGAGCAAACTGTCCCCATGTGCCAGAAAATGAGCCAGAAGGGGAAAAACCCAGCTTGGTTAATCAGGAAGATCTGGGCCCCTCGCTACAAGAAGGATGCTGGGGCTCTGAAGAGTGTCCAGAGAGGAGAAACAAAGCTGGTGAAGAGGCTGGAGAACAAGTCTTATGAGGAGCAGCTGAGGGAGCTGGGGTTGTTTAGCCTTGAGAAGAGGAGGCTGAGGGGTGACCTTATTGCTCTCTACAACTACCTGAAAGGAGGTTGAAGAGAGGAGGGAGCTGGCCTCTTCTCCCAAGTGACAGGGGACAGGACAAAGGGGAAACGCCTCAAGCTATGCAAGGGGAGGTTCCGACTAGATATCAGAAAGAAATTTTTCACAGAAAGGGTCATTGGGCACTGGAACAGGCTTCCCAGGAGGTGGTGGAGTCACCATCCCTGGAGGTATTTAAAAGATAGGTAGATGAGGTGCTCAGGGACATGGTTTAGTGGCAGACAGGAATGGTTGGATTCGATGATCCAAGAGGTCTTTTCTATCCTGGTGATTCTATGACATACACAGCTTTCTCACTTTCTTCTGCCCCAGAAACTGGCAGTGAGACTTTGTTCTACCATGCGTTCAGAAGTCTATTTTCACTTAGATATGGAAGTAAATATTTACTGTGGTTTATTAAGTAAAAAGAAGAGGACAAAATCTTTGAACACCGCCCCAGAATAAAAATTTTATTTTGGTTGTTTTAGTAGGTGTTTATGCTCAAGTCAAATTATACTTTGTACTGTCTTCCTTCAATATCAAATTTAGCTTTCCTGACCAAAACCATGTTCAAAATAAAACTAAAAATGTAACAAATTTAAAAATAGGAGTCACTCTTTCATCCTTGAAGCTGCCATGCATTTCTTCTGCACTGGGAAACAGAGTTTCACTCTTATCTGATTCCTTTTGTTCTTTGCACATTTCATCTCCAAGAAGAACAATTCCAGTAATTCTGTTCCCAGTAAAAACACAGTGCTGTGTAGTCAGTTCTAAACCTTAGAAAATGGAGCTGAATCCTGTAGCAATAACCATATTGAGCAAACCGTCATACAGTATCTTTTTTTTTGTTTCTAAGAGACTGCATTTCATCTTCAAATTAATAAGAATTATGTACAGAAGCTATTCTTGTCCAAAACAATTTCCTCTTGCAGTTTTCTTTTCTGTTCAAATCCCTAGCCAGCAGTCATGCAGAGATAAAAACTCCTGAAGCTGTTCTGCTTTTTAAATCCAGTGGCACAGGCAGCACTTCACAGACAGCTTGTACAGCACACACACACAAAAGTGACTTGCTGATTGGATTGATGCATTCTGTCCTGTAAATCAGCACAGAGAACTAGTGATCACACAGGCAATCATCCCTCTAGGAAAAGATTATTTGGACTGGTGTAAACATTCAGAAATAAAACATACTGGGAAAATTCTGCTTTTTCATCCTTCTCATATTCCTCTCCTTCCTCCAAAAAGTAAGAAAGCAAACTTGTTGCAGTTTCTATAGCCTTTTCTTGCTTAAACAATTTCCACCAAATTCACTTTAGTTCCTGTATGTAGCTTTGAATGAACTCTCATAATTCAATATTGTTTGTTTCTTCTACATTGGGAACATGACATGGCATCATTGGCATAATAGGCCTATTTTTTCCAGTTCCACATGCATCCATAACTAATAAACAGGAATAAAATGGCATGATGATTTTGGTAAGACCTCCATCTCTATGAACTTCAAATATTATTACAGAGGAGGGAAGATTTCACTTAACTTCTTGATTCATATGCCATATATCTTATTATGGAAAGTGTTCATTGTTCAAGTTTGTGGACGCTTACAGTGAAGTGCAGTGGTATACGGTATTATACAGAAATCTATTGTTTTGCTGGGATTGTTCCTTTGTATTTTTTAACAATTTACTGCCTAAAGTAAGATTCTGTGCCATCTGCTCATATAATTAGAGTGCTAAGTTAAAATCACTTACCATTAGTACATGTTTTAAATTTGATTAGTGTTAGAATCATAGAATCATAGAATCATAGAATGGTGTGGGTTGGAAGGGACTTTAAAGGTCATCTGGTTCCAACCCCCCTGCCATGGGCAAGGACACCTCCTACTATTCCAGGCTGCTCAAGGCTCCATCCAACGTGGCCTTGAACAGTTCCAGGGAAGGGGCAATGTTTAACTCTGAAAACATTTATTTATTATAACACCTCATTATGCAGTCAGAATTACACTGGCAGCAATGTGAGAACTGCTTATATTAGGACTGCTAGAGTTGCTTGTCAGTACTTCTTTTTGAATGAAAGAACACAGGCACTTCTTACCAAAAATAATTCACTTTGAATCAAGGTTTATTGGCATCTCCATGCCATGTTCACAAACCCCTGTTTTGCACAGTTTAACATTCTCAGTTGAGCAGACTCAGAAATAAAAATCAGAAGTGAGCTGCATTTTCAGCAAAAGCCACTGAGGCAAAGGGCTCCAGAACAATCGTGCCAGGGGATGACTCTTAAAGTGGCAAAATTGCAGCAAAACTGTAGCATCAAAATCAGAGGGAAAGAAAGGGTTCTCCAGCCCTCCCAGAGCAGGAAAGGGTGGGGTCCTGAAGAGCAAGCAGCAGCTCTGACTCAGTGTGGGCAGGGATAAGAACTAGCTGGATGATTGCACTCAAACAGTTGTGGTCAATGGATTGATGTCCATGTGGAGATCAGTGACATGTGGTGTTCCTCATGGTCTGTATTGGAACAAGTGCTGTTTAGCATGTAGTCACAGTCACAGCCAGTGAGATTTGAGGGCACTCTGAGAAAGTTTGCTGATGACACTAATCTATATGGTGTGGTTGACATGGTGGGGGAATGAGTGACATCAATATGGACCTTGACAGGCTTGAGAGGTGAGCCTGAGTGAACGTTGTGAAGTTCAACAAGGCCAAAGGCAAGGTCCTGCACCTAGATCAGGGCAATCCCAAGTACAAACACAGGCTTGGCAGAGAATGGATTGAGAGTAGCCCTGAAGAGAAGGACTTGGTGAAAGAAAAGCTCAACATGAGCTGGCAGCATGCTCTTGCAGCTCAGAAAGTCAAGCATATCCTGGGCTGCATCAAAAGCATGACCACCAGGTTGAGGGAGGTGATTTTCTCCATCTACTCCAGTCTCATGAGACCTGATTTAGTGGAAGGTGTCCCTGCCCATGGCTGGGGGGAGGAAACTAGATTTTCTATAAGGTTTTATAAGGTCCCTTCCAATCCAACCCATTCTATGATTCTGCTATACGCAATGATTTGAACAGGCACACAAGGTCTGCATATAGAGAGTACATTGACATAATATTCCTGAGGTTATGATGGTTAAGATGGCAACCCAGAAACTTTCAGGATAGTCATTGTGTGAGTTGCTGTGGAGATCTGGTCCAGTGGCCCATCACCACTGTGAGCAAGAGGCCTTTGGTGATGTTCAATATCTTCATCAGTGATACAGACAGCGAGATCGAGTGCACCCTCTGCAAGTTTGCATATGACACCAAGTTGAGTGGTGCAGCAGTCACACCAGAAGGACATGATGTCATCCAGTGGGACCCAGACAGACTGGAGAAGTGGGCTTGTGAGAACCTCATGAGGTTCAACGAGGCCAAGTGCAAGGTCCTACACCTGGGTCAGGGCAATCTCCGATTTCATTACCGGATTGGGGGTGATGTGATTGAGAGCAGCCCTGCACAGAAGGACTTGGCTGTGCTGCTTGATGAGAATCTTGACATGGGCTGGCAATGCATACTTGCAGCCCAGAAGGCAAACCATATCCTGGGCTGCATCAAAAAGAAGTGTGGCCAGCAGATATGCCCCTCTGTTCCTCTCTTGTGAGGCACCACCTGGAGTATTATGTCCAGTTCTGGAATCCTCAATATAAGAAGGTTATGGAATTCTTGGAACGGGTCCAGAGGAGGGCTACAAGGATGATCAGGGGGCTGGAGCACCTCTGACATAAGGACAGGCTGAGAGAGGTGGGCTTGTTCACCCTGGAGAAAAGAAGGTTCTGAGAAGACCTTATAGCAACTTTCCAGTACTTGAAGGTGGCGTAAAAGAAACCTGGGGAGGGACTATTCACAGGGGCATGTAGTGATAGGACCAGGAAAAACGGGTATAAACTGGAGAGGGGCAGATTTAGACTAGATATAAGGAAGAATTTTTTCACAATGAGGGTGGTGAGGCACTGGAACAGGTTGCCCAGGGAAGTTGTGGATGCCCCATTCCTGGAGATGTTCAAGGCTAAGTTGGATGGGGCCTTGAGCAGCCTGATCTAGTGGGACGTGTCCCTGCCCATGTTGGGGGTGGGTGGGTAAATTATATGATCTTTAAGGTCTAAGGTCCCTTCTAACTCAAACCATTCTATGATTCTAGGATTCTGTGATTCTACTATTCTATTTCTGGAGAAACAACAGCAGAAACACCAGATTTAAGAACAGGTGTAGCAGAATTGGAAATAACAAGGGGGATAAAAACTCAAAAAAAAACCAATTAGAGGGTTTTTGTCTTTTTGGGAGGAATTTAGGCATAGAAATGGAGATGTGGAGGAGGTGAAAAAGTGAGTCCAGAGGTTGAAGAAATGGGAAGCAAGATAAAAAATCATGTAAAGAACAAGAGGTTGAATCTTTAGCTACTATGATTGTGGATGTCTATGGCAAGGAATACAGTTGTGGATGCAAGACCACTGGGACACCAAAGAGAAAATCCCTCAGGTCACTCCCTCATTCACCTCCTCAATCAGGTTTATGTTCAAGCAATTTGGCGTAAAAGGGTGGAGTAATGATGGATAGACTTGAAGATTGGAACCCCAGCACTAAGAGGTATAGGAGGCATAGTAGATGAACATGTAATTCAATAGCAGTTATGATTCATAGCTTTTAATAAAAAATCTTAGATTTAAAATTGTGTGTTGTATTAGGCAAAAATACTAAATGTAGTTTAGTAGTAGTAATGTGTTTATTAGTTAATTAGGTTATTGATTTTACAGGTGATTTATTTGTTTCTCAATAGTGTGCTGCTTAAACAATAAATGTTTTTGTCTCTGTTCACAATCTGAAGGGATAGAATTGAACTCTGAAGTAAGAGCAGCTCCTTCACTCAGCTGCCTGTCAGTTCTGAATTACCTCTCAGCCCTTCAGTCATGAAGACAGATCATTTGAGATGACTGGAGACAAAAGATGAATTCCACAGGGGGTAAAAGATGAACTATCCACCACCAAGTCCAGAATGAGGCAGATGCATATATCTCTTGACAGTGTTGGGTGCAAAGCAACAGGATAAAAGATCTGTTCCAGAAATAATCAGGACATCAAAGTTATGAAATGACCTGAGATAACAGAGTACAGCTTTTAAAGTACCATCAAATGATGTTACACAAAGGAAAAAAACTGGTAAGCTGTATTCCCTTCTCCTTTATCACAGAAGGGCTTTTTTCAAGTTTTTGAAGAGCTGCTTACTTGTCTTAGGAAAAATCTAGAGAAGATTCATCAGATGACAAATAATTAGGATGGAGCAGTTAGTCAGCCTCAGACAGTGAGAAGACTGACACATAATTGTGATCTGGCCTAGCAAACCTAATGATAGTCGTGTGAAGCTCTAGAAGCCAGATGAAATTCTGAAAGCTTGAAAGGAGAAAGGAAAGACCTTTCTAACAGCAAAATTATGCTAGTTTCTTTCCAGTAGATATGAAAAATAAAGAAAAAAGAGGATGCAGGCTACTAAAGCAAAAAACAAGGTTCAATATAGGCTATGAGAAAAAGAGGACACTTAAGGACCCTTTAGATGCTGGAGATTTTAAAGAATATACAGGGCAAAGATACTAAGGGCTTTTAGTTAGTGGACAGGGTACTAGTTGTGTATAAGGGCTATAATTCACTGAATTTGCCCTGTGATTCTAAGGTCTTGGCACTTGTACAGAGACAGTTGATTAAGTATGCTTGAAAAGAAAGATGGCAAAGGAAAATTCTTAAAACACTGTCATATATCCCAACGTAGAATACCTAGCTCTGTTAGTAATGATTGTCCATTTAGGCATCCTATAGAAAGGATCCCATCTTCAATGGACTAAAAATCTAATCAACAAGAAATACCATTCCAGAAAGCAGACTGAAAGGCAGGAGCTGAAGATCAACACTAGAACTTACCTTAGTAGAAGATGTTAGTAAGTCATCCCTTGTCTGTGGAGAAAATTGTGGATGGAGGGAAGGCATGTTAAAGAGTATTCTTCATGTACTCCTGTATACTCTGTGTGGGGAAATGAACTGGTTTATGAGTTCTTATATTCATGATAGAAAATCAAGCTGCTTCTGCACAAGAGTTCTCCCTGCTGCATGCACTGGTGCTGATTTTCACAAATCCAGAAATACTGTCAGAATTTCAAGAGATTAGAGGACTGTTAACATAATTTTAATATTAGATTGGTAAAAGGGATGACCCAGAGTTCTGTATATAGTCATCAGTAATGGAAGAATAATAAAGGCTGTGCAAAATAGTGGATGTCTAAATTAAGTTCTCTAACATAGAATAATTAGAACTTAAAAATGTAAAATTAATGCCAGTCAACAGGATTTCTAGAAATTTACAGTTTTCAGACAAATTCCTTTCCTAGTGGCAAGTTTATAAGTTTGGGTTTTATATGTGATCATGTTGATAAATGCATTTGACTTACCATCGCGTTACATTTTGATTTAAAATTTATCATTGTATGAAATAATACAGTGTATACTTACTCTCTATTCTGTAATTCACAAACCAATCAAATGGTGACAAAATTAAAGCTGTGAGTGGGGAGTTATCAGTGTGCCTCAGCAGCTCTTGTAGAGCACAGTAGTCATGGGATCAGGTAGTTATGAAAGATGTCTACAAGGTGAGCCGGGAGAAGACTTGCTGGTCCTCACCACTGTTCCTTTGCTTGGGAGCTGCAGTTACATGCAGATCACTTCTCTAGCAGAACCGTGCTGCAGTTATGTTTGTCATGTACCTTGTTGATCCTTATCTTCTGAGTTGACTTTCTGGCTTGATGTTAGACCTGTCTCATCTCTACACTTATCCAGCAATCATTGGGCTGCAACTGACTCTGGTACTATCACTGGATCTGCTCTACTCTTCTTGATGGGCTATACCACAGGGCTGCTTCCTGTGTGCGATGCCAACTCCAGCTCCCTGAACCTTACAGTGCAGCCAGTCCTGCTGCTCCCTGACATGACATACAAATTTTTGTTGACTAGATTCTCCAGCGATTTGCTCCTGATGTAGTGCTGCTCTTGAAACTAAAGTTCTGCTGTCTCCTTTCCCTAGAATTTTTATTGGTTCTGTTGTCTCCTTTGGCTATAAACATGTACAGGTTGCATTGCTTATAAACACTTCTTTCAATTCCACACCTTTTCTGGAAGAAGAAAGATTGAGACTGCTTTAGGTTTTTTTTTTTCTGGTTAGTTTTGCACCTGTGATCAAAATCTGTAGTTGCCCAAGAAACTGCAAATGCGCTTGGTACTGTTGTCTTCTATTGCAGCTGTAGTTAAGGTGATTCTTTGCAGGCTGAGAGAAGGACAAAAAGTGAGGGGCAAGGGGAAAACATAATGTCTAAGCAAGGACAATATAAATTAATAAACACATGAGATTAAAAAACAATAAAAGTACCTGTAGGCAGCAAGTTACTAGAATGTAATGGATATAATCTACATACTGCCATCATGGGGAACAGTAATGTAGGCAAGGAAGAAATGGAAGCAAACATTTTCTGCAAGGAGGCTACTTGCTCTCCAAAATACAGCTACTGAGGCGGTCCCTGGCAGTGTACTAAGAACTAAAGCTCCCACTGGATGCAAAATGTACTGCTTTATATTTTTATTCTCTGCCTTGTGTCTTCAGAGACACCAATCAATGAGGATTACTTTGATACTGTAAGCTCAGTATTATTGTACATTAATACACTAATGGTACTGTATCGTCTTTTCATGTCCTCGGGCAGCACTGGGGAGCCAGAGCTACACAGAAATAAATTAGAAGTGAAATTTAGATGCAAACTAAGTAGAAGGCAAAACTCTGCAAACAGAAGAGAGAAGCTAGCTATAAGCAACGGACTTGGCAGAGGAAAAGTAAACCACCTGCCTAATATTTAAAATAATCTCAAAGGAAAGACATAGAGTTAAGAGTGACAGCCCCATTGCTTGAAGTACTTCAAGGAGATGTTAGGTGACCAAGATGACAGGCTTGGTCGTCATCTGGAAACAAACTTTTTCCTAAGGAATTTTATTGGCACTGCAGTATCTTTAGCAAACTTTTATTAGCTGGCAGAATAATCAATCCACTAGTGGAAAACTGGAGATGCTAACTGCCCACTGCATCCTGAACACTTCAATGAGCCTAACCCTATCAGCACTGTGGATGCTTCTGAGTGGAGAAATGGCTAATGTATTTGTCTTTGTTTAGGTACTGCCTTTGATTGCACTCTAGGGTTCCAAACACTGGGATCTAATCAAAACAAAACATGATTAATGTCTTACAAACTTGTGAAGTCCTGTCAGTCACTCCAGTCCCAAAGTGATGTTACAACTGTGTAAAGCAGAGTAGAGAGTAACATGCATTTAAAAATAGTGCACAGAATAAACCCATGCAATTCATAGAATTGTAGTACAGCAGCAGAACCGCTTCATGCATGGAAACCATGCTGAGATCACTATCTTTCAAAAACCCAGCAATGATTTACTATCTGACATTAAGTCTTGAGCATATCTTCATTATTTATTCCTAAGAGAGTCACTGAATTATGCAATCATGATGCCTACACTTTGATGGCTCATTCTTAAAGAAAAGTCTGTCTTCCAGTAGTGTATATCATAGATTTCTCCATCTGATTGAGACAGGTCACGTAATAACACAGTTCTCCTTCCACTCGGCACATATCAATAGGAAGTCTTCAAATGATGAGACTAGTTTGGATCTACACATGAGCTGATTAGCTGGCCTGTACGCATACACTGACTGGCGCAACTGCTGCTGAACTGATGAGTTTTACTGCCTGCTGTCTCTTTTCTACCTTACCATGGGTTTTAACCTGAAAAACTTAATGTTATTGGGAGTTGTGAAACTTTCAGATGCAATTGAAATGGGCCAATAGACCCAAGAACTATTGGAGGCAGAAAGAAGTGGAAGATAGTGTACATGCATATTTAGTAATCTATCTTTCTGAAAAATGTGGCATAGACTCTCAAACTGTAGATGATGGAGAGGCATAACTATGCACTGTTTAAGGTTTCTAATTAGCAAAACTGTCTTTCATATGTTTCTCTGCAATACAAGACCCAATGTGGGAAAGCTTCTCTGACTCAGAAGTGTATTTCTCTCTTTCAAAAGTATTATGATGAAAAACACATGCTGGCAACTGGGAGACACTAATGTCAGTCACAGATGTGCTGCCTGGTATGCATTTATATGACTGCAACTGTAAAGTTTACCTATTCAAATGCAGACATAGCCGAAATAGTTTAGTTAACTAGTTAAGGTATAAACATAAAGTCATACAGCTACATGTGAGTGGCCTTTTAAATCCCCAGTAGCTATGTGCTGAAAATTCTGTTCTAACAAATGGCATGCTGCTACTTTTACCTGAGACATTAACTTACACTGTTGGATAAACACATCATCAAACACAGACTACACAGACTACATGCTGTTGTGCTTAAGAGCTTCCCTCTATTGCAATTGCTTTCCACCTCTCAAAATTAACATCAGTAACTGTGCCCCTAGAAGTCTCTTCTGAATGCACAAAATGCATAGTACTCATTCTTGTATGGGTGCATATAACCCACAGCAAAGTGGACCCCATAAATGCCTCCTAAGCAGTTCAACATTTCTTCTGATCCATATGTGTATAGCTGGAGTTGTTCCTGCTGGCATCATTAGTGACAGCAGTTCACAGACAAAAGGAAAATTGAAAGGCCTGTTATTTAGCACTTTTTCAAAAGAAAATTTGGCCTGAATGAAAAAAACAAAACCCAAAACATTTCTTGAGGGAGAGGAAGGAAAACACACACAGTGCTTTAAAATTTACTGGTTTTAAGCCCCAAGAAAGAATGAACACTCTCTTGTCTGTGCTAGTGCTCCTTCTAACCTGCTGTGGTTTTGATACATGAGCAATTTTGTTTGAATCAGAGGCTATGCAACTGAGATTACAGTTTATTATAATCCTCTAATAAGCAAAGTTTTCAAAACATCAATAGCAACTTTTAAAATGTTATTCTAGTTTCTCAGCTATCCTTTTGCCCTTCTTCAATTAACCTTTCAGAGCTCCTGTGCTTTAACTTCTGGGAAATATGACCAACTTCTGAGCCATTTGCAAATCAAGTCCAACAAGCCGAATGCATGAGTCATCTCTACAGGTGCACTGTGTCTTAGAAGGTTTATCATGGGATACATAGAAGCCTTCACCCCTGTGAAGAGAATTCAACTGCTAGGAGCAGATCAGCGAAAAAAACATTGGTGAATAAACCCTAACAACCCCACCATAGTGAAATATGATATTTTTTCCACTAAATATCAATGTTATGATCAATTGAGTTTCTGCAATGTTGGTGTAGCAAGTAACAGGAAAGACTTGTAAACTATTGCTGAAGTTGTGCCAGTATGCTCAGAAGCCTATATATTAAATCTACAAGAGTCAATTTAAACACTATCCACTGACTAAACTAGTATTCTACTTGTGAAGCTGATGTTTCAACAGCAATAATTGGGTCTTTGCTTTAAAAAAAATTATATAAATTATATTCAAAGTAAGCCAGTTGAATCTTTACACTCCTCTTGCCCTTGAAAGAAAGCATTCTTAAGTGTTAGCGAAAGACAGAATTTGTTTTAACATAAAGCTAAGCAGGAAAGAGAGATTTTTAATCCTCCTCAAGAAATATGCCTTATGTTACACTATAGTAGGATATAAAAATCTTTTTATGGAAGTAGAGTAATTTGATATAACAGAGAGCAACAGGTAAAGGTCACGTATCATGTTGAATGCAAGTAAACTTCCCTAAGACTTGTCATCACTGAGAAATTTGATGTGTTCATTTATACCGCATTAACATCTGTTGCCATAGTCCTTAATAAAATAAACAAAATCAATGTATGAAGCTGGGTGATGTTATTTGATAACTTAGAAAATATTTGTCAGCTTTAGTCATCATCCTGTACAGAGCGTGAAATTCACAGAGCAAAAGTTGAAGTATCCCATGCTGCTGTTTCTGGTCCTGGATTTACTGCAAGAAACTGAAAATCAAAGAGCTGGAGCAACAGCAAACAAAGAAATAAAAAGGAAGATGTGTAAGGTATTTAAACAACATGGATACTGTGAGCCTGGAATTTTAATGGCACCATTCACTTTTTGATGCGTATGCTGGTATCTTCAGGGTCACAGAGTTATTTCTCGTCTTCCAACTTATATCCTTAAGCTGTGCAGTTTACAACTTACATTTTAGGACCTAGTCTGCCATGTACATGAATCATTTTTTGCTATTCTTAGAACAACTCCAGATAAAATACCCATTAGATGACAAAGTTATAGATAACATGGAGTTTCAGCACCAGTGGAACAGAAAGCCATTTAGAGCTGGAATAGATACTTATTTCATTCCAGCAGCAGACGTTATTGGGTACTCAGTATTGCTTCCTGAACCCTTGCCAGGGTAGTCAGACTTTATCATTGAGAGATGATAAAATAATGGAAGGGGGGGGAAAAAACTGTGGTGGAGAGAAAACAAAGCAAAACAACTGACCACTGGCTTAACAGATTTCTGAACGCTGTTCAAAACACTGTTTTGTCCTAGCATGACTGCCTGCTTGGAGCCTTTTGTGCAAAATTGGTGGTCATTCATTTGGAAACATTTCCAGACATTGATTCAGAAGTGTTGGCATTGAATATGTCTAAACAAATGGGGTGGTTTTGTGAAAGGCAAGAGGATGTTTTTCTTCTGCTGTAGGATACTTTGTGATGTGATAATGAGGTGGTCTTTTTGTAATAAGCCACAGTACCATGTAGGTATGAGGATTTCACACACCAGCAAATTTCAAAGAACTGTTTTGAGTATTCCAGGAAATTAAGTGATAGAACAAGGCTTTTTACTCAGTGTGCATTCTCTGCTCCCACACTGTACACCTCTAATGCAATTTACCAGTGAATTAAGCATAAGATGTGATTTATCCCACCAACCTAATATTTCCTGTTAGTCAGTGGGGTGACTGCTTTTACGGCTTACCTTTATAATGTCATTATAGCTGAGCACATTTCTGCCTTAGCAGTATGTTCGAGGGGGGTCTTTGTTTGATATGTACATGTGTCTTGTACTAACTTTAAGGACCAAATTCTTCCTCGATACGAGCTCTCTGTTGTCTGTAGAGCTAAAACAGCACTCTTTGGCCCTTATGACTGAGCTTTTGCTCTCAGCTTTTACAAAAACTAAATGTGCCAAAGGGACAACGATTTGCACAACTCCTGCTCACAGGTGGATTAGACCCATTCTATTTCAGGATATTATGTTTTAAAGTAAAAATGTCATATTTTACATTAGTGTATGCAAGCTATATTAAATTACATTATATGAAATAACCAAAACTTAAACTGGCTTTTGATCTCTATGTAACTTGGATGTCATGCAGGAAAATCACAATTAAGTTGACACAAAAGAGAAAGAACATTCAGTACCCATGACCTGCTCTCACTGTTGTTGTAGGCAAAGGCATTTTCTTGATATTTCTTCTTTGTTTTTAATTGGATTGTATAGAATCAGGGATTATCTGTACTGCAGTTGATCTTTACCTGAAAATGACCGCATGTTTTGGTTTTAGGTGAAGGAGTGGAACTGGATCTTTTTATTTTCCTTTTTAAAAATCCACCCATATTTATCTTCACAACTATTATGCACTACACCTAGACAAGCTGCAACTTTTTCTGATATCTTATGCATGACAAAATTTTATACTGCTAGGCTAAGTTAATATACTTCACAGATTGCTGCAATATTGTTGTGGCATTGGACAAGACTGCAGCACACTGTTGACATTCAAGAAGGATGGAAAATTTCCACACTGTCCATGCTCCAGTCATTTTTTTAAACGTTAATGTAACCCTATCTCCTTGTATGTGTGTTTTAGTTTACTTTGTCAAAGCTATCTATAGTATATTGGATTGGATGAAAAATAAGAGTGTGCTAGACATGAATCTCACAGATCAGAATCTATCTGCAGGCATTTTGGAATACCAATTTTAGGGTTATATTTTGCAACTGAAACTTAAAGGACTAAAGTACTTGCTTACAGGGTCTGATATTACAGAATAAAAGAGAAGGTCACTTAATGTTTATGAAACCGTTATTTATGTTTATGGAACTGCAAATAAATTAGAGTCCTGGGGTTTGTGGGAAAACAACCCAAAGCCTATATCTTGGAAAATACTTTCTCCAATTTAGATACAACTGTAAAGAGACTGAGGTCTCAGACAGGCTAACATCCTAGTGTCTTATTAAGAATTAAATTGGTGAGAGTTTGATCCTTGTGGAAAAAAAGTTAACAACTACCATAGGAGACAAGATTAAAAATCAGAAGGGACCTTTTGGTAATTTAATTGTCCATATTCTTTAGGAAGTCAGAATTGTGTATGAGAGTATTTCCTATCAACATTATGCTCGGGAAATGATTAATTAAAAAAAATACAAAATACAAAAAGAAATTACTTCAATTGTAAGAGGAGAAAATTTAATTTGGAAGCCAAGGTGTATGTACTTTCAAACTCCACAGTACTATTTTACATGATAACTTAACATTGTGAAAAGTTTCTCAACAAAATATAAAAATAATGCTTTAAATTGACATGTTAAAGGAAATAAGAGAGATTAGAAAGAAAACTGATAGGTAGAAAGATGAAAAGGAGTAGGAAAAGTGGCAGGAAAGAAGTGTGGAAAGACAAATTAAAATATGAAGAGTGAAATGGAATGAAAAGAAGGAAGAATAGAGATATTAAAAAAGGGAAAATGCAAAAGAAGAACAATATTAAAAGAAAGAAAGAGTAAAAACTGGGATTCAAGCATAGATAAAGTAGAAGCCAGACAGTTTTTCTTTCATGCTTCCTTATATGATATGTGGGGAAATTGCCATATAAAGACAGACTGGTTCTGCTCAGTTGTTATTTCCAAACAGATACTAATGAATGGCCAGGAATGAAGGAATGGCTTTTTACTTCCTAATTTTCCCAGAAAGCTGGCCAGAATGGCTAAAACTAATGTATGGGAGAACTATTCTTAGTGAAGGAAAAGGAGTAGTATGTACAAAAATTCTTGAACTGGGCTGGAAACACCGTAGACTGGCATTGCATCTGTACAGTGATGCACTGTTCTTACGTAATTGTAATGAGAGTCTGTAATTCATCCTATTAGAGAGAGACAACAGTCACAAACAAGACTGCAGAGAATGCTAAATGCTACGTATTTTATTTTAAGAAATTACTATGGATCTTTTAAATATACACGTAAACTGCACTATGTAACTTCAAATGAGTTCTAAAACCAGTAAGGACTTGTACAGCGTGTTGTCATTTTCTTTTATTTATCTTAATTTCCAGCTTCACTGGATTTTAACAAGAGCTTGAAACACAAGGAGAACATAACAGGGTAACATGGATGTCAAAATCTCAAATCTTAAATCTCAGGCATCCCTCCCATATGAACAATGTAATCTTGAAAAAAATCCAAAACCAAAACCGAAACAAGACCACAATCAGACTCACACTTCAATCAAATCAACTACATAAAATATCGGTTTATACCCAACTAGTAAGTTAATATCTTGGCTTTCCATGTACACTCTTCAGTTGGTGTCAGTCTTATGTCATTCCAGGTATTATTGGAGGGAAGGAGAAGTACCGTAATATAGGGCAAAAATGGAGTACCTACTGAGTAAAGGTAGAAAAGCATACTTGATCCACATTGCATTGCTTTCCGACAGTGTTTTGTGTGATTTCACTGACAGCTTCAAGTCCCTAACCTGTAATTCCTAAATCTCTGTATCCCTAATTCTCCAGAGCTAGAAGATGATTATTGGTTTGTGAAGACTGCACATTAGTCAAGACGTGTCACCACTGGGAGGAACATAGGACCACAGTGGCATTTGCTTTAAAATGTTTCTTTTTCTGGTAACAATTTGGAAAGTTGGTCATGTACAATCAGGAGTCTGTCTGGAGATGGCATTTAAATTGGGGTGAATACTAGCCCTCCTACCCTCTGGAAAAGGGAATGGTAATGAGAAACAAAGCCCAGAGGTGCACGTGCTTGGTGTGGGATGGTGAATCAAAAGAAATCTACAATGTCATGATTCCAGATGACCTCAGTGTCAGTTTCAAGTATACACGAGGTGTTTACCACAAGAGCCAGGTGTTGATTTATGTCCTTAGATTTCTTGCACAGTCTAACTGTCACATCAGTGGTTTTGGATCATGTTCATCTATTTCCCCTTGCTTCCATGTCAGCACAGGTATTTGCTTCCTGTGACCTCAGCATTAGTTTAGTTTTATTAAAACTATTTTGTATAAAATCAGAAATTTTCTGTGGAAGTTATAATTCTTGCTATAATTAAATTACTTCCAGTGACATTTTACCTGAAAGGGGATTTGACTTTAAGAGGATTGCATAATAATCAAGAGAAAATATCATCTCCCCAGATTAGCTTTGTTTTATGAATGTTAAAACCACTGGTCTGTGGCATTTGAAAAGTCAGGTACAGTCAACATTTAGATGAATTGTTTCTCTGTTTCCACTCTGAATCTATACATGGTTTCAAACATTGTTTGGATTTCTTTTCCCCTCCCAGTGTTAGCTTCTGCTAACTTCAGTGATGGGTTCCTGCTGCATGGGACGCAGTGTGAAGTCCTTACTGAAGGTACTTTTTAAAGGAGGCCAAGACATCTGCGTGTCCAGTTCTTCCCAGTCCTTTGTTGGAAAGGCATTCTGATGTCCTCTGAGAAATCCCAGCCTGATGGAGAGAGTTCCCGCAAGTTAAAATCTGATTTCAAGAAAAGTTGCTCAGATTGTCCACAGTGCTTGGTGCTGTGTTATGCCTTCTTTTCCTTAACAGTATCTTCCTTAAGCTCATGCAGGGATGCCAGTTCAAACTGGGGCCTGAAGGATAAAGCAAGCAGAAAGTAAAACATCGAAACAGGTAGGAGTGCATAAGAGGGCAGGCGAACAAAAACAGTCGGAGAATTAGCTGCAAAACAGATGATGTGGAGAGATGACTAACATTTCACCTGTTTTGCCTGTATCAAGTGGTAGCTTCCTGCATGTATTCTGGTACAGACATAAATATTGTAGAAAGGAGAAATCTCTCACTAGGGCCATACTTTTCCACATCACACTGTCCTCCCTGGGGCAACATCTGATGTGGTATCCAAACCATTACCTGACTGTTCAGTCATAGCAGATGAATTGCTATGGGTAATGGCAGGGGAGGGGTCAAATGACCTGTAAATCCTTGGTGCTGTAGCAGACTATTTGTGCCTCCCACCTCCCCAATACTTGTTTTTAAAGTCAATGTGAGACCACAGCTATGCAAAGTACAGTTTCTAAGAAATAACCTGTGCACATCACTGTCCTATAGAAGGCACTTCTATGCTAGTAGGGATTTGACTGATGTTACAGACTCTCTTCTGTTGCAGGTTGACAGTAGATTTCTTTTTTAGACTTATCATGCAAGGCAATGTTGTAGTTACATACACACGTGCATATACATATACATATATATATACACACACATATATATACATATATATTTCTGTAGCATTTCCAAATCTGTAAACTATTATTCAGAAAGCAGGAAATTTCTGAATAAAACACAGATAACAGTCCCACCTGCTCTTGACAGGCAGTCTTTACATTTTGCCAGCTCTGGTTAGTTCTATACCCCTTACACTCTGTGGGACATAACCAAGCAGATTTGATATGCAAAGTATAACTGTCACTGACTAAAGTTAAAAAAGCAAAACCAAGGTGGAAAAGTAACAAAGTGATGAGGGTGCAAAGCAAAACTGGTATAATAAACTTTTTGTTTTGCTTTTATTTGTTCAGGTTATGAACTTCAGATTTATAAGTGATCATGTGTTTCCAGTAGTGATAGGTCTCCAGTGAGTGAGTGGAATTGCCCATGGGCAATGGACATCCCACTAGATCAGGTTACCTAAGGCCCCATCCAACCTGGCCTTAAACACCTCCAGGGATGGGGCAGCCATAAAATCCCTTGGCAACCTGCCTCCGTGTTTCACCACTCTCATTCTTCCTAATGTCTAGTCTAAATATGCACCTCTCCAGTTTATATTGATTCCCCCTTGTCCTATCACCAAAAGCCTTTATGAATAGTCCCTCTCCAGCTTTCTTGTAGGCTCCTTTCAGGTACTGGAAGGTCACTATAAGGTCTCCTCTGAGCCTTCTCTTCTCCAGGCTGAATAACACCAACTATCCCAGCCTGTACTCCTATGGGAAGGTGCTCCAGCCCTCAGATCACCTTAGTAGCCCTCCTCTGGACCCATTCCAACAGTTCCATATCCTTCTTATATTGAGGACTTCAGAACTGGACACAGTACTCCAGATGAGGTCTCACAGGAGAGGAATAGAGGGGCAGAATCACTTTCCACAACCTGCTGGCCACATTTCTTTTGATGCAGCCCAGGATATGGTTGGCCTTCTGAGCTGCAAGCATGCATTGCCAGCCCATGCCGAGCTTCTCATTGACCAGCGCCCCCAAGTCCTTCTCTGCAGGAATGCTCTCAATCACGTCATTCCCCTTCATGTACTGAAAATGGGGATTGCCATGACCCAGGTCTAGGACCTTGTAATTGGCCCTGTTGAACCTCATGAGGTTCTCACAGGCCCACTTTTCCAGCCTGTCCAGATCCCACTGGATGACATCATGTCCTTCTGGTGTGACTACTGCACCACTCATCTTGGTGTCATCTGAAAACTTGCTGAGAGTGCACTGAATCTTGCTGTCAATATTCTTGATGCAGATATTAAAGAGCACCAGTCCCGGTATGGACCTCTGAGGGACACCACTTGTCACAGATCTCCATCTGGACTTTGAGCCATTGACCACTACTCTCTGAATACGACCCTCCAACCAGTTTCTTATCCACCCTGCCATCCACCCATCTAATCCATATCTCTCCAATTTGGAGAAGAGGATGTTGTGGGGGACCATATCAAAGGCTTTACAGAAGTCCAGATAGATCATATCCATCGGTTTACCTGTGTCTACTGCTGCTGTTACCCCATCGTAGAAAGCCACTAAGCTGGTCATACAGGATTTGCCCATGGTGAAGCCATGCTGGCTGCCATTAATCACCTCCATGTCCTCCACGTGCTTTAGCATAGCTTCTAACAGGATCTGTTCCATGATCTTCCCAGGCACAGAGGTGAGGCTGACAGGTTAGTAGTTTGCAGGGTCATCTTTTCTGCCCTTTTTAAAAATGGACACAATGTTACTGTTCTTCCAGTCACCACAAACTTCTCCTGATTGCCACGACTTTTCAAATAACATGGAGAGTGTCTTGGCAACCACATCTGCCAATTCCCTCAAGACTCTGGGATGCTTCTCATCAGGTCCCACAGACTTGTGTATGTTCATATTCCTCAAGTGGTCACAAACTTCATCCTCCTCTACTGTGGGAGGGGGCTCATTCCCCTGGTCACCATCTTGCTGTCCCATGACCCAGGAGGGGCGAGGAGAGCAGTTATTGGTGAAGACTGAGGGAAAAATATTGTTGAGTACCTCAGCCTTCTCCTCATCTATTGATACGAGGTCACCATTCCCAACTATCAGTGGGGGGTACGTTCTCTTTGACTTTTCTCTTTTGACTGACGTACCTGTAGAAGCCCTTCTTGTTAGTCTTTACTTCCCTTGCCAAGCTTAGGACCTTCTGCACCTTTGCCTTCCAGACTTCCTCCCTACACATCTGGGCAGCGTCCCTATACACATCCCAGGTTACCCATTCCTGCTTGCACTGCCTGTGTAGTTCCCTCTTCAAGGTTTATGAATCACGTAGCATGGAAGATCTTGTACAGGAAAATCCATTATTCTTAAAGAAATTTTCACTATATATGAAACATCTAGTAATACAGATTGAATAGTATATGTTCAGAATTATTAGGAAACAGTGAAAAACATATGTTGGGAAACAAATCATTGGTATTTAAATGTTAGAAGTAATATGATCCAAAGAACAAGGGAACAGGTGGTTGTCTTGCCTGAAGGAAACAAAACAAAACAAAAAAAAGAGCCAATATCACTCATGAAAAAGTGAAATCTCTTTACTATCTATATATGAGCTATTCCAACTGTAACTGGGGACTGCATAAGGATAAAAAAATGGAAAAGCAAATGGCATTTGTTCAGATATACAATACATTGGTGGGTATTACTAAGAAAAAGTGGACAATGTGTTCATAAAGGTTTAATTTTCAGAGGACAGAAACTTCTTCCAGAATCATCTCACCCTGAAGGTATGCCCAGAACAACCCTGTGACAGTGTAAAACTGTAGATAACCTGATGCCTAAGTAAAATGATATCTTCTCAATCTGAAATGAAAAAGAAATAAATAAAATGTTCCTGACATACTTACTTCTAAACAAAAAATACAGACAAAGCCAGCCTTTATAGTTTATTTATGGCAGGTAATATTTGGCCTTGAAAGATTAGGCTACATGCGTAGCTGTGGTGTGAGATTTTTCTTTGTCATAGATTATATTAATGTTCTCAATCTCTTGGCATCCTCCTTGGTGCTTTTTTCCTAAACTCCCCTGAGTGCTGAGACTCACTGAGTGAAAAGCAGAGGTAGATATACGTGTTAAACAATAATAAGAGGAATTTTTTTCTGTTGATCTATGTATATTTACTATGTCAAGCAGTAATCTGCTTAATATAGAGAACTACTTTTTAAGTAAGCCATGTTGATTGTTTAGAAGAATATAGAATTATGCTCACTAGGTATAAATGGATGAGTAATTTTTAAGAGCAATTTACTTTCCTGGAAAAAGACTTTCCTTTTTCAGTAACATTATTTGGATGTTAATCACTGCTGCGGTTCAAAGTGTAGTAAAAATAAGACCACCTGGGTGTTAAATCTGTTAGACCTTTACAACTGATGCTCAGAAGGCAAAACATGCTCACATTTTTCTCCCACACCTAACTTAGAAGCTGCTTCCTGGAGGAAGGAAATATAATAAATAAGAACTAGGAGAAAACTATGTTAAATATGTTCCCTCTTTGTGTAAAGCAGAATAAATTGCACCAAATACTAAGTGGATATTCTGCATTACTGTGAGCTACATACTTTCAGTAAAAAAAAACCTGCTTACAACATGCTTGCTAAATCTGTGCTGCTGAGAGCTGGTTTGTTGCCAGTCATAACCAGCTTCATTTCCATGGCTGTCTGGTCACCATTTGTATTAGACTACAAAGAGTTTCGTGCAAGCAGCTGCTTTACTCAGATTACATGGTTGCGGTTTTGATAAAAAGAAAAGCTTCCTGAAATAAATAAAAGAAAAATAATAATTGAAACTCAGATTTGCTTCTATAATATTAACTATTGTAAAGAAAAAGAAGGAAAATGATTAATGGGTAAATATGTCACACAGTAAATGTAAGAACCCTCTCACATCAGTGCATCTGTTAAAGAGTTTTGAAAATCTTTAAAATAATAATGGACTGTATAAATGTATTGGAAACTGACTCTGAAATTTGGCTGATATTGTGGACTGCAAGTAAGATTAAAGGCTTTTCAATGAGGTAGAACATCCTAATTACATGTACTGACAGACACAAATCCAAAAGCATACTAGAAAAATTTATGGTTGGTAGTAATTTTTGGAAATTCAAAGGAGGACTATTGGCCACCTAAGAATTTCAATCAAAAAAAAAGCAATCTTTTATGCAAAATAGCTCATCTGACTATGATATGTATAAAATAGCTGGAAAAAGTCATGACATAGAAACATGTCAATTTATTGTTATGTTATTATTATTTTAGCTGAACATAATTTTGTAATTTTTTTCAGAAGATTTTATTCAAGTTTATTTCTGAAATTAATGGCACTATTGCAAAACAACAGAACTTCCAAGAGACTTCATTTTTAAGTATAGAATGTGAACATTGGATATTTTATCTATTTCCTTATAGTGTAAATGTTTGTCACAAATGTGAATGTGTAACTGTTGTTGTTTACTGAATCATTACAATTTTTATCGTGAGACAGATATATAACTTTTTCTGCCTGATCTGCTCTGTGAAGGGTAATATAAATGGTACTACTCTGACCTTTTTAGTATTCTGTAATTTGATTCGCTTGCCATTCCTATCCTCTTCTGTTTGTAACCTCAGCAACCTGTGACTAGAATGGATGCTCAGTCAAAACACAGAATACTGAAAAGGTCACAGATGTAGAATTTACTGCATCTGCTTCTCAGGACACACTGAGCAGAAAAGTAGTGGCACCTGGTTCTGATGATTTATTTCCAGAAGGACTGAAAAAGAGGCCATGTAGAGTCTTTGTGATAACACTGACAGGAGAAGTTCTACCTGTACCCGTATGAACACTGTAATGGTGAATAGAAATCAAGCCAGGATGCATATTGCCTCTTCAATTTCTTTCCGTTTCAAACAGCAGTAAATTCAATAAAGCGTATTTTCAAAGTTTACAGTTTACTGGCCTTTAAATTATTTTTCTTCTTCACTTCAGTTGAGCTGATAAGTAAATGAGGTGGGAACTATACAGTCTATTAAAACAAATGTGTCAGGATGAAAAAATCATTGTGTAGATAATGTAAAATATTTGTAGTGCATAAAGCATTGCTACTAAAGGTTTACAGTCTCATATATTCATGCTTGTAATGCCTCGTCTTATAATGTCTTACGTTCTGTGATTATTTTTGTACCTGTTAAAATATTCTTTGAGCAGGTGAAGAGAGGTCACACATCAGTAACTAATTTCAGGAGGGGTTCAGGGTACGCAATGCTCCTGAGATGAATTGCACATCTTCACCTGGAAGCAGCACATGACAGTTTATGCAACAAAAGCCTCCTCCTGAGGGATGCCCAGTGGACATAAATGGACATGATTAGCTGGCACCAAACCGCATAAAGGGGAGAGTCTTCTTATTTGAACTGAACACTCCCCCTTTCCCAAGGATATAGGCATCCTTATTCTGTGATTCATCAGGGAGATGAAACTATATTTTTTCCACTAATTCTCTGTTTCCCTCTTTTTTAATCTGTCTCTCTTCCTAACCCTTCTCTCTCTCTTTGCTTTTCCATTTCCAGAGAGGCATATTTATACAGTATATTGCTTTATTTGTTTTGTACATGTACACATCTTTGCCTTCATCATGAATCAATAATTATTTTACTTTAATAGATTACTGAATATTTGCAAGCTGCCTTAAAATTAATAAATTAGCTCAAATTAACCATGTAGTGTCTCTTCAGTTTAATTCACCACCCAGAACAGTGTTTTATTGAACCACATCCATCTGCATGGTCGGATGTAACACTTCTATTGTCAGCTCCTAAATAGAACAAGAGCAGAACCAAGAATCTGACACATTGGACTACTTATCTACAATAAAATCAAATGCATATATTAAAGTGCTAAGAAAGTGAATAGTTTCAGGACATTGGAACTTGATTGTCGATACTGTTAAATTGTCAGAAAAATCTCTTGCATGGTTCAGGCTTGGGCCAGCTAACGCTAAGCAGACAAATCCTGAGCATGGCTGGGAAATTAGCACAGGCCTAAATGACACTTATAATGAGAAAAAGAAAATTTCATAGTATAGACAGAGGCCATTCCATGCCAGCTGGCTTCAGTGCCAGGAATTAATCCCAAGTATTTGTAATTTACTACACTAGGCACAGCCTAAGTGTCCAAGACTAAAAATAAACATATTCACTGAATATTTTAATCAAGCAGCAATCTTTACTTACTACCTGCAATTACTTTCATGCTTTACATCTCAGATCCAGACTCACTGTTTTCTAGAAGACAGAGAAAACTATACCAAACAACTTTCTGTCCTCACTGGAGTGTTGCTGGTGCATGCTGAGAATCTAACCCATCAGATCTCTTGTTCAGGGAGGTATATAAAGCAACTCAGAGTGTTACTTCTTATGGGTTGAAAGAATTTTATTGTGCTGATGACACACAACTTTATGTTTCGACAGTAAACACACATTGTGGTGCATCATTCTAAGTAGTCCATGTATATGAGTGAGCTGGTTAATGGCTTATCATGAGAAAAGCTGAAAATAATTATGCTGGATTTGTGAAAACTAGTAGTTTTCCATGTCTTTCACAGTCCTTTTTTGTAAATTAGCCTAATTTCAAATGATGCTTTTGACGGTCCCAAGTTAGTAGGCAATGCAAAAAATTGCTCCACTGTGACTGATGAGGTTCAACAAAAACCCAAGACTAACCCTACATGTACCTCAGGAACCAAGAATGGGAGAGGATAGACAAAGAGATGGTTACAGAACATGTCCTAAACCTGTCACAATGAGACAAGACTCAGCTTGATTTCTTCACTCAGTGTGAGTGGACGCATGTTCAAGTAGATATTTTCATAGCCTTGGTTGGAAAATGTTGATGTGCAAGATTGAACAGCAAATTAATATAAAGTTTCTTGGGAAACTGAAAAAACCCACAATGGAAATTTTTCAATTATCGACTGAGGCTTATGGTGAAAAAATCCCAAAGATCAGGTTGGTGTTCAAAGGAACCCATTTTTTGTTGACAGAAGATTTGAAAAGAAAAAAGACAGTTTCTCAACAGCCCTTCAGAAAGTGGTCTGTGGAATTGCTTTGAACATTGACAGAATCATATACAGCTGTGTGTCAACTCAGAAAGGAACTATTTTGAAGGTGATCATAGCTGATTTTCTTAATTTGTTAAAGAAAGAGTTACATTCACAATCTCTTTTTTTTGTGTGTCGGACCTCATATTCCTTCTTCATCTTTGTAATTTAGCTATTACAATGTGCTAACCACAATCTGTTAAAAAGATCAAACAATAGCTAGAAATAGACATGGAGTTTACCTATCTCCACTGACTTATTTATTACTAGGAAGAGTCGATGTTGTTACCAACTTATTTTTTTTCATTTGTCGTCTGTTTTAAATGATCAGCACATCTTCTTGGGCAAACTGTTCAGGCTCCATGTTTAGCTCATGTACTAGAGGCTTTGCATTTGTGCAGTTTTCCAGGCTAGGTCTGCCCTTTCCTGGAAGGAATGGGCAGCTAATAAATTGTTCTGAGAAGAGTTCCTTTCTTTTGCGTTGTTTACTCAAGTATGTTCACTTTTCAGCCATGCTACAGAATTCCTCTGTGGAACACAACTATTGCTGGCTTTTGATGATAGTATCTGTCATTTGTAGAAAAGAATATTCCATTTTGTTTTCTTTTTAAACTCAGTTTTGTTGGCTGGTTATTATTGGAAATCAATCATTGAAAAGGATTTGCAGTTTATAGAGTGAGCTGAGCGAGAGCTGTGTTCTGTGACTTGACAAGGTAATGGTGTAGCATATGTGATTTTTATGTACAGAACAGCCTAAAAATATTCCTTTTTTCTTAAAAAATATATTTTTTTCATTAAAAATATTTTAGTGGACTACTTCTGTATCAAGAAATAATTCAATTTATTTTTTTGTTTTCATACTAATATGTTATGTTTCTAGGGCTGACGCAATCCTGTGATGCCTTGTGTTCATGTTTCCAACAAAACAAGCATCCTGTCTTGTGCAAAGATCTGCTAAGACTTCATTGGCAATTTTGTGCATGATTTTGAAGATCTGTATTCAAGAAAAAGAAATTCAAAATAAAGAATTTCAGAAAGTGATTAAGGGAATAAGAAAAGAAGGAAAGCTGATCTCATGGGTTTAAAACAAAGGAGCAAGATGAAACTTCAGCAGGCATAAAGAAGATCAACACCAGTCAGCGACAACAGGCTGTTTTCTAGTGAATATATAGATAAAACAAAGTTTCTTCAAGCTGGAAGAAGCCAGCTAATAGAGATGGCACAACATGCTGGAGCTGTGTTCCATTAGGAGAGTCATCAAAATAAAGTGGACAAAATTTGTTGTTTGTTTTAAGGCAAATCTCAATTAAGTTCATTAAGACCACAATCAAGGTTCAAAGTGCCAAAGCTGTTATTATTGTTTGAGTTTCTCTGCCAGTCCATGTCTTGTTTTAATCGTCCTATTCTAGTATGATTGGAAGAATTTGAAGCAAAAAGTAAAAAAAAAAAAAACTCTTATGAACTCTGCTGTACGTATGGACTGCTCTTAATGTCCTTATGTGCACACAAACATTCTTTCTTATCTCTGAGGAACAAAACTCAGTTGAAACTTGAATTTATAATATGTCTAAATGTAGACACCAAAATACTTAACAGAAAATTACAGCAGTGGCCCACATTACTCCATTTACATTTAAGTTAGAATATTTTTCTGTGTCACTTGTTCAAACTGAAACTACTGATCTGAAGGGTAACTGAACAAACCTGATTTTATTGTCATTTTATATAAACTGCATTGTGTCATTAACACAGTTAAATTCTGAAATTTTTTATATACTTGTAAAAATTTCGTTACATCATTGAGTGGACATGAAAGTAAACCAAGTAATTCTACTGCATTAATAGTGGGAGACAATAATCAGAATTGCTACTTCATTTTACTCATGGTTAGCTGTTTGCATCTAAAATAAAATTAGAACAGAAACACAGTCTCTGAGTTAGATTTACAGAAGGAATTGATTAGCAACTGACAATGGAAAGTGCTTATTCTGTATCCAATGGATACTTCTAACAAAATGTCGATTATAATTGATTGCCTAGGATGTATACCATTGCTGTTAAAACAGAATGAGCTACTTGTTTTGCCTACAGCTAAGAATTCTGACATTCTGACAATCCTTTACACGCTTGCCCAGAAGAAAATTTGTAGGCTTTTACAATTGACGAGTATTTTATTAGGTCCTTAGTTTCTCAGTGACATACTTTCATCAGTTTTATAATGAATAACTCATCTGAAATGCACAATTCATCATGAAAAGTGTTACAGATTTAGTTAATAAAGACCACCATTGTTAAAGTAGTTGTGGTTACCTGGAAGAGACTTCAGCCTCTAAAACCAGAAAGAGGAAAATCCACGTTTTGTTTGGTACTCCATTAACAATCTATTTACAGCCAGTATTTCAACACAAGAGATACGATTTTGTCTTATTTTTATTAATGGAAATGTGATGTCAATGTAATTTTTTAGCAGATTACTGCATCATAACCTCAAAGCACCCTGTAAAAATGTTTTCATATTTTTTTCTATTTTGTCATATCAGTAAAATTAGGCGTTGTACACTAGAGAACATTTTACATTTTCTAAATGCCAGAAAATTACATTTTCACTATACTAAGAGAAATTATTTAGGAAAGATATATATGTGTATGTACTCTTGAACCATTACATTTTGAAGTTCTCTTGTAGCCTGTCTGGTAATTTTGGATAAACACTGACAGGGAAGGAGATAATATATCCCAGAACATCACAATATCAAAGCAAACCATTAATTTGCAAGCCAGATTTTGACAAGAATTAAATTCTGATCACACAGTAATTATTGTTTATCTTTTTTTTTTTTTTCCTCAGTAATAACGTCCCATTTCTTTGTAAAAATTTAAATAAGATAGTAATGCTTTTCAGCTGGCATAAATTGTGACTTAAATTGATTTGCACTTGATTCGCGCTTCCTGGAGATCCAGTCCACCTCCTCTGCAGCCACTGCCATTAATAAATACACATTTACCCTCCACAGATGGGGGAAGCAAAGGATCAGACAAACTCAGTTTTCATTATGTTCACTATGCTATGGGGGGTCGGAGGCCTTATATTTAATTGGAAGGAAAATCAAAGTAAAAACTGCCAGTACATTTAAGAGTTGAGGAACATATGCTGTTCATATTTAGTTGCCATAAAGGTCATTTCATTTATTTCCAGGGAGATTAACTGGACTATAATATAAATAGGAAAGTTCTGAAATCTCTTGCTAATAGTCATACTTCTTCCAATGTGAAGTGCTGAAAATCTCTTTAGTTCCTCTCCTAATACATGCTATGCTTTACAAAATAATAAGATACTAAGATACTGGTTTCTCTTTGTTAAAGATGGATGTATATAATATCCCACATGAATTACGTGTTTAAGAGGAAGTGCTTTTCAAGTGCATTTCAGACATTAACTACTACAAAATACAAGCCTGAAGTAAATTTGAAAACAGTTTATGAAGTGTAGGGTCCACTGAATTCAATAGCTTCAACTTTGCTCCAAAACTGAGCATCCACTTTTCCATATGAATTCAAGTACTACAGAAGTTCCAGGCTTAGAATTTCAGTATGCCTGAAACTGAAGAAATTACCTCTTTGGTTTTGTAAGTACAATAGATAAATGAAACTTCTCGTATCTGAATTGGCCACTCTTTGGACATATGGGTTGTGAGCTAAGAAAATCTATTTCATTCATCTATACAGTGTGCCTACATACATATGCATGCACACAGAGATATGTGTAAGTATAGGTGTATATATATATATTACATGAAGCCTTCCCATGCCCCGAGGCTCCTTAATTCTGAACCTCGATAGATTTGCCTTGAATTCTTCATAGCATTTTTTTTGCAGTTTGGTTTTGAAAAAATACACAGTTACTGCAAACTCTTTTACTTACTTAACAGCTTATAGGTCCTTAAAATTAATTTATATTTGCCTTAAATATTCATTGATTCTATTTTAGGTAATAATATACTTATCTAATGTTCTCTCTTTTTAAAATATAATAATAACAAAATAATTCAGTGTGACATATTGTCTAGTTTTACACTGCTGTGGTCATATATTTAATAGTCTGAAATATTAAATGTTCAGCCTGTATTTATTTGTGATTATTAATTTAAATCTTCATTAAAATAATTATTTCAGCCCATTACAATAACCTCATATGTGCTGCCCCTTAGAAAAACCATAATACAGACTTCTACTGCAATTTTAGGGTTATTTTGATCACCTTTGTTCCAGCATAACAAGCTTCAGCATTGACCTATTTTTGGAGGGCAAAATTATGTGGTCATTGCTTTCAACAGGAATAAACCAAATAAATTAGAAAAAAACAAACATAACAAACAAATGGTAAGCCACACAAAACTGTAGAACTACAAATCTTTTTCAGAAATTAAGGCTTGTCATTTAGTGTAGGCTAGATTACAATAAAAGACCACTCACTTCCTTCCTGCCCCAAAAGATGTGTGTAGAGTTCTTGGATTTGAGGGAGTCTCACAAGCCCCCAAACACATGACTCCAGGAGGATCCACACAGATGTATACATACCACACACTGGTAGTCTTTATATAGACCAGCAAGAACTGTCATGAGTTGTGCCTGTAACCAACAAGGAGACCTGGATGTACTTTTCTTACTAGAAACTTGCTTACTGTGCACTAGGCTGTCTTTTGTCAGGCCTTATTATGTTTCAGCAGTGCACAATCTTTTCTTGTCATACAAACATGAATAATTGAAACAAATTATTATTATTCCCTCTCTCTTTCTTTCTTGCACTGTATATATAATGATATATTAATGATTTTTTGTTTTGTTTTGTTATAAAAATAAAAAATAGGCTGAACTATTTCTTTGTGAGAGAACTGTCAAAGGCTGGCTCAGTGTGACTGATACATGAAGTGGAGGTATGATATGCAGGTTTTTGAATGTCTCATTGAAAGTCAGTGTGGAATTGGCACTACAATGACACTTCTTTCCCTATTTCCAGTCCTGTCTCTGACCTTCAGGCAATTCATATACCTCTAATTTATCTACTACTTGATGCCAAGCTTCTCTTTGAAAGAGAAATTGGTTTTTTTGAGCATGCTAGCACTGTGCCAAGCTCAGTAAAGCTAAGAGCTCAGCCTGGGCCTCTGAGTTTTGCATGAATAATTACATAGGATCATATTGATAATTTGGAATATAACTTCATCACTTGAGAACTTCTAAAAAGATCTCTAGTCCTTTTAGAAGACACAGAATAACATAGATTTATAGAGAATAATGCCTATTATACTCAATTATAAACTGTTAAATTGATGCAGACATTATTGAGCACAATTCCGTGTCCTGTGATGTTAGTACAAATGATTGGAATGGTTTCTTCAAGCATTACAATCAGTGAATCAATGAATAGTAATGTGACTGGCTTTCTTTCTTATGTTTCCAATTAAATTCAAATTATATTAATTTTTTTAGTATCATAAATTCAGTCTTAATGTATGATATTTTCTGCAACATGGCCAAGCTAATGCTTGAGGGGGTCTTTTTCTTTAGAAGCTCATTTTCCTCAAAGCTCAATTTTGAAGGATTAACATTAAATTAACTTGAGGTTTTGTGCTATTTTTCCTGTTCTTAAACCAATCAACAGTAATCTGTATAAACATTCCACTGAGTAACTGTAATATCTGAATTTTAATAGTGCATTTTTTAGTGTATAGAGAATGTTAAACCAGTTCCTGTTGGAAAGTGAAACGTTTAAGTAATACCACCAATTGGTGATGTAGGTAAATTAATGAGAGCAATTTCCCCCAGAAACAACGCACATTGTCATCTTCAATCTGCCATCCCTTGGAGTCTATTAGGAACATTCTGGTGAATATTTATTTCCTCATTTCTTATATTTTAAAATTGTGATCTAAAAGAATCAGAGTTTTCCCATAACTTCTACTTGGCATAAAACCGAAATGCTTTGTGTTATTCTGGGTTCATCTGCATTTATACTATCATACATCATGGCAGAAATGTGTGGAAACAGCTCCATATTTCATTTTGTTGTATCAGCGCAGTAGTAATGGGAACATCTTTGACTCAATTCCCTACTTTAATGGAATTGTGGTTGCCCTCTATCTCGAGGTTTCAAAATTCACTTCATGCTCAAAATAACTCTCAGGCTTGATGATGCCAACCAGATTTTATTGGTCTATTCAGAATAAAATATAACTACAAAAGCTATGCTTTTCATGCTGTGCATATCACCTGTAGTGTGGTAATTTGGGCACAGGAGTTCTTTCTCATCTTTATGTGTTTGAGATGCTCCTGTGTTGAAATACCAAGGGAAATTTGTATTTTTAAGGCAAGTAATTTACTTAGAAGTATATGAATTGCATTTTGGGATTTAGTAGCAATTTAGAAAGAATCAGAGCAATAAGATTAAAATAGAAGTGCTTGTGAAATATCGGACTAGAAAAGAAATTATCCAGAGTTAAAAATAGAAGTTATTTTTTATGATGTGAAGCAAGAAGACAAAAAAAGCTGCTAAATTGGCCACAATTAGAAACTGCTAATTGCTCTTGAAAACCCCATGTGGAAACCTTGTAAGCAAGCAGTAATTTTTAAATGCAGTAAATCTGGGGTTTAGTCCTGTGCTTTGAAAGGATACAAGTAAACTGAAAAGGATGACTTATTTGACTTTATCATATTGTACCAATATTTCCTGAAATAAACATGATGTTGCTTTTCTATCCACCTTCAGCTCTGTACTGAGTTCATTTACTGAAGGAATATTATTCTTCTGTGGGTAAGACAGCAAATACCTTTAGGGAAACATTTTAGGAATTTATCAGTGATTACCTATGCCACCAGCAGGGAAGCCCGTGAAACACAAAAGAAGTGTAAAATTCTTTGAGCAGAAGAGATCTGCTTTTTGTAAAGGTCTTTCTCCTGGGTCTTCTGAAATACTCAACAAATTACAAGTGTTGGTACTTGATCATACCATGTACTTTTTATCAGGCTTTAAACAGACATCTCTTAGAATAGAGAGGCTCCTAAATTAGCTGAAACCTAACCAGAAATCCATCTGGTACAAACTTACAATAAGTTGCTGGGTGTGATTCATAAAAATCACCTAATGTGTTTCTGCAGGGCATTATTAGTACTTTATTTTCAGAAATGAAACATAGCACATTCTTATTCTAAAACACTGGGTCAGCCCCATTATGCTAATAGTGATGCTGCTTAGACAACCAAAGAAAATGCATGTTTTCACCAGCTGAGTATGTTCTATCACCTGGCTGCCCACTGAGGAAGTGAAATGGGAAAAATAAAAAATGCACAACCCCCAGCCCTTCTTAAGGGAGAGTGACAATGTCTTACTGCATTAGTTAGAACCAGACATATCACCATTTTCTCATCACCAAAATACTTGTCAGGAAAGTAATTAACTAATACTTTACTAGGAAAAAGAATCTTAAAATGTTAATGCCTAGAATAATTATAAGTATGTTTAGCATTCAGATCAGAAGGCGTTCGTGAATAATTTTTCATGTAAAATCCCGGCCTCTTGGAAGCCAATGATAACATCCCCTTTAATCTGAATTGGGCCAGAATTTGAAGCAAAGGGTTTTAATGTGCCCATTGGACAATTAAAAAAAAAAAAATCATTGAAAAGTTAATAAACGTTCATTTGCTTTCTGATGTGCTGAAGACAGTCTTCTCTGACTTTTTCATATCATTAAGCAGTGTCATAAATGCCAGATGAACCATAAGATGGCATTTCTTCTTTCTGTTAATGTAGTATTGCTACTACTATGATGTATTACTACTACTATTATAATGCTATTTCTATAGCAATAATAAGTTTTTAAATGAGAATAGGCTCTACATATTAACATTTAATTAATATTTATTTTCAAAATTTTCCCTAAAAATTCAGACTAGATCTAAACACCAACATATGTAAAATTCCAGAGATATAACAAAACATTGACCTATGTAACCTTTTGGGCCCTAGAGAGTCATTCAAAGAAGTATAGTTACGAAGAGAACAATCTGAAAACTAAGCAAAAATTGACTAAATACTTCAGGATATATCATCACACTTCTATCACATAATTAAAAAGAGTAAAAGCAGGAAGGAGGACTAAATAATTCTGATATCCAGATTATATGCTTAGCATGTAATCTCACCTGGAGTATTGTATTCAATTCTGGACTCCTCAGCACAGGAAAGACTTGGGCCTGTTATAGTTAGTCTGAAGGAGGGATACGAAGATGACCAGGGGGCTGGAGCACCTCCCATATGAAGAGAGAGAGTTTGGCTTGCTTAGCCTAGAGACTTTATGGTAGCCTTCCAGTATCTAAAGGAGGCCTACCACAAGGATGAGGAAGGGCTTTTCGTCAGGGAGTATAGCGATAGGATGAGGAATAACAGTTTTAAGCTGAAAGAGGGCACATTTAGATTAGCTATTAGGAGGAAATTTTTTACCATGAGGGTGGTGAGGCACTGGAAAAGGCTGCCTAGAAGAGCTGTGGAAGCCCAGTCCCTGGAGGTGCTCAAGGCCACGTTGGATGAGGCTTTGAGCAACGTGACCTAGTGGAAAGTGTCCCTGCCCATGGCAGGGTAGTTGGAACTAAATGATTTTTAAGTTTGCTTCCATCCCAAGCCATTCTATGATTCGATGAGTCTGCGTCCTTTTTAAGTACTGGTAAGTACAACATAAAGAAAATACAGTTTTTATCACACGTTCAGATCTTATGTATATTTAATAACAAATAAAGTTGAATGCAAGCAACACTGTAGATTTATTAATGTATATTCTAGGTGTGAATCTGGAAGAAAATATGTTCACGGAAAGAACAGATACCAGGAAACAAGCAATAAAACCTCCTTACCTCCTCCTTACCTGAATTTTATTTAATTTTTTGCTGCTTTGCATAAGTGTTTGAGCTAAAAAACTGCAATCATTGTTTGTGAAGGATTGTTGTAGTATTTTTAATGAAACTGGAAAGTAAAAATATAGTGTTCTTTTTTTAATTCAAATAGATGTTACTAAAGACTGCACTTGAAAACACTAAAAAATGAAGACTTTGCTTGGGTTAGTTGAATGAGACCTGTGGGCTTAAGGAAAAGCAGCTTTCTGAGGCAGAACACTTCCTTCAGGCCAAGTGGTCCCATTTGACACTAATGGGTGAGACAATCCCCCTCTCCACCCATTATTTTATTTATGACTTCTATCTACTATTCCACAGTGGTTTAAATCCTTGAATGTATACGAATATCTATTGAGATGCATTAACTCTAGTCTAGTTGAACACACAGGAAGCAGCTTGTGGATTTAAAGTTCACCACACTATTTCTTTCATCAGAATTTACCTGTTCCAAGTTTCTCTGCTTTGGGTACAAGTAGCCCCATGGCTGCCAGGACAACTGCTGTAATTCAACCTGAACGTGAACAGATGTGTAAGGGCTGAGAGTGAGGCATGGGGTCAGTCAAGCACAGACAGTGGCTTACTGCTCAAAACTTTTTTCTACTGTCATTCATATGATCGTTCTAAACAAAGAGTAGGAGGAGGTATGAGTACTTCCATTAAAATTCTGCAACACTGGACATATATTTTCTACTGGTTTACTGGCTTTAGTCAGAACTGTTAACTGAAAACCTTGTAAATATCACAGAAATAACAATCATTTCTTTTCCCTGGTTGGAAAAGGGAACTTATGGAAGTCTCAATGGTTTTCATACTTAACTGTACATTTGTAGAGGCTTCATTTGCCTTCTGGTTTCTAAATCATACTTTTGAATGATCTAAATCATACTTTGAAGATATTTGTGGCAACATTTTTAAAAAGAAAAGCTGAGATTTTGAATAATTTTCATTCCAAAGGAGCTGGAGAGATGACCAAGCTGTGAGAAGTTTATAACTAGAAGGCAGAAACTGCTGAGACTTTCCACATGTCCTGTCTCATAATTTCATGTGGTGAATTTTGTATCTTTAGTATGCCAGATCACCCAAAAAAAGCCTCATATGCCTGATGGCATTTCTATTATCTTAACCAGAGTATGTTAGTAGGGATTTTTTTTTTTTGTTTCTTACACTGGGTCTGCAGAGGATCATGTACATTTAGATAATTCCTTTTGATGTGTAAAGGCTTTCTTCAGCCTATTTGGCTGCATCACTGACTCTTTAAAGCTTATGTGATATTTTTTTGTCCATAATTACATTAATGTTTGAGTATTCTTTTAATTTTATTTTCATTAGTTGTCACATGGCTTCTAAAAATTTAAATCAGGAACCCACTAGAGAAGTGTTCAGTTGTGCTGCAGTAATGATAAAGAAGTTTTGGTAAGAAGAGAAAAATAAGTTATTTCACTCCTTTAAATTGTTATTGTCTTCTGATGTAGAAGACGATTAGAGAATAGACACAAAAGCTTAACAGGTCTTTTAGAAGAAGTATCTAACCTGAGTGCTCATGTATGATGTTTGGTGGCAGGTAAGAATCAGTTCGCAGGATCATTTAAACTGTTTTAAAAATTCACACTTCCATCATGGGGGGATATATTGCCAAAGGGTATTACTTATGAAATTGCTCTCCCTCTGAGGATGGAGCGGTCTGGGCTTGAACTAGCCCAGATACAGCAAATGAAATGCTGGCCGAGTATTTTAGTGGAAAACAACTTACTGCAGGCATTCCTTACGGAGCGTAGGCACAGGAGGTGATTTTTCAGGGCTGGTTTTATATCACTGGGCCAGGCCTCTGCCAAGAGAAACTGTTCCTGAGGATCCTCTTCTACTCCCTTGATTTCCTATTTAATTTGCTGGTGATGTGGATCAGGTGGTATAAAACTAAGAGCTGTACAGCACTTAGGGATTTAGCCACCTTGTATAAAACTTCAATAGCTTCAGTTGGCAAGTAAGTGGATTTTTTTCACATGTTCAGCAGCACAAAGGCTTTTGTTCCAACTAGTGTGTATTTTGTGGATTCCCAGGGATGTACATTCATTCACACCATGTAGGATAACACGTTTTCTTTTATTTTTTTAAAAGTCTCCTGACTTCACACAGTGCTAAGCTCCTACATAAGTTACTGGATCGTTTCAGCTCCTCATATGCTCATCAGTTTGAAAAACCAGGTCCCACTGAAGCTGTGCAGGTGCATTAGCACCATGGAAACCCAGGCTGTTTCTTCCCAAGGGGGTAAGGGCAAGGAAAAGACAGAGTCACAGCTTACAAACAAAACAGCCTTTCTGCATTTCCACATCTGTGCAAAGCCATCTCACATTTCTTGTGCAAGGTTTGTAACAGCTAGATTAAAATGAATTGAAGCAATATCCCTCCTACCCCAATTAATTATAATGAATAACATTATTAAAATGCTTGATTGGAAGCTATAGTAATTCATTTGCTTCTCTTCCTTGTGAAATTATGATTTCCTTCATGTTCCTCCCCCGTGCCTTCAGAACATCTTATTTCACATGAGCTGGTCAGTAGGGAAGCAGGTCTACCAGGCGTACCACACACACACATATTTTTTAGTAGCAACACTTCTGGCAAAAGCTAAATGTTGAGATGTGCTGAACTTGTGCAGGCAGTTGTGTGACAGTCTCACAGCTAGCAAATAGATTGATAATTAATTCAGCTTTAAAGGATTTGAGTCAGACTTTCAACTCATGAAAATCAATTCATTTCTACCACAACTGAAGGAGCTACAGCTATTTACCTCCTGTGCAGGCTCTAGACCTCTGTAATAAATTTGACATTTACATTTTAAACATCATAAATCCACAAAAGTGTCCTTAACTTTGCCAGAATATTTCAGTATCATGTAGGGGTCACAATGTTCATGCCCCAAATCAGGAAAACAATTAACCACTAGATTTTTTGAGGTCACCAATGAGCAGGAAAGTAATTAGGTCTAGATCCTCACTGATAAAAAATAGCTGCCAAAATTCACAGATGGAATTTTCAAATAATGCTTAATAAGGTAAGGTGCCTAACTTATATTGATTTCTTTGAAAATCTGACCTTTAGAGCTTAATTTTAAGCTTCCCCATTATGGTTTAAGTGTGTGTGAAAACTTAACTATGCGCTTGAATGCATTTCTTGTAGGATGATTCTTCCATAGACAGAATCTGAAACATAATCATCTTAGGCCAAGAAATGCCAAAGGCAGTGATCATCTTGAATCAAAAGGGATTTTGTTAGTGTGTTTTGTGCAGCAGCAGGGTGAACAATGCCCTTTTCCAACTGAGATTAGTTCAGGGAGAACAGCTTTCAAATAAGTTATTTCAAACACATACATGTGTCATTCCAAAAGAAAAATATCTACCCCTGGCTGTGGTCTGTGAAGAAAGATGGATTGCTAGTCTCTCGATAATGCTCTGTGCTTCTGTTTAATTCAATTCCTTTTTTTCTTTCCTATGCTTATCATCTTCTGCTCTTATGCCCTGTGACCCCCTGCAGTAGAGCTACTATCCATGATGAGGTAAAGAAAAGAATGTAGAAAGAGAGAGTATAAGTTATCAGTAACTCAGGATAAATTAACATGGCTATTTATAAAAGAGGAAATTCACTGTTTAATGAATGGTTATGTTGGATTATAATGGCGTAAGATAAATTGAATTTGCTGTATTGTTCTTTGAATTGACCAGCACGAGGCAAAATATGGCTTTTTTCTAGTATAATGTTTTACCTTAAATGTCCACCATCCTCCTCTGAGTTCACCCTGGAGATCAAGAGTCCGTTTCTTTTTTGCACTGTGTGCTTTCTAGTTCTTGTTTCAAAAAAACCACCCAGGAATGATAATATATGACTATGCAAACAAAAAGGAAAAGTTTTCTTGATGGCAGGAATATGAATGAGATGTACTGTGTAGCTTGTATTACCTGTTATGCATACAAATATATCTCTTGGAAATTTCTAGTGGCTTTGCAGAGCACTTTATAATTTTAAAAGGGTAGCTTTTGACATACACATTTGAACTCTGACTTTACCTTTTTCAGTCCTCTTTTACTAGTCCTCCTTACAGCCAGCAGATACTACCTGTCTGCAGGTATATGGAATCAGCCATTTAGAGCTGATGTCACCTATATCCTACATGATGACAAACAAAGGGATGTTAGCTTGAGAATTTTCCTATGTATTTGGGCCACCATGGGAAAAAAGTTAACTGCAGGCCGCAGAAAATCTGCTTCCTTAGACAGGATGGTTATAGAGGAAAACTCATGGCAGTACCGTGTCCACGTCTGGGGCCCTCTGCATAAGGACGTGGAGCTGTTGGAGCGAGTCCAGAGGAGCACCACGAAAATGATCTGAGGACTGGAGTGCCTCACCTACAAGGACAGGTTGAGAGAGTTGTGGTTGTTTATCCTGCAGAGAAGGCTACAGGGGAACCTTATAGCGGCTTTCCAGTACATAAGGGGCGCTGTACGACACACTGCTGTGACGGGGTGAGTGGTAGTGGTTTTAAACTAAGGAAAGGTAGATTTGGACTGGATACAAGGAAGACATTTTTTACAATGAGGGTGGTGAAACACTGGGACAGGGAGGTAGTGAAGGTCCCATCCCAGGAAAAATTCAAGGTCAGGTTGGATGGGGCTTTGAGCAACCTGCTCTATTTAAAGATGTCCCTACTTCTGTGGGTTAGCTAGACAACCTATAAAGGTCCTTTCCCAATGTTTTTTTACATTTATGGAAAGTATGGAGCTTTGTACTTTTTACAAGCCTGCTGAGAAAGCGATTAAGACAATACAAATTTAACAAATGCTATACTGAAGGTGCTAAAACATCTTGGAGGTACAGTTGTATTGTACCAATCATGTTCCTGCTATGCCTGTCCAGAGTGCAAACGTATTTACTTACTATGGAAATATGAACACAAAGGAAAACACCATTGATGTTAAATTTATTTCTGCTTTGTAAAGTTTGGATAGAATTATTTTGACATGACTTTAAAAGTTTTGAATGTTACAAATTTTCTGTCCAATACAGAATACCTCATTCTTATTTATGGATTGAAATATTTGTATTTTTCTAGCCAAGCTTGTTCCTTGGAAAACAAACCCAATTCACTGGTTTGACTGGCTCTTGTATATATTTGAAAAGTTCCCTCAGCATTGCAGATTACTTTGTGAAAGACCCTTTCACATATTGCAAATTCTTATTACCTGTATTGTCACTGTGAAATGTGAGGAGACAGTCTGTATCAAAAATTCCTTTCAAAAAATGCAGAGTGAAAGAGAAAGGAGTTAGAAAATAACATAGGCTCTTGTACCTTTACTGCTTATAGTGAAACGCATACACACGGCAGTTTTGAGGGAATTTTAATGCAGATTTATTACTGGAATCTGCACCTCGCTCTAAAATGCAGTCAAAAGAACAAATAAATTGCAGTGCACAGGAAATAAAGATGACAGATAATAAAAAATAAAATGTCTCTTTCTAAAAATATGCCTTTTTCACAAATGTTTTCATGAACTTTTTATGAAGTTTCTTGAGTAGAACAAAATAACTAGGAAAAAATGACCTTGAGGTTTATGCTCTGTTCAGAACATTGACTTGTCCAATCACTGTAGGAAAGGGTGGCAGATTGTGATTGATGTTTTCAGAAGAACTACAAAGTGAAGTGTATGAATGGTGCCTTAGCTTTCTAACCATGTATGACAAATACGGGCCCTGTGAGGAGATCTTTATCCCCAGATGCTGTGAAAGCACGTAGCAAATTTCATATGGAAGAGCCTATGAGAAGACTATCTAAAGACCTAATCTAAAAATCTCATTTTCAGAGTTGATTCTGGTGTTTCAGAAAAGAACATATCCCTGAATACAGATCTTATATCAAGAGGATTAGAATGTCAGTGATTAACATGAATTTCATTTTTTAGATGCATCATGGGATTTCTATGGCATATATAAAACACTGAACTTGTTGAACAGCATGTCCCCTTTCAATTACAGTTTTAATGAAGAAATTACTTTTACAAGACAAACTCTCATGAGCTTAATATTATAAAAAAGCTTTTTCCCAACAACCCTTAAATCAGTTACGTTTGGTTGTTCTTAATGAAACAATATAACATTTTCATTATCTTGCCAGGCTGCATCATATCTTATAATGAAGTGAACCAACTTTTGTGTCTTCTGCCTTTATTTATCTCACTGTAGCTTCACTAGCATCTAGGGAAAGGGAATTGTTTGAGAGAAAGCTAGTGACAGGCTTCTGAAACAGAACCATTAGTGGTTAGCCACCTTACTCCCATTCAGAGTAAAAAGGATTTGAGTATTATGTCAACCATTTAACAGACAGTTAAATAGATTTCTGTATATGACAGTCTATAGCAAAGCTTTCAAAATGATGTTGGACCTAGTGAAAAATAGTTACAGTACTAAGCTTGCCATTTGAGACAAGAAGAAAGACGCAGAGCACCAATCTGCTTGCTAACTTCGCCACAAAACCCCTTGATATTTTTCAAGAGGTATGATGTGATACTTCAGCCCCATCAACTTAAAAAATATTCCCTGTTGTTTAGGACTTCTGGCTGAGACTTTCCAGACCACTGCTATTTCATATATGCTTTTTATGCAGGTTGTAGGTACTACTCAAAGGAAAGAGAATGGAACCCCCAGTCAAGTATATGCTCTGACATATAACTTTCAGAAATAAAAAAAGTTCATCCCACTTACAGTAACCTCAATTTCTGCTCATATTTTTGTGTATGCGTTTGTGGTTTTTTATCAATATCATTGGACCTACATTTCATACACATCTGTGCAGCTTGAAGCCTGACTTCTAAATTACTCTGGAAATCATTTAACTGAGAAAGGTATTACTAAGCATATTATGCAATTTCCCTGACCTCTTACCTTCACACGTACAATCTGTAAATTGATGCGAAATGCAAATCATTTCCATTCTGTGTTTTCCATTCATAGTAATTACATCATGAACACTCTTTGTTCATTTCTTGAGCTCCTCTTTTCTTAGCCCATCTGCACTTGAACCCTCTATTATTTTGAATTAGCATGTAAGTGAAAATGGAGGATATTTTCATCTATGGGAAGCATTATCACAAGGAAATGTCATGAATTTTCTCGTTGCTGAATTGTTCACTGAATTCTATAAATACAGCAAAATCAATGTTTGTAATAAATTGATTAAATATTTTCAGCTTTATTTAACTTTCTGATATTTTGAACATTCATCTTCCTTCAAAATCAGAAGGAATATGTTTGTGTGAAAAATACCTTTCCATGAAATATTAATGGTAAGGATGTAGTACACAGTTATGAAAGTGATAAAGGCCAGTTTCTTGTGGTCAAAAAGATATTGAAACTTATAGTAATCGTTTTGTTAATGGTGCTGTTGTTTGAATGTCAGCCAACAGGTAGTTATGAGTCACATCTCTTCAGCACATTTTCCTTTGTTCGCAATATAAGAAACCAATTAAACAGTAGGACTTTTTCTCCACATAGTGTACTGAAATTGCCTTTGAAAATGCAATGTGCACATTTATTGTCTTCTTTCATAGTTGTGTCTCAGATGTAAATGCAGAATGGATATCACAGATACAGAAATTCCTAGAAAATAATCAAAGCAAGTCCCTGTTCTTTTTTAAATACTAGCAGTAATTTGATTTTTATGTGATAAATGAATAAATAAAGTACAGGAGATTATGCTTCGTTCAAAAAGACCATTTCTACTTTTCAACTATGTAAGGGTTTCTCTACACAGAGAATTCTTCCATATTCCCTGGAAAAGAAGAGTTACTTGGATATATACAATTTACATGGGAAAAAAATGGTTTTTTTTTCCTCCAGAAAAGTTATGAAGGTGTGCTTTCATTCATCCATACAAGCTTTTTCTCTGGACTAAATTGCCCATAGTCTTCTCTAATCTCTACCCATGGCTGCCCCCAGTGCATAGTGGGGATTGGGATTGTAAAACCCACCAAGGGATTCCAGTGACTTCTGTAGGCAGAAGATGCCTGATTCATAAATCCCTACTGATGGTCTCTTGTTCAGGATCTGGTACTCATTTTTATTGGGCTCAGAATGGATTAAGAATGGATTATGGGCTTACAATAAATTATGGAGTTAAATCATCAAATGGCTGTTTAATGTAACTTCATATCACATAAAACAAGGTATTACTGAAACTTTACACAGTTTTCTTAGCTTATCCATGAGGTGGAAACGGCTTTTATAAACAGAATTTTCTGTGGTCACTGTACCTCTTGATTGTGTATGCAAACTGTGCCAAAAGCTTTTTATGTTCTTATTTCTTCCTTCTCAAATATTTTATAAAGCCTTGAGTTCTTCTGGGTCTGACATGTGAAGAAACATCACTGTGTGCACTTCAGGTATTTTTTCAGCCGTCCCTATGGTGCTGAGAAAAATTTACATGCTGCTTTAATGGATGACATTTCTTTGTAAGGTTTCCTTGAAAATAACCTGTAGAAAGTAATTGCTCCATCTTCAGTCTGATACAACTTCTGACAATGTGTAAATGTTCAGAAAGCGATCAGTAGTCAAGTTTGGCAGGACAGAAGGGAATAGAGCTCTGTTGACTACATAAACAGAGAAAGTCAACTGTTTGAGTTTGCTGAAGCTTATGAAAGCATCTACTCTCACAACAGACATGCTTGTAGTTGTATTAGATGTTAACACCACAGACATCCATTGCTATTTCTTCCTGCAAAAATATTAAATCAAATTCAAAACTCTCAGAAAAAAAAATATTGACTCTAGCCTGAAGACTCAGGATGGATGATTTTGACCCTGACAATATATTTCTTATCAACATTTAATATGATATTTTGATTTAATATCTTCCTATTTATTGAGTTCTTGGAAAAAAACCTTCTAATTATAACCCTGCATCAAAGGGCTTAATCATAGAATCATAGAATCACTAGGTTGGAAAAGACATTTGAGATCATTGAGTCCAACCGTGCCTGTCTACTACTAAATCATATCCCTAAGCACTTCATCTACCTGTCTTTTAATGAAATTTTTCCTAATACCTAATCTGATCTCCTCCCCCTTGTGCAGTTTGAGGCCATTCCCTCTCATCCCATTGCCAATCACCTGGGAGAAGAGACCAACACCCACCTCTCTACAACTTCCTTTCAGGTAGTTTCAGACAATGATAAGGTCTCCTCTCAGTCTTCTTTTCTCCAGGCTAACCAACCCCAGTTCTCTCAGTCACTCCTCATATGACTTGTTCTCCAGCCCCTTCACCAGTTTGTTGCCCTTCCCTGAAGACACTCCAGGATCTCAGTGTCTTTCTTACAGTGAGGGGCCTAAAACTGAACACAGGATTCAAGGTGCGGCCTCACCAATGCTGAGTACAGGGGCACAATCACTTCCCTGGTCCTGCTGGCCACAGCATTTCTGATACAGGCCAAGATGCTCTTGGCCTTCTTGGCCACTTGGGCACACTGATAATTCACATTCAGCTGTCTGTCGGCTACCACCCCCAGGTCTTTCTCTGCCAGGCAGTTTTCTAGCCACTCTTCCCCAAACCTGTAGCGCTGCGTGGGGTTGTTGTGTCCCAAGTGCAGGACTCAGCGTTTGGCCTTGTTGAACCTCATACTGTTGGCTTCGGCCTATTGATCCAGCCTGTTCAGACCCCTCTGTAGAGCCTCCCTATCCTCAAGGAGATCGACACTTCCTCCCAGCTTAGCGTCATATGTGAACTTACTAAGGGCACATTCAATCCCCTCATCCAGATCACTGAGAAGGACACTGAAATAAAGATAAAAGTGGACCCAGCACTGAGCCTTGGAGGACACAACTTGTGACTGGACTCCAACTGGATTTAGCTCCATTTACCATGACTCTTTGGGCTCAGCCATTCAACCAGTTTTTATCCCTGCAAAGGATGTGCCTGTCCAGGCCAGTTTCTCAAGCAGAATACTGTGAGAAATGGTGTCAAAGTCTTTACTAAAGTCCAGGTACACTATATCCACAGCTTTTCCGTCATCCATTAAGCAAGTAACCTCATCACAGAAGGAGGTCAGGTTAGTTTGGCAGGACCTGCCTTTCATAAACCCATATTGACTGGGTCTGATCACCTGGTTGTCTTGTTCGTGCTGTGTGATAGCATTCGAGATGACATGCTCAATGAACTTTCCCAGCCCCAAGGTCAGACTGACAGGCCTGCAGTTCCCTGGATCCTCCCTCCGGCCCTTCTTGTAAAAAGGTGTAACATTTGCCAATCTCCAGTCAAGTGGAACTTCCCCAGTCAGCCAGGACGGATGGAAGATGATGGAAAAGAGTTTGGTGAGCACTTCTGCCAGCTTCCTTAATAGGCTTAGGTGGATCCCATCTGGACCCATAGACTTGTGAATGTGTAACTGGCTGAGCAGGAATCTAACTACATCCTCTTGGATTACTGGAGCTTTGTTCTGCTCTCCCTCCCTGTATTCTGCCCCTTGAGACTGAGTACCCAGAGAACCTCTTACCTTACTATTAAAGACTGAGGCAAAGAAGGCATTAGGTACCTCAGTCTTATGCTCATCCTTTGTCATTATTGTTCCCCCTGCATCCAGTAAAGGATGGAGATTCTCCTTGACCCTCCTTTTGGTATTGATATGTTTTTAGAAACATTTCTTATTATCTTTCACAGAACTGAACAATTTAAGTTCTAGCTGGGCTTTAGCCCTTCTGATTTTCTCCCTGCATGGCCTTACTTCATGCTTGTAGTCCTCCTTAGATGCCTGCCCCTTCTTCCAAAGCCCACATAGTTTCCTCTTTTTCCCAAGATCCCCTCAAAGCTCTTTGCTCAGCCAAGATGATCTTCCGCATTGGATCATTTTTCAGCATGTGAGGATGGCCTGCTCTTGTGCCACCAGGATTTCCTTGTTACAGAGCATCCAGCCCTCTTGGGCTTGTTTGCCCTTTAGGACTGCTTCCCAAGGAACTTTTTCAGCCAGCATTCTGAAAGGTCCAAAGTCTGCCCTCCACAATACCAAAGTGGCCACTTTACTGACCTGCCCTCCTTACTTCTCCTAGAACTGAGAATTCTATCATCTCATGATCGCTGTTCCCCTAGACATCCTGCAGCTGTCACATCTCCTACAAGGCCTTCTCTGTTCACAAAAAACAGATCCAGTGGGGCAGCCACTCTAGTCAGTTCACTTGCCAATTGCTGCCACTTGAATTGCTATCCTCCACTTCCTCTAAGGTGGTAACCTCTCATGGCAGATATAAAATAAATTCCTTTTTTATTGAGTATTTTAAGTAGCATCAGACAGATTTGAATCCCTCTGTTCTGTTTCTTCTTGAATAGCGTCCGTGCTCCAAATCTGAGAGATATCCCCCTCTCTCATAGCTGTTGCCATTTGTTACCATAGTTTGTATTCATTTTCTCCTCTCACCTTTTTATTTCTAGTCAGGCCTTGTCAGCCACATATCTGCTGATCCTACCAGTCTGCTTAAGTACTTCCTGTCTCATTCTGTACTTTTTACCTATAAAATTACTCTAATTCTGCAAGCGATAACATGCCAGTAAGTCAAGTCATCCTTAAGAAGCTAAGGTGATTCAAATGGGGTCTATGTCTCACAAACAGAAGCATCAGCTTTCATGGAGCTTTATGAAAACTGGAACTGTATACACTTAGCTAAGATGATATTATCCCTCACATCATGCTGAGCCAAGAAGAGGGATTTTACTTATAGCACAAAATTGAGAATTCTGGAAGTTCATTTTTTTTTCACTTAGTTTGGATAAAAATATATGTGACAAGAATAGCTTTTTATCAGTAGTACATGCATATCTAGGTAGAGGTATTTACTCACACAGAATATGTAGAGAATGGAAGAGTGGAAAGATCTCTGATTTCATTCCTTTCACTCTCAGTGTCTGACCTGGTAGCTGTCAAGATCTTTCATAAGGCAGAAACACTTTTCAAAAGTTTGATAAATTTAAGTAGAAGCTCCCACTGATGAAACAATATCTCTGCTAGCACACATTTGTTCTGTCATTCAATCCATACATGTTATATTAAAGTATCCAAAGTCCTGAGAAATCCATCAGCCTAAAACAAGCATGATGGGAGAACAGGTCTGGCCTGATACAGAACCCTGAACTCCTACAAACAAAAGCACAATAAGGACAGAGATAAGACACAGAGAATCAGCATAGATACCCTGCCCCTGTGCTAAATTTTGCTTAAAAGTGTTGTATTAAACATTTAAAAGTACACTTTGAGAAATGCATGGGGCTTTCACTGTAAAACTCTTAGTGACACTAATAGGCATCACATGACTTATTTCCCACACATGGCTTTGAACATACATCCTGTTCTGTATGATAGAGTTTCTTGTGCCACTGTAATTATTATAACATCTCAGCATCATCCAGCAGTGCTTTAAGCTCTGTGAGATATGTTTTCTGTGAGTGGCTTGTTCACTTACCTGTGCTTTTATTTGTTTCTTTATATATTAAGGTATTAATGGAGCTTTACTTGCCTAAAAGTAATTAATTCTGTTTATTTTTCATTTGTTTGGGTTTTTTTAAAATATTTATTTCTCTTTTAACACCAAGATAACTATAGGGCCACCAAGTGCTCCACTCACAGTTGTTCATGGAAATTGGAAGTTTCAGTAAAGTGTGGGTCATGAGAAATGCATAATTGGACTTGTGTAAAGCACTTGACGCTGTCCCACACAACATCCTTCTCTATAAATTGGAGAGACATTGATTTGACAGAAGGGCCGCTCAGTAGATAAGGCAGTAATTGGCTGGATGGTTGCACTAAAAGAGTTGTGGTTAATGGCTCAATATCCAAGTGGAGATTGTTACGAGTGGCATTCTTCAGGGGTCAGTATTAGGACTGGTGTTATTTAAAATCTTTGTTGGAGATATGACAGTTGTATTGAGGGCACCCTCAGCAAGTTTTGCTAAGCTGTATGGCATGGTCAGTGTGCTGGAGGCAAGGGATGTCCTCCAGATTGACTTTGACAGGCTTGAAAGGTGGGCCTGTGCAAATTCAATGAAGTTAAACAAACCCAAGTGCAAGTTCTTAAACCTAGGCTGGGGCAATCTCAAGAACAAATACAGGCTGTGCAGAGAATGGACTGAGATCTGCCCCATGGCGGAGGAGTTGGGAGTGCTGATTGATAAGAAGCTAAACGTGAACCATCGGTGCGGACTTGCAGCCCAGGAAGCCAACCTTATCCTGGGCTGCATCAAAAGAGGCATGAACCAGCATAGTGAGAGAGATGATCCTCCTCTATATTCTGCTCTTGTGTGACCCCACCTGGAGTAGTGCCTCCAGCTCTGGGACCCCCAATCAAAGGAATACATGGACCTGTTGGAGTGAATCCAGAGGAGGGCCATGAAGATTATCAGGGCCTGGAGCACCTCCCCTATGAAGATAGGGTGAGAGAATTGGGGTTGTTCAGCCTAGAGAAAAGAAGGCTTCCGTGGAGACCTTATAGCAGACTTCTAGTACCTAACTGGGGCCTACATGAAAGCTGGAGAGTGACTTTTTACAAGGGCATGTAGTTATCTTTAAATGTTAACATATAGGTAGTTTCAGATGAGTTAAAATTTTGTCGGCTGGCTTGGGATGACAGTGAAAAAATGAAATGGTGCCAAAACAGACAAGAAGAAACATCCTGTCATCTGAGAAACAGAGAACTATGTAGCAACTATGAAAACTCCAGCTACTATACAGCAACACCTCCAGTGTTAAAATAATGAATTTACATGCATGAGGCAGCTGTAGTTCAGTGACTGAACTTTAACAATATCAGTACATTTTAAAAATTTCAGCCCTCATTTGCCTGATATGCAGAAACAATTCCTGTGGCACAAAGACTGTCACTGTAGCATTGGGAGCGAGGTATAGAACTATTAATAACTTTTTAATCTTTCATTACCTGAGGTGTTCAATGATTTCTTTTCTTTGCTATAAAGGAGTTCAGCAATTTATAGAACTGCATCATACTTTGAAGTAAAATCAGAAGGTTAGTCAGCACAGCAAGATCACATCTATACCTCTACTTAGTCTGTGAAAAATCTATATACTTACCTTACCTTACTGAAGTGACAGAAAGGGATGAAATAAGTAGCTAATCTTGATAATTTAGTTGAAAAGAAGAAAAGGTACGTGTACCTCAGAGAATACATTTTGCAAATTAGAAGACAGGGGTTTTTTTCTCAGTTCCTGTCCTGGCAACTGGCTTCTCACCACCAATCCCAACATCAACAACAGTAAAAGCCTGAGCTCTTAAGATCAACAAAAATATGTTAGTAAAAAGTATGACCATGAAAACCCAGCCTAGCATTTCAAGATGTGGGTTTTGAGCACTTCCAGAACTGCAGAGAGATACAGATTTTTTCATTAAAGTGACTACATTTTGGTTGCTTGTAAATCTCTACTCAAGAATTAGGTGAACAAAGCTGATGAATAGGATAAATTACTTCCAACAACATGCCAGATCACATGCATCAAACAGACCAAAAAGATATTTTCTCTTTCTTTATTCAAGGGATATAAATTTTGCTTTAGAAGCAAAGATTTCTCTGCATGGTGGGATGGAAAGGAATCTACAACTTTTAAACCCAGGGAGCCTTTGAAAGCTTTTTTAAAAATTATTTTTTCCTGCAGGGTTCTACTGAGCTTAATGAACCTAGTGAGCTTGACAGGCAGTCCTGCTGGCTCCTGCAGCATGTGGGAAGTTTGGTTACTCTGGAGTTCATCCATCCCCATGTTGCATCTCAAAGCAGCAACTCTTCCAGATGTGCTAATGGAGCAGCTCTGCCAGCCCAGTTGACAAGCACTTTTAAATTGTTTGCCTGCTAAATTACCCTTGTACACTGATAGCTATATGCACACACATTTGCTAACAGGCAAGTCACCTACAAGACTATCAAGTAAAATAGTGCTAAAATGGAGGCTTCTCAAGCCATTTGCCCATCCCTTGCAAACCCCAATTCAAAGAAGGAATTTCATTAAATTTATATAGAAAATATCTCCTTCACAGAAAGAACTTCTGTAATTGTTTCTACCAGTATCACTACTCTTGTTGTTTGAATTTACAGGCTGATATGTAAGAGGTTGAATGGCTAAGAAGCAGTCTTACCATGCTACATTAAGGTGGAATATGAAAATATAAAAATAAGGGTTTTTTTTACATAAAAGCCCACAAATTATTTAGGCCTGCAAATCCCATAAGAAGTAACTAATAGCCTTACTCTTTAATCACTGTGGAATTTTAAAGTCTCACCAAAACTAAGCAAATCAGTTGGAATTAAGGTTAAATTGAGGTATACCATGAAATGGTTTTATTCTCAGAAGAAAAAAGGCAACTGATCATAAAGTCCACATCAAAGGCAATGTTAATATTATTCAGAAGATATTTAGGAAAGCAAAAAGGCATCATCATCTACCCTTGAGCAGAATGTAAGAAGTATAGAATAATTCACTCGTTGAAAACATTGTATTACTGGTATGAATCTGTTAAATCTCCATCTGTTAGCACTGTAATTCTGCTTGTCCTCTCAAGTTCCTGTGTTGCTGACTTGCCATTTAGTTACACTTCTCTAGGGTTTGGAGCAAGAACTGTGTGTGAGCTTGACCTGCCTCCAATGAAATCAATAACAATATTTTCACTGATTTCAGTCAAGAATAATCAGGCTTTATGATACGTAAAAAAAAATAATCAGGAAACTTATAGAAGTGTCTGTACATTGTGAAAAGTCACATATGTGCTGGGGCGGTCCAGCAATAGCTCATAAGGAACTTACACTCCTTCCTGAAACTGTGTAGGTGTTCTTTCTCTCTGACCTTTGTCCCTGATCACTGGAATGTTTTAAAGCAGGTTTGGTCTCAGTATCATGGGAGATAAAGTTGGAAAAATACAGCTATGCAGGGTGCAACACCAATGTCTAAACTTGTGGCACCTTTTGATCTACATGACCATCTCTGAGTTTTCTTAACATTGCTTTATTTGCATGTTTCTGCATTAATGTTTAGCAAACACAGAGAAGAAACCTAATTTATGTATTTCCAGTGGCTAGGCTTTAGAAGCATATGAATGTATGCGATCTATTTCAATATGGTATTTTCACAGTCTCACTTCTGTGGGAACATCTAATATGTCACTGCAGATTACAGACTAAAACTACTGGAGAGGAGTGTAGCCCAAGCCAAATGTCTGAAAACATGAGGTGCTTTTAAGATCTTTCGTAAACCTTTTCTATAATTTCTGTTTTGGGACCCTGCCTCTACATTGTTTAGTTTAATGTGGTTTCATTGGAGTATGAATCAAAAAGATTTCAGAGCTTGGAGACCTTTGAATAATGAGGAAGAGGTGAACTGAAAAATTGGATTTCTTCAAGCTTCATGGCCCAAACATGCAGCCTAAACCTAAGTAGCCTTTTTTATCACCTCACACTGCCTCCCCTCTTTCTATCTTTGCTGCAAACGGTCAAACCACTTTGGACAGAGACTAAATTTTTCCTGATATGAGGTGTAACAAATTGCAGGCTCTATAGCTTTTCAGGAGTGAAAATTAGGCCTTTTGATCTCACAAGCAAAGATCTTTGAAGATTACATGATGTGAACAAAGTCAGCATGGAAACATCTGGCCTTTTATTTTAAACATAGTGTAATGTAGCTTACTGAAGCATCTAGTCTGGGGAAGGTGGGCTTTGGGGCAGTATTTTTTGCTTCTTTTTAGTGATTTACTAATATTCTAAATATGTTGACAAATCAAATCTGAGGGCAAAATACACTTATATAGTGTTCTGACTGGCCGAAGGTAATTCAGGCCCTATTGAATTTGCTGCTGCCTTTATTAACTAACTTTTTGGTTTAGAGGAATGTGGAGATATGATCTACATGGAGAGGAGCTACTGATGGCAAAAATATTTACTAGAATATTCTGCCAGGGCTAAGTTTTCACAGGTAAATGAGCTGCGTAAAATTCGTACTGTTCTACCTCTTCTAAATCTCTATTGGGTTGTGAAAGAAAATTGGGATGCCTGATTTCACAGAATCACAGAATAACCAGGTTGGAAGAGACCCACCGGATCATCGAGTCCAACCATTCCTATCAAACACTTTGAACAAGCCTAGAGGTATTACAGACTTTTAGTTTGTTCTCATTCACTATGCTTCAAAAAACACTTTAATTTCTGTTTTCTCAGAAGCTATTTTCCATCATTACAAGTTTTTCAATGTGCAGTAGGTTAGATCAAGTTTCCTTAGTTTATTTTTACTGATGTCTTCTTGGTAATTTTAACCAAAGTTGTATGAGGAGGAAGTAATATATCCAGATATAACAAGACAGTATATCAGATGTTCCAGAAAAGAGAAAAGTACTGCCTTCTCCCTGAGAACTGTGACAAATCTGTAGTTGTTCCCTAGAAAACAGTCTCCATAGGAATCTGGGAGACATTGAAAATTGTGGACACTCTGTGAGGTTGGAGTAGAATTCATTTATAAGTTGATTAGACATTGATATCAGCCATTTTAGTATCCCTGGGCTAAATCCATTGGTGCCTTGTTATAGCACAGCTTCGTGGAAGAGTTTGCTTTATCTGTTTGGCCATAATGAGTTACAGGATGCTCTACAGTTTTCTTTTCAAGATGGGAAGCCCAGAGAAAGGGCTTTCAAATTTGGACTTTTCATGTCATTGCACAAACTTAAGGCCTTAAATCATTGTGAATTACTCTGTTAATAGCAAATCAAATATTCATTTCCACTAGGCGATCGTACTAGTGGCTACAAGACCACAAAAGAAAGATAAATATTCTCTGTGCCAGTTATGGTTCTACAAATAAATTTCTTAAAACAAAATCTCTTTCAAATTACAAGCTGGTTAAACCCAAAAATATTCCAAAATAGAAGTCAGATAAAATAGAAAATTGGCCCCACACACAGTAGGAGCATTATTTAGCAATAGCAAATGCCATTTGGAGAGACTGAGTACACTTAGCATCTCTGAAATCAGGTTCTGGATTCATTTCACTGACTGTTGAATCAAAATACAAGTTCTGGCAGACAGCTCTAAGAGGCAGAATGGGTGAATGACTGCTGCAGTGCAGGTTTAAAACTAGGAGATTAAATCTTCAGCTTGTACTTTGGAATCAAAGGTAAATATCTTACAAGATTCTCAGCACTGAGAAGGGATAAAGTTCCAATGAGAAAGCTTACACGAGGTGGCAAAGGCAACTTTTCAATTTTTACAAAAAGTTTAAATGTACATTGGACCCAGACTACGGCAAGGTGGGTTTAACCATCCTTTAGGGGCAGTGGACAAAAAGTAAAAGGGAGAAAGAAAAATAATTCTAAACCCTGGCAATTTTCATCCTGCTATCCCATGTCTTGTCACATTAGCTTGTATTTTATGTGATATGACTTGATATATGTTAGCATGATTCAGAAAAATATGATGCAAAGTGATGTGGTATAGTGGAAATTTGAACAGAAAAAAAAAAAAGACACCATAAGAACTAGTCTTCCTGCGGGAATAACGCTTGTCTGTTTGGAGGAATAATGGATCACACTGTTCCTCTTTCTTCTAAAACACTTACTACAACACTAACTTTTTAAATCACTGCAGACTTACACCATACTGATAGCATATTGATAATCACAAGAACTCACCAGGCCATCGTCCTCAGCACTAGAAGAGCAAAGAACATAAAAGAGAGGCACATAACTCTGTGTAACACAGGTCTGCACAAAACCAGTCACATACTTGAATGTTCCAAACGTTACTGTTATGGGTCAAAAGAAACATAACTGTAGCAAAGGAGCTCTGAGACAAATGCACTGGTCCCAGGAAAATGGCAGCAGGTTGTAACTTATTAGCTACAGGTGTTTGATAAGGATAAGAGCTCAAAGCACAAAAACTTATAAAATAGCGTAGAGATAAGATCTTAATAAATGTCAAAAATCCCCAAAACATTCTGGTAGGAGTGAAACATAAGTCTAAAACACTTAAGAGATGACATTTAGAAATGTAGTTTTTCCTCCTTCTATTTTAGATCACCTCAATATTTTATAAGATGTAATCTAAAAAACAGCAAGGTAAAGCAGATTCTTACTTTCTTTAGTAGAGTTTGAATAAGACCTTAGTGAAACAACAGAAGCCTTAGCTTTAGACAAAAACAAGCAAAACTGGGAAACCTTCAATTGATTTCAGAGGACACTGGTCTGGATCCACAGTAAATTGCCTTTTTACAGACTCCTTCACTGTAACAAGCTGAACAGGACACGTTAATTAGATCAAAAATTGCTTTTGAGGTTTTTGTTGGATTTGTATTTTTGTATTTTTTTAACCAGTCTGTTTTTATGAGTTAAATACCTTTTTTGTTTGTTTTTTTTTAAAAAAAAAGAATCTGTTTCATTTATACATAAAAAGGAACAGCTTTTCTCCTGTCTTTTGGCAATCAGTGTTTTTTCCACTCAAGCAGCCTTGTATTTATTCTGTAAGAAACTATTCACTCATGTGAAAAAAATTCTAGCTCTTCCAATTTTCATATAATTTGTTTTGCAGTGACTCAGAGATTCATTTTTTCCAAGTACATAATTTTTAGCTTTGCTGCTTGAGTTGTAAGTAACACAGGAAATAAAAAGCAAAAGCAGAATAATAAGGTACACAAAGAATATTGTTTTGTTACCAAAATTAAGTTCTGATAAAGTACAAATCTGTTATGTAATGTTCCTTAGTGAATCAAGACACAGATATACTATAGGGGTAAGCTGTTGGTGATAATTTTTGTTATCACACTATGAAGCATTGAAGATTACTCTAATCTCCGAAAGCAAACTTGTTAATTTGTCCTGTTTTCTCATTTTCCAATCTTCTCATTTACTGGGAAAGGGAAAAACAAATGTAATATAGATTGCACTGCAATTGCACTGCAATTCTATGCAGTTAACAAATGTTTATCAATTGCTTTTAGATCTTTCGAGATATTTCATCAGTGGACATAGAATTAGAATAAATCTTTAAGTCACCTCTAGAGATATACCCACATCCAAACTGTAAACCTACCAACACTATCATATTGCATTTCGCTACGACTGACTCAGCTCTGCTCAGTCATGCATGGGCTCCGATTAACATGCCACTCACTTTGTAGCCTATCTATTAAAATTTACCAGCATTCGTAGCAAATGAAGCCCCCATTCCTGTTTTTCTGTGGGTATTTTTTCTTTTTGGCTGACTGAAAGTATCAAAGACCAGTGGGAAACTCAAAGTGCGCTCAGCTAATTCCGAAGACAGAATTAATATAGAGAAGACCCATCAGAGCATGATTCAAAATAACAGCCATTTTATACACATTTTTAGAATGAGTACAGTTGTCCTTCAAATGTTTGCCTCTTCCACCTCTCCTCTTCTCTTGGCTGTACAAGTGCTTAAACAATTAACTTAAGACAGCTAAATTTAAGTGAAATGAATGCCTCCCTAATGGTAAGTGTAGAAAAACCATTGAGGACCATTGCAAGGTAGGCCTAAGCTGTATCCTAGTTTGATTTTAATTGACCTTCAAAAAGCGTAAATTATAATATTGTGGCTACTAATTTCACAAGTTTTATCTCTACAGACTTTCATAGAATCATAGAATGATGAAATCATAGAAAGGTTTGGGTTGGAAGGGAACTTAAAGATAGTCTAGTCCCAACCCAACTCCCATGAGCAAGGACACCTCCCACTAGACCAGGCTGCTCAAGAGCTCATCCAACCTGTCCTTGAACACTTCCAGGGAAGGGGCATCCACAACTTCCCTGGTCAACTTGTTCCAGTGTTTCACCACCCTCATTGTGAATAATTTCTTCCTAATGTCTAGTCTGAACCTTCCCTCCTCCAATTTAAAAGCATTTTCCCTTTATGATGTTCCCTTTTTATGATGTTCTTTTCCAAAACTCAACTGAAAGATAATCTTTGAAAGCTGTTTTTGAAGAAAAGATGTGGAATATATTTTTTCATAATTCCCAACTGATCTTCAGAAGCTGTTATGATCAGACCTTTTTTCTGTTTTCCCCCAAAGGAAAACATACTAGAACAGAAATAATATTAAGTCTAGAACAATGTTCATAATATGTTTTTGAAAAGGCAGAAGTATGGAAAGTCAGAAAGCTGTATCTTTAAAGCAATATTGTCACTAAAGACCAATGAAAAACAGGGAGGAACAAGAGTATTGAGAAAGAAAGATTATTGTGAAAGAGGTAACAAAACGGAGGTTTTATTCTATTGTTGCATGCATAGCCATACAATCCCAACAACAGCACCGGGAACTGAAAAGATGATTTGACTGTGGCACGAGTGGCCCAAAGAAAATGAAAACTAAAAACCAAATGTGCTAACTGCAGTTACAATATAAGCATGATTAATGGACAGGAGAATAACAAATGTTCCAGGATTTATATCACTTCTCCTGTAAGATGGATATGTGCTCTACTCAAATCAAATTATCTGTGTCTACATGAGTCTATTACCTTTCTGCAACTTCTACCTTGTACTTTTGTTGGCCTTTATGACATCAACATTTTCCTTATTTTCTTCTCTAAATTGTTGTTTTTCTGTACCTGTTTAAGGCTTCTGTTCTGTTCTTTCTGGACTTTCGGTGGTGGTCTGTAGAGAAAAGAGATTTCCTTTCTTCCTACTGTAGAGGTGTAGCTTTAATGAACCTGTCTGGTGTTCATTTCAAACACCTTTTTCTTCTGATGCACTCATTTACTGCTTCTGACTATTTGGAGGCTTACTGTTTACTTTTACAGACTGTTTCTTAAGGTATATCTCTTCAAAACAAACCTTCCAATTCTTTTTCAAGTTGCTTCTTTGAGGTATGTGGTCAAGGCACAAAGGAAAAAACCTGTTATTTGAAGGACTGTGCTCTTTTCAGCACAAGTTCTCTGATGCCTCAGGAGACCTGCAGCTGCGGAAAGAACTACATTTCTCTCCAACAAACAAAACAGCAAGGGATTCAGAAACTATTCCTTGGTGTCCTGAACAAAATGTTGATGATATTAGCTCTTCCTATCTGTCTTTATCAGTCCTTTATTCCCAAAACACACAGCAAAAACTTTCATCGTGATTCTGTTACCTGGGGAACTTCTTGTCAGTTGAACAAGACAGGTGGTGTGGATGGGAAATCAGAGTTAAGGCTAAAGTCTTTCAATTCTGACATTCTGTAAGGAAAAAAAGTCCCTTTGGCAAAGTTTTTACAGCTTCATGTGTGACATTTTGTCATTAAACTTGACTTGAGATTGGGTGCTATTTCTACCAGGAAAAAGAAGAGAAAGATATGTCAGAGAAACATACATGGGAGCAGCTCACTATTCTAAGGGTTGTTTAAATGCTGTTTTTGTCAGTGCTGAAGACTGAAACCCACAGAATCACCACAGACTATAGATTACTATAATTTTTTAAAATAAGCATTGCACCATATACTGTTGGAAGGTTTTTGCCAAACTCTCCATTTTCCAGATAAAGCACTCTATTAATGAAGATCAACAGAAGACTAAAAGTAGTAAAAAAATAAAACCTGTAACATAAATAAAATGTTCTTCAAATGAAATGTAATTTCTGGTGGTAAATAGCACAAATTTGATACAAAAGAAGGCCTGGTAAATGAATTTTGGTGAACTAGAACGAAATAAAGGAGATAAAACTGAAAAGTATGACCATTCAAAGTATTGCTAATGAGGCACTGGACCATATTTTGCAGCATCCCTTGCATAATTAGGCTAACAGAAAAGATTGTGCCGTGCTTATTCCATTGAACCCAAAATCTGCCTGGCTAAAATCACATGGCTTTGCTTACCCTACGAATTTAGATGCAACAGAAAGCTGAAAACGTACTTTTGAAATGTTCAGCTGTACAGTAAAGGCTATTTTTGCCCTTACCAGTGTCTAGGCAAATACTCTGATTTTTCATAGGCTAATTAGACATATGAAAGAGATTTTGTTATGCTGAACATGATTGTAGCTTTACCTCAAAGGATGACACAGTTCAATATGTGCATTAAAAAAAAAAAAAAAAAAGGTTTGGCATTTCCCCAGTGTCTGGATCTTGGGGACTTCTACTTGTCAGCATGTACTGGTGAAAGATCAAGAGGTGGTCTCATCTTCCCAGCCCATGGCAGGGAGTTTGACCAAAATGATAACTGGGATTCAGTCGTTGGAGTTTTGGAGTTTTATGTTTGTTCCTGAGGATTTTTGCATTTGCATTTGGTGTACTCCATGTTTGTGGCTTATTTTGGGAATAAGGATGGGTAATTCTGGGTAAAAAATTATTAAATAAAACCAATTTCTTCTGTCTTATCCATCTGTCCTCTTTTTGTGTTTGATAATAAAAAAACCCACCAAACCTGTATTTACATATGTACATAAGACCTACAATATGTTCAATAACACATTGATATTTCTAGTCATCTTTTGATACTATTTGGTACATTATGGAAACAGCTAATAAGACGTTACAGTCTGTATTACATCCATACAATTTGTATTTAAGTTCTAAAGGCTTTGAAAATATACATAGTTGAAGAAAATTGCATTTTTTTGTACAGGCATCAAGCCTGTTCAGCTTCTGAGGATTGCCATAATAAGTTTACTAAATTTACATCACTTGCTATTTTATTTTAAATTTTATATATATATGTATCTATATATCTACATATCTACATATCTACATATCTACATATCTACATATCTACATATCTACATATCTACATATCTACATATCTACATATCTATATATCTATATATCTATAACTCAGGGACATTTGGTAACCAGGATAAGTCCTTGGAGTAGAGGCATGGGGGAAGATATCACACAGAAACATTACCAATGCACAGATGGCTGTGTCACTTGGCCTTCAGCTTTAAACCTAATAGGCCACCTGAGGCAAGATGACATACATCCTGTCATATCACATGGCTTAATTGCAAGAAATGTTATCACAAGGAAGCATGGATTTTAGTATGAGCCAATGGTTATGCTGAAAGTAGCAATTTCCGTGGCCACAGCCAGTGCTATTGAATTGAGGATTTAGGTGTGGCTATTTACTAAATAAGTGAGAAAGAATTGCCTTTTGTCTGGTGAGGCCTTTCATGAAGGGAGTTTATAGTAGTAAAATGCATGGTGACTATATATAAATTGAATCTCTCAACAAGACTCAGGTGTCAGATACTGTAAATTTAGATTTATGTTCCTTTTAACTGATTGTTAGCATAACCAATTAATTTCTCTAAATTCAGACATCTTCTGGCAACAGTACACATATACTTCACATTTTAATTTTGCTTTCAACATGCATCTCAGAATAAAACAGCTTTATGTGCAAAAGAAATAAATGCAGATTTCTTTTGCTCTTTAGAATAAATAATTTTGATTACTGAAGTGTGAGCATGTATCATGTTCAGCAATCTCTAAACAATTAACATGTGCATTGATTTCTGTTAAATCTTATTGGAAATATACATGAAAAATCATTATTCTGTAGGCATGGACCTTCTGTTCTAAGTGTTTTTGAATGTGACATTTGGAAATAAGAGCCAGTAGTCATTGAAAAGTGTGTTTAATTTAAATGATTCCTAATGTGAAATTGATTTTTTTTTTGGTAGAAAATCATCTAAGCTACAAACATTTTCTCTAAACATAACTCCTAAGAGATATAACAAGCTAAAACTTTTTTGTTCGCATTTATCAGAAGTCTGTTATTTCCTAAAATGGTACCTATGAAGACTATTCCATTGTCCTTTATACCAAGAAAGGAGGAGTGCTGTTTTCTTGTACATAAGTATATCTCATCACTTCATCTATCCATGCTCCAGGACTGTCAATAAAGTTCTACAAGGGGACTGTTACTGGAATATTTTTCAAAATTTAGTGTTGCAGAGGCATCCTTCAGTGTTGCAGATGCTGCCACTGTTTGGATAATACTTAAGTATCTGTGAATATCTAAAGCTGCAATTCTCACATACATTTCCAGTTAAGCTACGAATGTATTTATGTAGCCTAAACTGAAATGGGAATATGCATATGCCTTTCCTAACTTAAAAAATTCTAATACAAGCCCCCTACTTTTTTAGAAAAGCAGTTATGGTACTTCACTGGGTAGTAATCACCTTGGAAACTTGCCATTTTTTTTTCAGTGAAAGCATCTGAAGCTTTGGAAGGTGTTATTAAAAGAGAGTAATGATTTAATAAGACCCTAGTAGATCAGTTCCAGAATAATCAAATTCTTGTTTTACTTTAGCTAAGGAACAGCTTGAACTAACAGGTGAACATGTCCGGGCTCTGTCTAAATTCTATCCAGATACTGCTTTTCCTGCAGGATCATTTTCAGTAAAAACGTTTGATAAATATTCAGTTGGTAGAGACGATACCCACAGCTGAAATGCAAATATCTCTTTGATTCGATATGTTAAAATCCAAGTTTAAATCCTTATATATATAAGTGGGTCCATTTTACAAAGATTCCATAAATGCAAATACGAAATCACACTGATTTTACAACTAAGTTAACTGTCATATCCACTAAAGGAGCAATGTCAGTCTAATAATATTTTTTTGACATTTGAACATTAAAAACTTGTACACCTGGGGGAGTATTTCTGGAATAACAGATAAGGATTGCTGTAGAAAAAAAAAACCTGCAATGAAAAGCTCCCCTCCTTTGTCCTTCTTTCATCTACGGCATATTCCTGCATCTGCTTCAATGGGAAAAATATGCACTAACCCTGTCATCACTTTGGTAGGATTCCCAGAGACACAGAGAAAAATAACTCGTATAAATAAAGTTATGCTAAAAGTATGCAGAAGTTGCTTGCTCAAAATATAGGAAGGTCTTTATATTGCAGAGCATCCCTTCAAAAAGAGATGGAACATTCTGGCCCCACTGAAGTCACTGAAAAAACACCTTTTCACTAGTGGTTCAGGATCTGTCCAGCGAATCTTACATCAGCTGGCACAAAACACAGCCTCATGTTAAAGGAATAACTAATACCAGTCCATTTCAGGCCAGGATTATATACATTTCACTGATGACGCTATATGGCATTTTAGAAGTTCTTACTAGCAACAAAATAATGTATTGATTTCAATGATCTATTAAAAATTTCATAAAATCTGATGTGGAAAGTGTTTCTTTTCACCATGCCCCATATAACTAGAAAAAGGTCGTACAATGTTTTTCTTTAAATCAAGGAAAGATAACAATGACTATGTTTTATTAAACAAGTTTTTTATGACTGTACAACAGCATTAGTTATCCAGACAAAGAAAGCTGAGTGATCTGCCAAACTGATAAGAGCTGATTTTACCTGTTTTAGTCACACTTATTGATTTTGTCTAGATTTTTCAACTGTTTAACTAGGAAAAAGATATAGATTTCTGTCAATAAACTCTGTCAATTCCTTCCCTGATAAAATGTCTTCCATGGCCAAGTAGTTTGAATGCTGAAAAATAAAAACCCCAACCTTACCAGCGAGGATCCTGTTTGTTTGTAGCCAGAGCATGGTAGTGGAATAGTATAGATTTTTAAGCATTTCAAATAAAGTAAATCTGACTGGAAAAGTGAAACTCAGACAGGATTGTTGAGTATCTGTTTGACTTCTTTAAAACTGACAGGTCACATTCATTCTTACAAGCAATCTGCTACTTTAGGTAGTACTATTTCAGGGATTTGGCACATTCTTCTCTGTGAATTATATTTCTACAGATATAAAAATTCTCACAAAGACAAGTGACACATCACTGTAAATATTGAGCAAACAAATATGAAAATAGGTAAAATACTCTTCAGTTTACTTATTTTACTTCCTTAAAGAATCTGGTTCACTTGAAGCTCTTCCAATGTTATATATATGATTAATGAATGGTAAAACTATTCAGAAGTATGACTATGTTAACCATGATGCAGGTCTAGCAGTCCCTATCCTTTCTATCAGAGGTGTGAGGAGGGAAGGTAGGAAACCTACAGACCATCTGGGTGTGGTACATCAGTTCTCTGGCCCTGAGACAGTTTACCTAGTGACATGTAACAGCAGGGTAACTAGTGCAGGGTTTGGGGAGTTGGGAACATTGTAAGCGGGGCAGTGTCCTCACCCCCATAGGAAGAACCCTCAAGGTACTCCAAAAAGAAGAGTAGAGCAGGTCTGCCTGTGCTAAGCTCAGGCACAGACCAGATCTCCAAGCAGGTTCAGGGCCAGGTCAGCAAGGGGAAGTCAGGCAGGGAACAAAGGCAAGGACTTGAGCATCTACCAAGACAGGTGTGAAGGCCCCAGAAGATTTTCCAAAAGCTTGCTTAGCATGTTTTCACAGCAGCCTGACCCAGGCACACAGCTACAATGAAACAGAACTGACCTTGCACACTAACTGCCAGCCCCCAGGAAGGTGGTAAGACTGCCGATCCTGCTGGTGCATTCAGCCTCTGGACACAACCTGGTACACCTGGACCTGTGTGCAGTTTGGAAGCAGGTAAAGAGAAAAGAAGGAGCTTTATAGTAACAAAGAAACTGCTGGCAATGTGCTAAGCTGAACATGAGCATAAGCCAGCAATATACCCTTGATATAAAAAAGATCAGTGCTATACTGGGCTGAATTAGACAAAGTATAGCCAGCAGGTCAAGGGGGGTGGTCCTTTCCATATACTCAGCACTACTGAGGCTTCACCTGAAGTGTTGCGTCCAGTTCTGGGCTCCAGTACTAGAGAGACATGGACATACTGGAGAGAGTCCAATGAAGGGCCACAAAGATGATGAAGGGACTGGAGCAGCTTTCTCATGAGGAAAGGCTGAAACATGAGACTGTTTAGACTAGAGAAAAGTCTCAGGAGGGGTCTTATTATTAAATAATGAGTACATAAATAATATACATATATAAAATATACTATGTTACAGTGTGTGTATATATATAAAAAGTATATAGATATTGCATATATAGATTGTGTATATATATAAAAAATAATAAATATATAAATACAAGCAGGGAGGATGCAAAGAGGATGGAGCCAGGACTAGAAGCAAATTGAAACACGGGTCTTCCCTCTGAACATCAAGAAACATATTTTTTAATGTGAGGCTGATGAAGCACTGGCACATGTTGCCCAGAGATGTTGTGGAAGTGGTATGGAGAGGAGAGGTGAATATTCCCATATCCCTGCTAAGTTAGACACCCTCCTGAAAAGTGTCAGTTTCAGTGTTTTGGTACTAGTCAGACAGTGAATGCAGGCTCCTATTCAACAGGCTTTGATTACTATCCTACAGTGATTAATTACTTCAATTCATAAAACAAGGAAGAAGATAAGCGGTAGGAGGGTTCTTTTTTTCTTTTTTTTTTTTCACCTCAGGCTGATTTAAAACAAATTGGCAGGTCTCATTACATTGTGAATTTGCCAGTGAGATTTGGGCATTCTCCTAACTACTCCAATCATTCAAATACCTACTTTGGGGATCCTCTTTGGACTCATGTGTATTGAAAATGAGACACTAGTGCAGAAGGCACTCAGGGACTAAAACGTTAACTGTAGTTATTATGGAACTGAGGTTCCTTCATAAGTCAGCTGATGTCAAGTTCATGACCTTAGATTTGTAGTCCCTGCCTATGTTTAATTTATTTAGGTTCTTAAGTCTTCTTTTTAAATCTGAATACATCATCACACTTTTATCATTTTTAAATGGTTACCTTTTTTTAAAAAGAAAAAAGTAATTCATCAGTGTCTATCTCCAGTCTTCTGCCTTGCAGTTAACAGGATCATTTTGTGACCAAGTGTCTGACTGAGTGAAAATTTGGAATGTAGCTCAGCTCATTAAGAGGGTAACATATTGGTGTGGTACTATATTTAGGATTAATTTGGATGGCTGGCAAAACTAGATGATTTAGACATCATCTGTTGCTGATGATCATTTGCGATATTACTGTGCTGTTCCTTGTGACACCTTAATGAAAGTCGTCCAGAACATACTAAAGAAAAGGCTTAACATCCTAAACATCAGGTTTTAAGTACAGATGTTTTCTGAAATAGTTCTAGATCACAGTTCTCATTAACTTCTCTTGTGTCTTTCTGATGTAGCTTTGCATAGGTCTGCTTCTAATGCCATTTAAATTGACGACTCTCTAGAAGCAAGATGAAATGCATTGCTTTTAAAATCTTTACAGTCAGAATAAGCATTTGGCTGATTTTTTTCTTCTTTTCCCTTACTGTAAAGCTGTGACTTGTTAATTCATTGATTCTTCACCTGTGGAAAAAAAGATGAGTGTGTGCATTTAAATGGCTGCTGTGCACTGATTCTTTTGACTGTAACTGCTGGTAGCTTTGCCCTTTCCCATCACTGAAAGAATGTCCTATTTCTTCTGTAATCACCCATACATCTTCTTTTTTTTTTTTTCTAAAAAGAACAAATAGTCAGTGGGGATAGAAACAGTATGAGAAAAAAAAAACAAAAAAACAAAAAAAAGGAGCAATAATCTTAATACAACACAGAACTCCAAAGAATCCACATCACGGATATAGCTTTAAATGGTCATTACTGAATACCATAGTGCGGCCTTCACGTAATGCCACAAATATATATATATTTATGTATATATTTATAGCATAAAGTAGAAGCAGATAATTTTTCTGCCACCAAAACTGCTTTAATAACCTACTTGTCCCTTAAGTCAACATGAATTATGGTCTTAGTTACCTTTACTTCTGAATATTGCAGCTGAAGATAAATCTGGTACTTAGAGGTCTGTCAGTTTTATTGGTTTAATAATTAACTATCCTAACACATGTGAGTATATACATATTCAATGGAAATAAAAAAACTAGCCATAGTGAAGAGATAATTGCTTATACATTTCGGGAGGTCAAGAAGCCCATCAAACAGCTACAAAACTAGTGACTAAAAAAATAACATCCATAGGAAGGTATATTATGTCTATTACATTAAAAAGCAATGAAAAAAGGTGATCTATAATCCCTGTCATACTCCACTACTGGGAAATCTATTGGGCCAGTGATACGAAAAGACATGTAGAATAGTCCATATCAGATAAGTCAACACCTGTAGTGTGAAGGAAAATTAAATAAACAAATTCTTGCAGAGCTAAAACACACTTTGGCAAAACAGGGAAAACCAGGCCCTTCTTATATTAAACCCCATAGCTGGGTGAGTGTGCGCTCTCGCAAAGAAAAGGACAAGTGTGAATCAGTTCACCCAGCTTTATGGCCTTCTACTATATGCCCACTCTGGTACAGCTGCACAGATAATGCAAGGACAGCCTGGAAGTTACCTCTCTCACCCTGAAGTACCTGACCATTTAGTGGTCATCATGGCCACTGCCTTATTCCCCTTGGAGACTGTCCAGAATGGTTGATGACAGAGTACTTAGGAAGAATCAGAATCTGGAAGTGAAAAACTGGGTTGCAATACCTCTGTCCTAAATTGACTCAGTCCAACTGTTATCAAAAGGAGTGCAGCATCTTCTTGCCGCACTTTACTATATCCTAGATCTCACCAACTTTACTAGATCCTAAAATAGACAAATATACATCTAATGAAAACATAGACAATGCCTTTCCTTACAAGATACATCAGAAGACTTCTGGAGCCCTTATTTAATGTATTCTCATAACGCACTACAAATCAGTTTTGAGTTGAAAGCTTTCTGACTCCAGGAGCTATGGCAGAATTCATTCAAAGAGAAAAAAAATAAACAAAAACTTTAACAGCAAGGATTATTTTTGTCAGTTCCCCCCCAAAAAAATCCTTGGACTTCTAGTTTTGCAGAAAATCAGAGAACTATAGAAGGCTTTGGGCTGGAAGGGACTTTCAAAGATCATCTAGTCAGTCACCTTCCTGTCATGGGCAGGTACATCTTTCACTAGACAGGTTGTTCAAAGGCCTGTCCAACCTGACATTGAATACTTACAGAGATGGGGAATCCACAACTTTTTTGAATAGGGATATCTTTAGACCAGGTAGCTCAAAACCCCATCTAACTTGACCTTTAATGTTGTCAGGGATGGGGCCTCGATTATCTCCCTGGGCAACCTGTTCCAGTGTTTCACCACCTTCATTGTAGAAAATTTCTTCCTTGTACCCAGTCTAAATCCATCCTCTCTTAGTTTTAAAATCATTACTCCTAATAAAAACCTCTCTCCATCTTTCTTATAAGCCCTATTTTATATATATATGTATATTGAAGAAGACCACAATAAGGATGAGATGCCATCCAGAGGGATCTGCACAAGCTGGAGAAGTGGGCCTGTGTGAATCTCATGAGGTTCAACAAGGCCAAGTGCAAGGCCCTAGACATGGGTCAGGGCAATCTACAGTTTCAGTACAGAATGGGGGATGATGTGATTGAGAGCAGCCCTGCAGAGAACGACTTGGGGTACTGATTGATGAGAAGCTCAACACGAGCCAGCAATGCATGCTTGCAGCCCAAAAGGCCAACCGTATCCTGGGCTGCATCAAAAGAAGCATGGCCAGCAGGTCAAAGGAGGTGATTCTGCCCCTCTATTCTTCTCTTGTGAGACCTCATCTGGAGTATTATGTCCGGTTCTGAAATCCTCAACTTAAGAAGGATATGAAATTGCTGGAATGGGTCCAGAGGAGGGCTAAAAGGGTGGTTAGAAAGCTGGAGCACCTCTGATATGAGAACAGGCTGAGAGAGTTGTTGCTATTCAGCCTAGAGAAGAGAAGGCTCCAAGAAGACCTTATAGCAACCTTCCAGTACCTGAATGGAGCCTACAAGAAAGATAGGAGGGACATTTTACAAAGGCACGTAGTGATAGGATGCAGTACTCCAGGTAGGACCTTACAAGAACAGGGCAGAGAGGGAGAATAGCCTCCCTTACCACGCTGGACAGGCTTTTTTTTTATGCAGACCGGAATATAATTTGCTTTCTGGGATGCAAGTGCGTATCGCTGAATCATATTCAGGTTTTCATCTACTAATATCCTCATGTCCTTCTCAGCAGGGCTTTTCTCAATCCATTTATCTTCCAATCTTCATCAGTTTAGGGGATTGCTCCAACCTATGTGCAGGACCTTGTTGTACTTGTCCTTACTGAACGTCATGAGGTTTACGTGGGCACACCTCTCAAGGTCCCTATGAATGGCATCCTTTCTCTCTCTCATATCAACTGCACTGCTCAGCTTGGCATTGTCTGAAAACTTGCTGAGAGTGCACTCAATCCCACTGTCTCCATCATTAGTCAAGATCTTGAACAGCAATGGTCCCAGTACTGACCCCTGAGGGACATCAGTCAGTACTGATCTCCACTTTGACATTGAGCCATTGCATGTAACTGTTTGGACATGGACATCCAATCAATTCCTTATCCATCCAACAGTCCATCTATCAAATCCATATCTCTCCAATTTAGTGGCAAGAATGTTGTGGGGGACTGTATCAAAGATGTTACAGAAATCCAAGCAGATGACATCAATGGAATACACCAAATACTCCCGTTAGCTCCTTTAGTTGTGTCATTTTTATTTCATCCCCATCTCACACAATGAGGACATAATTTCAGATGCATGCTGCAAAATCAGTTAAGTAAAAATGTTTGCCTGAAATGATGAACAGGAATGGGATTAGGAAAGAAAAAGAAAAAGGACACCCTTCTACATGCAGTATTGAGGCCAAACAAAGGAACCCTTCTCTAGCACCTGCATGTATACAGAATATTTTTCAAAGGTTTTCCATCCACATTTCAAACACTCTCTGTTGCCTTTTCTTGTTTTTTCCTGATGAAGGGAGCAAAACCACAAGTTCCTTGGGAATTACAAGTGCCTTCTATCTAACTTGCTATTCTCACATGAAGACTAAGCTGACCGGTTCTGATATTTTCTGTTTACTGTGCAATGAGTTTTTGAATTAAGGCCTCACTGCAGAGAATTATGTCTAGAGCATAACCTTTCTTATGTTCAGATAAAGCAGTAACTTAACACTAGGGTTGAAATTTAATGGCATTGTGTTCCCTGCTGTGCTCTGTACAAAGACTTGCAGAAAGATTACTTTGGTGCACACAAACAGTAATATATTTAACATGCTAAAATTTAATCAAATTATTTAATAACAGCAAAGAGAAATGAGGGGACACACTTTCACTGACCTTTTCTGGTGAGAGTTCTGAAATTAGTTAACTAATTTATTACTTTAAAATGATTCAATTTAAATTACAGTATTATCTAAATGCTTTAAGCTGAGTCAGAATGGTACTGTGAAAATTCATTGTACTTTTTAGCCCTGGCCCCAAAGGGCTAACATGCAAACTGAAAACAGACATGGAGTCAAAGAAAGCACATCCTAAAACTGACAGCACAACAGTGATCCACTGATATTAGAAATTAGTGAGTTAGTGGTGGGTGTCTCTTCGAATTCTTCATGCTGCTTTAAACACATTTAATACAAACAAAGTTAATGAACAAAATCCTTCCAAATACACTCTTTTTCCATGCTTGGTATTTTATCCCTAGTTGTGAAAAGCCAGTGGAACCCTTTTGATTTCAGCAATGAAGAAAGTACTCTTCTTTGACTCAGAGTTGTGACCCTAGCTGTGGCTTTAGGAAACAAACATTTAGTAACAGCTGTGGCCAGACAGTTGTGAGAAGTCCAGAAATCTATCAGAACAATAACCACAGTATCTCAGACTTAGTAAAATAAAATAAATACAGTAAATATTTTCACACATTTATTTAACTCAGAAAATGCACAGGTACATTCAAATGATGACAACAGTGTAGTTTTAGCACATTAAACATCTGATTTATAAAGGCCTAACATTTATGCTTATGTAGCAGACTCTACCATACTCTCCTCATGGATTCAGCTAGGTTTTGTGGGTATATACAGAGGCACACACTGAGTTTCCAGGCATGAGTATATGTCCTGGCCCTCTGATGAATCCATAATGGTGCCGAGTGTGTGTATGTGTGTCTGTGTCTGTGTGTCTATGTGTGCGTGCGCGCATGTATGTAAATACCTGTTTTCTATGAAAAAAAATTTGAGCATGAAGTTATCTTGTCCTCACAGTTGCTGTGAGATAATAAAAATATATTGAAGTGCATGCAACTGGAATGGAAAGACTCCAGAGATTATGTATTCTAATCAATAAAAAAATGTTTCTTTTAGGATTATGGGTAATTGATAGTGTCAGGAAACATCCTGAAATTTTTAGTCCAAAACACAGTTATATTTTTACGTCAGAAATTTTTCTTTTCTTTTAAATAATTTAAATCTTATGGTTCTTTTATATGAATTTTACTTTTTGAGAAATAATGTCATTGATACAATGTTCCTTCAAGACACTCGGAACTGCTGTGCTGTAGTTATTTGAACATTCTTATCCCACAGATTTTTTTTTAACACAGAGTCATTTCTGATCATAGAAGTACAAAATTATGGAATTGTTTAAGTTGGAAAAGGCACTTAAAATCAACAAGTACAATTGCAAAACTAACACTGCCAAGTTTATCACTCAATCATGTCCCCAAGCATCTTTTAAAACCCTCCAGGGATATATACTCAACCACTTCCCCACAATCTTTGAAGACCCCACCTATGAGTGGACAGCCTTTCCAAATTCTCACAACATTGTTCTAGGCCTTTCACTTAGAGCTGGCTGACTGGCTGTATGTTTTCATGGGAGCTCTGTCTGAGTTGACACATCCTTTTTGTTGAGTATAGAGGACAGAGCTTTCCCCTGGGTAGTTAACATAGCCAAGTTTCTCCTGAGAGGATGATGACCACTGCTGGCAGGCTGACTACAACCTTCCCACATGCCTTTCCTGGTGAATTGCCATGCCAACTGTCTGATGCGCCATGCCCTTTTTTTTCACCCTGTTCCCAGCACTCCCGGTCACTAGAGTTCCCTGGGATGCTTTTTGTAGGTGGAGAGGGACGATGGCTGCCATTGCTGCAGCAATGCCCATGCATCATCGGTGTCTCCCATGAGAGCTGCTGGCTCCTAGCAGATCTCTCAACTGCCCTGGCATTTTCCTGCCTCAGGAAAACCCCTGTGTGCCAGGTCTGCTGCTCTGCTGAGGATCAGGCTGACTCTGGATCAAGTATCTCATGAAGACCTTATAATGAAGTTGAAAAGACAAAAGATTTATAGACAGAGATTTGTTAAAATTAGTCATGTGAAAGAATAGGGGTTACTGCCTCTGGGTAAGCAATAGGAACTTGGGTGGCTATTGTGTTAACATTTGAGATTGTGTACTGAAAATTAGTCTTTGCTGGCCACGGTGCTTTAACAATGCAGTAGGAAGAGAGTTTGATTATTTATCAGTATCGTTGCCTTTAAAAAACAGGTTGGAAAATACCATTTAAACCTCATATTGAACATAATCTAAAAAATTCACTGTGAAACTCAATCAAGGGTTATAAAGTAGGTATGTGTTTATTCGCTGGTGGGTGCGAGGGTGTTAAATAATCCTAACTTGTTCTGTTTGGCAACAGGTACTTATAGTGTAAAGACATGCTTATTCATAAATGTCTATTACATATCCATGGCCTCTCCCTGCTTCGTATTATAATTAGATTTGAGAAGCTTCTCCCATACTTGTGCAGGCGCAGTGTCTCCTAGTGGTCATGGCCTGGGGTCTCAGGAATGAAGTAAGATGAAGTAAGATACCTTCTCTGTGAACTTCAGTAATCTTATTCCTTCCACATGCTCCCTGGGTCCTTGGCATTCCTCCCAGTCCCAAGGCCATTCTAGACCAGTTTGAGTTGCTGCCTGAAGGCAGCAAGTTTTGCTCCTTTTCAGGGGCTGGTGCTGTGTTATCAGGAGCTTCTCTACAGAGTCCTTGAGCTGAATAGTTGCTAAAAAATTAAAACTAAATAATCGTTATTCTATTCAACCTTAAATGTTAAAGCTTAAATATCACTGATTGTTAGCCCCCCTGCTCCCTAGCCCCACATCAGAAGCATCTTCAAGGAGCAGTGTCTTGCAGTCCCACAAAGAGTCAGTGGTGGGCAGAGGTATGAGTGGGTTTTCAATGGGCCCTTTTGTACTTTTTCTTGGCTCAGGTTATCACATACAACATATAGTGGACATCTTAACCTACCTGTGCTTGTGCACTAGGTACCCTGTGTTTCCAGCTTGCTCTGCATGCAATGACCGCATGTCTCCATGCAGGGCACTGACTTGTAGTTTTGGCTGCAAATGGCAGCAGCTTAGCTATCTTTGAGACAAAAATGTCCCACTTTGGCTTTCTCACACTCTGTCCACATATTAAGGCAGGCAGGGAGGGAGGAAGGAAGGGAAGAAGGGAGGAAGGAAGGGAAGAAGGGAGGAAGGAAGGGAAGAAGGGAGGAAGGAAGGGAGGAAGGGAGGAAGGGAGGAAGGGAGGAAGGGAGGAAGGAAGGGAGGAAGGAAGGAAGGGAGGGAAGAAGGAAGGAAGGAAGGAAGGAAGGAAGGAAGGAAGGAAGGAAGGAAGGAAGGAAGGAAGGAAGGAAGGAAGGAAGGAAGGAAGGAAGGAAGGAAGGAAGGAAGGAAGGAAGGAAGGAAGGAAGGAAGGAAATACTTCCACAGCACTTGCCCTGGGAGATCTCTGTTAGTTAGTATGACCTCATTGTGACTGTCCTCCCTTGATGTTTCAGCTCTAGGTTAGAAAATAGATATGAAGTATAGGATTCCTGTGAGCAATTTTTATGCTCCTAATCTACAGATGGGGACTGAGGCATATATCTATATACGCACCTAACAATATATATTAATGAAAGGCAGCAGATCACATTACAAAATCCCAGGAAAAAGTATTTCAACCTTCACCATATTCTCTGAACATCTAACTTCACCTCATATTGTAACATTTCACTAAATAACATCCTCTATATACTCTTTTTTTCAGTAGTAATTTTAATTAATTCATCCTCTCTGACATTTGCATTTGTCTTTAAATGCCACTAGATAACAGAGTTTTAATCATTCCAAATAGCTTTTTAATTATAGACCTAATTACTTTTGCAGAAGGTTAAGCTGCACAAACAGGAATAAAACTGTTTGCTTGTGCTCTGTGTTAAAAATGATGTAGTGTTTTCTCATTAGGTATTCTGTAAATTTATTCGGTCAGTTTTATGTGACATTTTGAAGGAAGGAATAAGAAAGACCCCCAAACTGTATATTTGAAGGCTGGAATTACATTATAGGACCATTTAACACCCAACTGTGTGGAACAGCCATTGATCTTTTAATTAGGCATTCTTTTCTATTGGAGCGGTCATTTTGGGCTGATATGTTTGAAAAGGTATAGGTACAAGGGAACTACAATCTTCCAGTTGGATAAAAGGTTTGTGCTTTGTAAAAACTTCTCAAGATTTTGTATGTTTGTTTGGGTTTTTTTCTTTGAATATTTTCTACTGCTGTTGAAACCCTACTGGGTCAATGGAAAGGAATTTTTTACTGGAGATATTCTGTGCCTCTACTGGAGGGTAGCCAGTTTGTGTGAACAAAACGAAGAATTAATTTGTGTGTCACACTTGTCATATTCTTCTTGTAGGAAAGTTCTTTCTTTGTGGATAAAGAAGGTCTGAATAAGACCTATGTGGGCAGAAGCTCCTTCATTCTTGTTGAAAGGCATGCCAAGTACCTTTATATTTTATGATGTTACTATTATACTAGAACAGCTGTCTAATTACATAGCCTAATTTGTACATCAACAGCTGCTATATACAGTATCTTTAAAAAATCACAAAGCTAAATTTAGATCAGAAAGCTGAAACTTGCATACTTTTCTACTCCTCTAGTGCAAATGGGCTAATTAGAATTGAAAACCCATAATATATTCTACACCTGTGGGCTTGACTCCCATTTGATAGCCTATATCTTGCTGAGTTTCAATAATCTCAAAACATCAACACATTGCCTTTCAGAGTTCATTCCACCCTTGTGCCTACTAATGATTTAATGATGTTAATATGCGTTAGGTATACTTTTCCACTTTTTTGGTTTGGTTCTATTCTACTGAACATTACTGTTAGGTTGTGTTGTAACTATTGCTTTAGAAAAAGTAAACTCGTTTAAGGAAAGAAAAAGGGGTTCAAATTCTCTTATCAAGCAATGCCACACATAAAATGTACATGCTTGAAATTGTTGATGCAATTGCAAGTATCTCATAACAAAACCACTTGGTGGACCACTCCAGTGGATAAGGAATTGGCTGGACGTTTTCACTCAAAGAGCTGAAGTCAACAGCTCAATGTCCAGGTGGAGACCAGTCATGAGTGGTATCCCTCAGGGGTCCATGTTGGCATCAGTATTATTTAATGCCTTTGTCAGGGACATGAACAGTGGGATTGAGTGCACTCTTGACAAGTTTGTAGATGACACCAGGCTAATTGATGTGGTTGATACTTTAGAGGGAAATTATGCTTTCAGGGGGCCTTGATGGCCTAAAGACATGGATCCACATGAACATAGTGAAGATCAACAAGGCCAAGTGCAACAAGGTCCTGCACATGGGTTGAGGTAATCCCAAAGTTGGACAAAGGTTAGGTAATGAATGGATTGGGAGTTGCTCTGCTGAGGTTTTGGAGGTATTGGTAGACAAAAAACTGAATATGAGCCAACAATGTGTGCTTGCAGCCCAGAAAGCCGGTGTCATCCAGGGATGCATCAAAAGAAGTGCAGCCAGCAGGTCAAAAGAGGTGACTCTCCATATGTTCTGCTCTCATGAGACCTACCTGGAGTATTAGATTAAGTTCTGTGGTCTCCAGCATAGGAAACACATGGACCTGTTTAAGTGGGTCTAGAGGAGGGCCAGCAAGATGATGAAGGGGCTGAACCACCTCCCCTATGAGGATAGGCTGAGATCGTTAAGCCTAGAGGAGGCTCTGGAGAGAACTAGTAGCAGTCTTCCAGTACTTAAAGGGGGCCTACCAGAAAGACGGAAGGGTCTCTATCAGGAAGTGTAGTGATAGGACTAAGAGTAGTGGTTTCAAACAGAAAGAGGGGATTTAGATTAGATATCAGGAAAAAATTATTTCCTGTGGGGTTGATGAAGCAGTGGAATAGGTTGCCCAGAGAAGTTGTGGATGATCCTTCCCTCACATGTGCAAAATCTGTGGCTAAAACATGTACTATTTCTTCTTCATCAAATGAGATATGAAATGTTTTGCTTTCTCAGAACCTTATGATAGCAAAGAGTAAGACATTTCAAGCAAATGGATGAAAGTACAAATGTTGCAATTAAGAAGCTCAGGTCATCTTGGATTTAAAAAATGTTTTACAAACACCGCTTAAAAACTTTTTTCTAGCAGGCACTCCACAGTATATTGCCTGGTTCCTTTTAATTTTCTTAAAATGTTCGTTATTTTAAGAAAAAGTAAAATAGTATATGAAACAATGCCAGTGTCATAGCATTTTTGACCGTGTTTTACTCATACAGTCATAAATGAGCATAATGTTGTCAGAAATTATAGATGGAAGTATTGTCACTGTGAATTTCCACTCTGGAAAAAATAATATTAAGCAAGAGTCAGTAGCAGAATATTTGTTTGAATACTTAATATGCATGGAGTAATACCAAGACCTGTAATAGTTTCTGATGTTAGCGGACCCCCAAAAAAGTTGTTTTTTAATATAATTTCTTATATTAAATTAAGTTTTACCATTAGAATGATATGTGATTTAAAAAAAACAGAAAAAATGTACTAAATAGATAATGTTGAATTTTTCTAAGAACAAATGAAAAAACCCAAAAATATTAATATGATGTACTCTTTATAAATATTAATTAATATTGCTAAAATTAATGCTGTACCCTAATCCTTAAAAAGTATTCTACCATACAATAATGTCTTCCGCAAGCATTCAGTGCTTACAAGTAACTGAATTACAATTCGATCAAGTAAAAAAGGGTGGGGTTTATGATGGTTTATGGCACAGAAGAACAGCCCAAGGATTCATATGGTGTTTGTCTTACATACTTATTATTTTCTTAACAAACTAGTCATATTCACTCTGCTGATTGTATTACTGTTTGAAATTTACGTTACAGCATTGATGAAAGACTTCAATTGTGATTGTGACCACATTTTGGTAAACTCTTAAAACACGTAGCAATTTTTTACCAAAATCTTTATGAGTCTTTTCTACTGTCTAAACAATATCAGCTTTCTCAGATTCTCCTCATATGTTAGTTAATCGCATCCCTTAATTGCCTTTGTGGCCCTTAAGTGGACTTATTCCAGTATGCCCATGTCTCTCTTGTACCAGAGAGCCCAGAACTGGACCCAGAACTCCAGATAGTGTCTCTCCAGTGCTGAGTAGAGAGGATCACATCCCTCGATGTGCTGACAGTGCTCTTCCTGAGTCCAAAATGTTGTTGATATTCTTTACTATGTGGGCATTACTGCCTCACATTCAACTTTTTGCCTACCAGGAGTCCAAGCTCATCTGCTTTCCAGATAGTCAGCCCTCATCTTGTACTAAAACATGGGGTTATTCCTCCCCAGGAGCAGCACTTTCTTTGTTGTCTTCATAAGGTTCCGATTTACTTACTTCTGCAGCCTGTCAGGGTCCCTCTGAAAGGCAGCATAACCATCTGGTCTATCAGCTACTCCTTCCAGTTTTGCATCATCTGCAGACTTGCTGAGGATGAGCTCTGTGGCATCATACTGTACATTAATGAAAATGCTAAATATTTTTTTGCCCATCATTGACCCTGGAGCACATGACTACTGACAAGTCTACAGTTAGACCCTATGCTATTGATCAGAAGCTTTTAAGCTCTTCCCATCAGAAAATAAGGTCAAGATCAAGACCATCTGATGAAAATGAACATTCAAAACTCCATGGGAGCTGATGAGATACATTCAGGGTAACTGAAGGAATTGATAGATGTAGTTGCTATGTTACACTCCACCGTATTTGAAAAGCAATGGCAGTCAAAGTTCCCAGTTACCAGAAAGAAGGGAATATCACACTCATTTTTAAAAAGAGTAATAAGGAGGACCCTGGGAATTACCCATGCTCTGCCCCAGACCCGCAAGCCACACATTCACATCTAGGCCTGACTGGTGAGGGGGAGGGTTCATTTATCTGTGCAGTGATCCGGAGGCCGATAAGGTCACTCTCAGGGCAAAAATCGAAAGAAATATTTGCTCTGGCTCTGGAAAACATAAACCAAAATACTTGGGTGCACTGCCAAGATATAGGGGTACAACTTGACAGAGCTACAGGAACAAATCCCAACCTGTTTAAATGACAATCTGATTCCTGAAGGCAACCAAGGTCACTCAGATCTGATCTGACACACACAGCATAAGGTAACAGGTGAGAGAAAGAGAGAGAAGGGAAAAGGAAAGAAATCACCACATCAATGGGCAGCATCAGTTCCTTAGGAATGCATGGTCGCAGCAGCTTCTTGCAGACTGCCTGGTCCAGGCTGGTCTGATTGAAGTGATAGTTGGGAGAGAGAGAGTGCAGGAGTGAGAGCACGGGAGTGAGAGTATCCCACGTGGTTCCTTGCGAGTTCTTTTATAAGGCCCATCTGACTTCCACCAGCACATGCCTGGGAGGTCTTGCCATGTGTTGTCAGGAGGGTCTGGCCTGGGCAGTCCAGCGGGTGGAGGACTGGAAGGGAAGGGCAGTGCCTGCCCCTGCGTCACCTCCCCCTGTAGCAGTCGCTCCAGACCTTAAACTCAGCCAGGCGAAGGAGAGCGGTGCTTACTTCTGCACCTCCCCTCCGCTGAACCCAGCACCACAGATGAGGCCCTTAGGCAATATCCCAAGGTCAGTCCTTGGGGAGGTCTGCTACTGCATCACCTCCACTATTGCTGGTGCCAGCCTTCAGACAAAATGTTTAGGGTAAAGAAAGAAGCAAAGTTGGGCTTTACAACCCACCAGTCAGCTTCTTCTCAGCGCCCACTAAGATCGCAGAATGAATCCTCTTGGAAAATATGTTATAAAATCTGGTAAAGAGACAGGTGGTTAAAGACAGCCAACATGTCAACAAGAGCAAATCATGCCTGAGTAATCTACTGCCATTCTACAATGCAGTGACTGCATCATTGTTGTCCAATGAAGAAGAGCTTCAGATGTCATCTGCTTGGACTTCTGTAACATCTTTGATACAGTCCCCCACAACATTCTTGCCACTAAATTGGAGAGATGTGGATTTGATGGATGGACTGTTGGATGGATAAGGAAATCGTTGGATGTCCATGTCCAAACAGTTACATGCAATGGCTCAATGTCAAAGTGGAGATCAGTACTGACTGATGTCCCTCAGGGGTCAGTACTGGGACCATTGCTGTTCAAGATCTTGACTAATGATGGAGACAGTGGGATTGAGTGCACTCTCAGCAAGTTTTCAGACAATGCCAAGCTGAGCAGTGCAGTTGATATGAGAGAGAGAAAGGATGCCATTCATAGGGACCTTGAGAGGTGTGCCCACGTAAACCTCATGACGTTCAGTAAGGACAAGTACAACAAGGTCCTGCACTTGGTTTGGGGCAATCCCCAGTGTCAGGTAGCCCAGAGAAGTTGTGGATGCCTCATCTTTTAAAGTGTTTCAGGTCAGATTGAATGGACCTTTGAGCAACCTAGCGAAAGATGCCCAGTCTGTGACATGGCTATTGGAACTCGCTGATCTTTAATGGTCCTTCCAGCTCAAGCCATTCTATCATTCTATGATTCCAGATTCTCTCCAGATTTGTTTTCCACTGGATTCCTCCTGACAGACCTGTGAACAGTCCACTCTCCTGATTTCAAGAGCTGTTATCCTGTTTTCTCTCCTTCCTGTCATGATTTTAAACCCTACTATCTCATTATGACTGGCAGCAGAAATTACCCTCAACTTATACATACCTGAACAGTTCTTACCTGTTTGTAAGTATGAAGAAATATCTAAGTTTACAGCATGTCAACTGCCTTTTCAACTTGAGAAATCCTGGTTTCTAACAATGACAAGGTATCTCTACTCAATGTCTGGTCTTCCAGTTGATCAATGTTATCTTTCAAAGACAGAGTAGTGCATACAGGGATACCCTGATAATATTTTCATACAATAGAAACAGTGGACTTTTAGGTATTGCTAGGATATTGTTGTTCTCTTTCTTCATTTCTCCCCCACTCTCCTGTCAGCCTTGTAGTCAGCTTCTGTCAAAGCCAAGAATCTGTATCTGTATCTGTTCTTCTGTCAAAGAAACAAATTCTCCTTAAGTGCCTGATAGACTGGGCTTATTTAAGTCTATCAAACCTACTGCTTTTTACATTTCAAATGTTAGACTTTATGACAAGGTTCTGAACTCATAAAGGGAGTCACTTGCTTGAGTGTAGAAATATGAACATAATTGCTTATTAGACACTGAATTTCTAAACTAGCTTTGGTGTACTGAAGCAAATTTAGTTCAAAAATATCCTTATAGTGCAAGAAGAAAGTGCCTTGATTCATAACAACACTGTAGCTAAAAAAGTACAACCTTAAAACTCCCCAAACTTTAAAGCAGCTTTTGTGTTGTCTATATTTTCTCTTCCTACCATAACCACAATTTTCCAAAAACATCATTCTTATATGACAGTTTCAAATGCCTTTATAGATTGTTGCATTTCTCTCAGTGCTGTTATAAAAAGATGGGTAGACCAGATATAATAAAAATGTCTTGTTTTGTGGTGATATTATATACTAAAAGCATACAATTAGCTGCTTAATGTCTCTTTGACCTTGCCTGTTTGCTCCTACTCAGGATTAATTTGGTAGACATGTAACTGAAGTCTCATTAATGCAAGATCAGTTTCTCCTTTGCTGTCCTATGTTTATAATTTTCTTTTGTGTGCTTACAACATTATACCCAGGTTGTATGGTGAAAGATAAAGTAAAATGTTTTACAACAATTCCATTGTCTCAGGTACAAAAAATATGAGGTGGCCGTAAGATTACCACATATGACTTTATCATCCCAATCTTTGAAGTTCTTGTCTCCCATTTTTTTTCCCAAAGGAAGACTGATTATGTTTAATTATTTGAAATAATCTATAGCAGCATGAGATAGGTATCAAGCCAAAAATTCATGTGGGTTTTGTGTAGAAAGAGGGAGAAAAAAAAAATATCATGGACTTGGAATTCTGAGCAACGTAGTTTCATTGTTTTATTAGCTTTTTTTGATAGTTACAGTTCAAAAATTTTTCTTCTCAATTAAAATAGTTACACAAAGACATCCAGTGCCATCTGAGTTGCAGTACTGTATGAACTTACGACCCGTCTCCAGCTGTCATTCCAGACAGTCATGAGTTGAATATGTGTCCTGTCATATTTGCTACACAGAGGCAGACTTCTCAGATAACCTAAAAAATATCAAGTAGCATTGGATGTATAAGCATATGTAAATGATAAGTCTTTGGCCAGTAAAGCTGAAGGAACTTAGAGTTATTCAACCAGCCAGACAGTGGTATTTGTTTAGAGTTCAACAGTCCTTTAGCAGCCACACACTGTATTTGGTATAATAGCTAGTTCATGGCTTAAATCCAGCATTTTATCAGGAGACCAGCCTGGGTACTCCTGAGCATCTTAGACCATACAGGAAATCCAAGTGGAGACAATTCAACTAACATCTTTTCCGTCTGTTGGGAATAGGGGACAGGATTCAGCTGCCTAAAACCAGGGCATCTTGTGTCATTTTTTTGGTGAAAGGACAGGTTTGCACTTGCTTTTGAACTTGTAATACAGATGTATGCAGTCATGCATCATACTTGATGGCTTTACTCTGATGTACTGCATACACTAGTGTACCTCAGGAAGTATAGGATGCTTATGTTTAGGCAACTGATTTCCTTTCATGCGGGGAACTGCATTTAGGTGTGCTAGTGCGAAGCTGAATCCCACAAAAAAAAATTTCATAACAAAATTTGATTTAGTTTGGCTAGGTTATTTTATATACACAGGTAAGTGCAGGGAATATTAAGGATTTTGTTCTAAAATTCTATTCATTGTATTGAACAACATATTGTGTGAAAAGTAATGATTCATCTGCACAGTAATATTCCTAAATGAACTAAAAGTTCTTGGGTGTTCTTGACCACTTCTCATTTCATGAGCATATGAAAAATTCAGGACTGTATTAGTAGTAGTAGTATTGTCTCTCTGAAAAATATTGTGTGGGTGCTAAGTAATGCAGGAGCTTTGTAATGTCTTTCTTTTATAGTCAGGTCTAAATTTATCCACAATAATACTGTCCAAAGATATCTTTTGTCTTCAGCAGTGGCAGCTACAAATCAATAGCAGCAGTAGCTATTATTTTTCCCTGTGAAAAATTCTGTACTTAAGAACTTCATGCATGTTATATTTTAAGAAATGTGATCAACCCAGTGAATTAGCTTATACAATAAAGAAAATTGTTTATGCTGCATGCTCATCATAACTTGTGCTCACTTGGATGCCAGTCAGGAAGAATAAAACAAGTAAAGGCCAGTGTAGTATGAGCCTATCTCACCATGTCTTTTAGAGAAATGAAGTTTTTGAATCTGGAAGCATTGCCATTTTATGGAAGTTACAGGTAGCTTCCAATCATTGCAGCATACCTACTTCCATTTCTGTTGATGCTTTCTTATCTTTACTTGCAAGATGTAGACCTTACAAGTTTCTGCACCACTCCTAAATACAAAAGTCATTGGTATTATGGGTGTTGATACCATCATTCTTCATTCACCAGTGACAGAACCTTAAAAATGTACTTGACACAGTATTGTTGACACAGTAAGTCCTTGCCTGGTTATATCTAATTCATTTAATGACATCAAACTTCAGTGCAATGGTAGAAAAAGTTTACATTTACAAAAATAAAGGCATAATCAGCTCTCCTGTGTGGAAATATTAAAATGTTTTCTTATTATCTTTTATGAGAATAAGTAAACTTCTGGGATTTTTTCTTGCTTGGGGTGATATTCCCTTAGTACCACTTGGAGTTTGGAGACCTCAGCATCCTTTTAGAGCTATCTTTTTTTCTTTAAATGCCAAAAAAACAAAGTTGGAACTGAGTAACACAATTATACTGAGTAGAAATAAGAACACCATTTCTAAAACTTAAACTGTTCTCAGAAACAGTTGCTTTCTGTATACTTAGTTTCCACACCCTCAAAGAATTCTTCTGATCTTACACTCAGCTGCCCTTTTTATGCCTTTTCAATAGTAAGCACTCTCTGCATGGGTTGCAAATATGTTTGTTGGATATCCTCTCACTTTAGATGTAAACGTTATTCTGTGAAGAGAAGTAAATTTAAAGTCACATAAAGTATTAATATTCAAGCATGTATCAGTTGGAGATATTCCTAACGGATATAAACTTGTAATTTAAATTTTGTTGTCTGGATCTGTATGCAGGGTATGAACAAAAGAAGTACTAAAATGAATGCCAATACATCACTAGAATATTAATCTGTTTTACCAGGGTATAACAACAAATGGTAGTGATTCAGAGCATCTGCAATCCTGTATAAAGGAAATGAAGCCCAAAGAGGTAAAACTTTTCAAGTAGTACAACACTGAAATGTTTCTAATTGCATCATTTGAAGATGATTCAGCCTTATAGTTAGACTAAAGGCTAAAGTCAGTGGATCTGTCTGAAGTAAGGCCAATGCTTACTTGAGTACTCTGTGTCTGAACTTCTGGGTCATCATGAGCTTTGAATCATAGAATCATAGAATCACAGAATCATAGAATAACCAGGTTGGAAAAGACCCACCGGATCATCGAGTCCAACCATTCCTATCAAACACTAAACCATACCCCTTAGCACCTCATCCACCCGTGCCTTAAACACCTTCAGGGAAGGAGAATCAACCACCTCCCTGGGCAGCCTGTTCCAGTGCCCAATGACCATTTCTGTGAAAATTTTTTTCCTAATGTCCAGCCTAAATCTCCCCTGGCGGAGCTTGAGGCCATTCCCTCTTGTCCTGTCCCCTGTCACTTGGGAGAAGAGGCCATCACCTTCCTCTCTACAACGTCCTTTCAGGTAGTTGTAGAGAGCAATGAGGTCTCCCCTCAGCCTCCTCTTCTCCAGGCTAAACAACCCCAGCTCTCTCAGCCATTCCTCATAAGGCCTGTTCTCCAGCCTCTTCACCAGCTTCGTTGCTCTTCTCTGGACTCGCTCCAGAGCTTCAACATCATTCTTGTGGCGAGGGGCCCAGAACTGAACACAGGATTCAAGGAGCGGTCTCACCAGTGCCGAGTACAGAGGGAGAATAACCTCCCTGGACCTGCTGGTCACGCTGTTTCTGACACAAGCCAAGATGCCATTGGCCTTCTTGGCCGCCTGGGCACACTGCTGGCTCATGTTCAGTCGGCTGTCAACCAACACCCCCAGGGTCCTTCTCCTCCAGGCAGCTTTCTAGACAGACTTCTCCTAGTCTGTAGCACTGCACAGGGTTGTTGTGCCCCAAGTGCAGGACCCGGCATTTGGCCTTGTTAAACTTCATGCCATTGGTCTCAGTGCAGCGGTCTAGCCTGTTCAGATCCCTTTGCAGAGCCTCCCTACCCTCCAGCAGATCCAGATTTCTTGCAATCACTCTGTTCCTTTACTCTATGCAGCATTGTTATGAAAGCTCTCCACTTACACAATTGATACTGGCATGGAAGACAGTACACACATAATTAGTTAAGATAAGTACTGTAGCTGGAGTCAGTATTCCCAAAGAGACAAAGCTAATTAGTTATGTTATACCAAGAGGTCATATGAGCATCTTGTTTACAGAATAGACCAAAGCATATGACATATTTCTACAGTTAATACCATGCCAGTGTTTTGCTTCATAGTGAATTGAAGTGACATGGCCTATGTAATAAAGAACAAATTTCCCAATATAGTTTTAAGAAATTAACAAATTACATTCTGTTGTTTTAAAGTGAAAACATTGTTGCCACTTACTAAAACATGTAATTTCAATTTCATCATGTTCCACCAGGAAATCAAACTGTTGGCAGATTTCCCATTTCACTTGAACTTCCCAGGATAAACCAGATAAGAGATGAAACTGGGGGAAAAAGGACAAACAAATGTGGTAAGTATAGGGCATTATAATGATGCATAGATCTAATAGCTAGAAGGTAAGAATTTATAATGGTAATTAATGCATAACTGAGCAAGAGAAATCACCAGAGAAATGAAGTTTTCCTACTAACACATTTTTGTACAGTAGATTAAAAGAAATCATGAGCCTATTTCACAAGGCCTCTCTTGTGGAAATCTTCTTTTGTTTCACTGAAGTTCTGAGTATGGAAATTTTCCAGACTACTGTGTCTTTTCAGATAGGTCCTTCTGTCTTTATAGATCCAGTATTATTTGGCTAGCTCTGCATTCCCTGGTGTGAGTACAGAAGTTCTTAAGACGGCTTTGTTTTTACCAGGAGATATTAGGCTCTTTGCAGTGAAATTTCAGTGAGGAAACTTCTTAGACATATAATGAGCCTATGGTGTGGATTGTTTGGTTTTCAAGACTGAGAATTCCTCCTTTCAGTTTTCTGAATTTCTTTACAATTGGCCAAAATCACACAATCACTAGGTTGGAAAAGACCCACAGGATCGTCAAGTCCAACCATTCCTATCAAATACTAAACCATGCCCCTCAGCAGCTCATCCACCCATCTTTTAAATACCTCCTGGGATGGTGACTCAACCACCTCCCTGGGCAGCCTGTTCCAGTGCCCAATGACCCTTTCCGTAAAAAATTTTTTCTCTGATGCCCAGCCTGAACCTCCCCTGGCGGAGCTTGAGGCCATTCCCTCTTGTCCTGCACCTGTCACTTGGGAGAAGAGGTCAGCACCCTCCTCTCCACAACTTCCTTTCAGGTAGTTATAGAGAGCAATGAGGTCTCCCCTTAGCCTTCTCTTCTCAAGGCTAAACAACCTCAGCTCCCTCAGCCGCTCCTCATAAGACTTATTTTCCTGTCCCTTCACCAGCTTCGTTGCTCTTCTCTGGACTCGCTCCAGAGCTTCAACATCATTCTTGTGGTGAGGGGCCCAGAACTGAACACAGGATTCAAGGAGAGGTCTCACCAGTGCCGAGTACAGAGGGAGAATAACCTCCCTGGACCTGCTGGTCACGCTGTTTCTGACACAAGCCAAGATGCCATTGGCCTTCTTGGCCACCTGGGCACACTGCTGGCTCATGTTCAGTCGGCTGTCAACCAACACCCCCAGGGTCCTTCTCCTCCAGGCAGCTTTCTAGACAGACTTCTCCTAGTCTGTAGCACTGCACAGGGTTGTTGTGCCCCAAGTGCAGGACCCGGCACTTGGCCTTGTTAAACCTCATGCCATTGGTCTCAGCCCAGTGGTCCAGCCTGTTCAGATCCCTTTGCAGAGCCTCCCTTCCCTCCAGCAGTTCGATGCTTCCACCCAGCTTAGTGTCATCTGCAAACCTACTTAGGGTGTACTCAATGCCTTCATCCAGGTCATTGATAAAGACATTGAACAGGGCTGGACCCAGCACTGAGCTGGTCAATATTGACCATTTTGGCATTTCCATATCATTTTGATAAGTTCTTATAGCAATGAAAAAAGCAACCAGCAAACTTTTGAAGTTGACAACTGTACAACTTACTCATTTTTCACTCTTACACTGAATATTATTTTTTGCTGATAATTTTATATTAAAAAAAAGCTAACAGGAAAAAGGTCTTTAAAATACATAAATCATGTAAGTTGGAGCAATCCTTACAACAAATTTGTTTAGTTCTCTAAACTGATTAGAGAAAAGGCAAGGTTATAGTTTAACATGCAAAGTATGAATTCAAGGACATTCCAGTGACCTTAAGATAATAAATATAAGCTTTCTTTGAAGGGAAAGAGCTCTGAATTTGGCTCATGGACCTCTCCATAACCCTCAACTAATAAATGAAAGCAGCTGATATGTTGACAGATTACTTAATGCCTTTTGAAAACCAAACGTTAGAGTGTTTACTAAAAATTAGAAGGAATTGCCTATTTACTAGATTTACATGAATAATTCATAACAAATAATTTATTCAGTGAATTTCACCTCTTCTTCAAATTGAATAGATTGTAATTTTGCTGTGTGAGATGGATAACACACTGAAGCAAAGGGATGCTGTCCAGAGAAACCCTTATGAACTTGAGAAGTGGACCTGTGCAAAAATCATGAAATTGAAGGACAAGTGCATGGTCCTGCACATGGATTGGGGTAATCGTTGATATAAATACAGTCTAGGGGATAATAAATTGTGAGTAATTCTGCTGAGAAGGGATTGAGGGTACCGGTTGATGAAAAGCTGGACATGAGCTGGCAGTGTGTGCTTGTAACCCAGAAAACCAATAGTATCCTGGGCTGCATCAAAAGAACTATGACTAGCAGGTCGAGGAATGTGATTCTCACCCTCAACTCTGCTCTTGTGAGACCCCTCCTGAAGTACTGTATTCAATTCTGGAGTCCTCAGCCCAGGAAGGACAAGGAAAGTCTGAAAATGGGCTGCTCTGATTTCTTGTGTTTCTCCCAAAAAATGAACTTAGAATTGAGTTGCAAACAGTCTTCTCTGATTCCTCAACAGAGCAGTACAAAAGAAGCTGTCAGATGCATCGTGTGAGCTTATGACTTGTCCCAGTGTTGAGCATCTGTGTCACAAATAGAACCACAGTTCACAGTCACAGCAGAAAGATCAAAGAAAGTTGATGGAGACTGGTGCTCTCTCAAGTACATGGCTCCTTCACACAAGAATATTAGCAGTGCAGTACATCACTGAAACTTCCACAAATATTTAATAAATAGTTATCATGATACTCTGAAGCAGAAACAAATCCTTTTCCTCCAGCACCTCCCTCCCTCTGTAAATCTTTAAAGTTCTTATTCATTTTTAAATACATAATAATTGCGTTAAAAATACACTATCTCTGTTGGTGCTGGAATCATTAACTTGACCTTGTTTTAATTTTTTTTTTTGCAGCATCCATTGAGTGTAGTGCTAATATTTATAAACTAAAGTGCAGCAAGTGGCCTGGAACAATTAGTCATTGCAAGCTTCTCATGGATTTCAGTGGTTTCCATCTACAGATCAGATGCAGTTGAGTACAAAGTAGGATATCCACTATATTATTGAGGATGGTATAAAACCTGATCAAGAAATCTCTACTCTTCTCTCTGCACTTCTAAAAAAGCATTCTATCTCCTTTCCAGAGAGAGGGAGAGAAAGGTCCCCCATGTTAACCCCTTAGGATTAACACCTCAGGGAAATTTAAAATATGATATTTGAGCTAATCCACCACAGCATAACAGCTAGCCTCAGCAAACCTATGATTTAAGTAGAAACTATTGAGATGCTAGATGTTCTTAAACTTACTTGTCTATTTTCAGAAGAGTGAAACAGGAAGAATAAGCACAAAGAAGAAGGAACTTAAAACACAGAAGCACAAAAGCTTGCAAGTCTTCTGTAAGAGAACACTTCTCATTAAACTCTGAAGTCATTTATTGCCCTGAAATCATGAAATAAAACACAAAATTAAAACATTATTTAAAAAAATCTGGAGAAGTGCAGAGTGGATAGGCTACATAGGCTACATCAAATGAATCTTGAAGTGGTCTTACTGTATTTTCAAATGATTTTAAGCTTGTGTTAAGAGAAAGCTTGAGTGAAAACAAATCTTCTATTTTGAATTCTGGGCTCATACAGATGCTTGCATTTTCTTTGCTTAATGTCTTTTTATTTATCATAAGATAATTTAATGTGGTTAACATAAAATAACTGTATTTCTGGAATAAAACAGGAAAAAACTTTATGATTGGCAAAAGAAGGATGAGGCATCAGTGGGAGAACAGCTGCTTTCTCTGCATATTTTTCTTTTATGATGCCCGTTACCTTAAGATGTCACTTTTTATTTCATCGTTGTGTATGGGTTGTCACAAAAGCTTTATGTAACCGAAATTTGCAATGATGCTGCACCATATGTATGCCCTTTCTTCACGTACAGCCATGGCACCAAAGGTGACAACTCATTGCTTCTTGGCTCTGAAGAGAGACCTCTGTCTTCCAAAAGTCTCTGGACATCAGTGGGGTATACTCACACGCCTTCAGCCTCTACTGGGCAAATTATTTCAGGAATGAATAATTCCTTATTCTTCCTCATGGCTGAGCAGAAAGGACGCAGGATGCCCTTGTTTATCTAAAGAGTGCCAGTATAGAAGGGGGAATTTTTGTTATCCTTTTAAAAGGATTGATTACATCTTGCATGGCAGATGGTCTTTTGGTATGGAACTACCTGTTGAACTGAATGCAACTTAGCACAGAGCTAAAGGAAATAAATACTTTAATACTTTTAAGAACAAACATTTCTTTCTTTTAAAAAATCTGACTGTGATCTGACTAGCTAGTGCTGAAATATATCTTCATGCATGTAACTATGTTGTTCAGTAACAAATTCCAAATTCTTTTCCTTTGCTATTATTTTTAATATATTAAACTGACCATTTAAAAAAAAAAAACAAACAAACCCAAACAAGTGGGTTTTAAAGAATCCTCTCTACCCTTCCAGAATCATAAGTTGCATTGCTGGCTTGCTTCATTAGCCCGTCTCTGAGGGAAGACATCAGGCTGTGTCCGTATGCTGTTCGTGCCAGAGACGGTTAGATGGGTTCAGTGACTAATCTGGAACTTACTTGAATTAGTTTGGTTAGGTATATATCATAACTTCAACAACAGTGAAATGACCTTTCTGAGGTGTTGAAGTTAAAACTATTCACATGTCTACAGGGTTTTGTATTGCATGTTAACCAATTCTCCATGATAGATGCTATTAAAAGCAGGTACAGTATGGTTTTCTTCCTTAACGAAACAAGTCATTTGACATATTTGCATTCAGGAAAGGAACAGAGAGCTGGAGGAAAGGACTGAGAGACTTTTTTTTTAATTTCATCAATGTTAGACTGTCTTCCAATCTGTCTTCCAGGCAGCACAGGTTGGTATGACTTGCTTCAGTTATAGACTAGCAATGAGGAGGCAATTACATCTCAGAGATTTATACCTGGAGGCACATATCCTTCAGGGTGGTTCACCGTATACACTATTCCTTGCTCAGGGCTGTACTTACAGGCACAATTTATCTCACAGGTATTCAAGTTGTCTGCTGGATTGTCTAGTCCTCTCCTATGCCAACAGAAGAGGGCTCCCTTTCATGTATTCTGAAATGCTTTGTCCATTTCCTTTTTGAACTTGACAGCATAAATTACCTTCTCCATTTTACACACAATTCTGGTCACAGTAATGAACATTTCACTTTTCAGTCAGTCCTCATTTGGATGCAAACTCTGCTCTCAAGATGTGCATGGCTGATCTTGATTAAGATATTCTTCTCTTCTTACATACATAATCCTTTGAAGTTCCATGCATATGGGGAAAGAATAATATTGGAGTGGAGATCTGCCTTGCATATCAGAGAGGAAAATTCAAATCTTTTGATTAGAATCATCCTATTCAAACATGACATAAGCGATTCAGTAGCCTATATTTTACCTTCTACAATAAGGGACAAATTTTGCAGCCACTCTTATGGCATGGACCATATTCTTTCATGTCTAGACTACCTGGACCCTACTTTCTTCTTTCAAAATAACTGTTTATAAAATAAATTATTTTATAAATAAATAAATTATTTTAGAAAAACAAATATGCTATGAGCTGGCTCACTGACTTGATCAGATTACACATTCATATACACAGAAATGAATCTGATGTGTTTAGGGGTTGATTTCAGTGTATGTTTATGCCTGTGTGAGAGGGACAGAAGTAGAAGATCTTGTTGAAATTGTAAAACACGTGAGACAGATATTTAATCCTTTAAGAAATTCTAATCTGTGCTCAGTAAGCCTTTCTATTTGGCCTGGAAATTTTATGAACCCATTTATCTAAGATGGATTAGCTGCAAGAGGACAGTGAACATGCCAAATACAAATATTGTATCTCCTACAGTAACAGTCATCAAAGAAGTTACTTCCATGTGCTTATCCAAATGAGCTTTTCAGCATAGTTTTTCTCAAAACCTCTTCATGTTTCCTGAGAAAAAGAACTGTATCACACTTTCTAGAATGTGCTGAAAATAGATACAAGATTATTAAGAATTTTTAAGATTAAGCACATTTAATAGTAGTCTAATACTTGTTGTCAATATTTTATTTATATACAAATTAAAGACAGTCTTGGTTTAATGATTCTAATGCTTAAACTGTAAACTAAACAACTCCTAGAGTCCAAATTAAACATTATTACTTTGCAGCAGTGTGCAATGTCACAGCAGAAATGCCACTGCTGTAGACGTCTATCTCTTTTAAAAGGAAGGCTTTGGAAATCCAAAGGACAATGCCAGAAGACTCTCTTCCTGATGAGAATAATATGGGCTGTCAGCTATGAAATAAATCCAAACATTGACCCAAAGAAAGCTTTAAGAGTGGTAGGAGTTGTTATCCTGTTCCAGGAACTCAATACACAGCATTTTTATCTGAGTCTAGACACAAGACTGGTTGTTGCTCACTCTCTCTTTTTAGTATGAATGAGGGAAGGGGGAGCTCCAGCCATCCAACTCTTTGCCTCTGGTGCTCAAAGGCACGGATCTCCATCTATGTACCATCTCCCTTACCACAGTGGTTTCTATCAAATATGTTGTCTACTATAACCAACTCTTTCTCACCCCTTGCCAAGTTCAGAGAAATATAGAATCATAGAATAACCAGGTTGGAAGAGACCCACCGAATCATCGAGTCCAACCCTTCCTATCAAACACTAAACCATGCCCCTTAACACCTCGTCCACGCGTGCCTTAAACACCTCCAGGGAAGGAGAGTCAACCACCTCCCTGGGCAGCCTGTTCCAGTGCCCAATGACCCTTTCTGTGAAGAATTTTTTCCTAATGTCCAGCCTAAACCTCCCCTGGCAGAGCTGGAGGCCATTCCCTCTTGTCCTGTCCCCTGTCACTTGGGAGATGAGGCCAGCACCCTCCCCTCTACAAACTCCTTTCAGGTAGTTATAGAGAGCAATGAGGTCTCCCCTCAGCCTCCTCTTCTCCAGGCTAAACAACCCGAGCTCTCTCAGCCGCTCCTCGTAAGACCTGTTCTCCAGCCCCCTCACCAGCTTTGTTGCTCTTCTCTGGACTCGTATGAGTAACTACTACCAACTTCATCATAGAAAAAAATACTTTTTCATGATTAAATCTGTGAAACCAAAACAGCAAAGCATTGGCTTAACAACTGTAAAAAAATCCCACAAATTTTCAGGTTCTTCAAACACAGACATTCTTATAATCAATATTTGGGAGAGAGCCATTTTGTATCTTATATAGAAAGTTATAGCCTCACCAGTACACAAAGATAAGGCTCTTGCAAATCTCAAAATTTCAAAACTCTCACATCTATATGCCTATCTATCAAGTTACTAGAGCTTCTCAGGATTCAGAAGTAACTCTATTCCACGTTCTCATAAAAAATAATTTCTCTGAGAAGTTAATCTTAAATTCAAGGGAACAAGAAGGTCCTGGGGGATGCTTTCTCATCACTTCCATAGGCATAAATATGAAATAATACTCTGCAAGAAGTCCAGTAAGCAGAAGTTCATCTATGCAATATTTGGTAATAGTCCTTTTCCAGAATAGAGGCAGAAATGCTCTAACACAAAAATATAAAAATAAAGTCATACTATACAAAGAATTTTATCATAGGTTCCATGTGTGGCTTAGTCCTCATTTATCTCTGATAAAGGTCTTCCAATACCATATTTTCAGAATTCATCTGTAAATGGAATAAGAAAAAAGAAACCAGCTGGGATATGGGCTGCTTGTGTGAAGAAAAAAAATTGTCATGTATCACTTTTCACTCAGTTGTGAAATCTTCAAGAACAACTAATAAATACCATAGTTTTTATGCATGGTTACACTGTCTGTTTTTCTCTGCACTTTTTAACTGCACTTGAATAAATAAAATAACATTGACACCATGTATTAATACATAGAGCTTTATAATGAAATATGAATATGTTTCGAATTCCCTAGCTCATCATTGTTTTGCAACCAAAACCATGGGAATAATCTGACTTTTTTTCCAGCTAGTAGTAAAATCCCTCCAGCAACCCCACTTCATACAGACCTCAAAAATAGCTTCTGTGCATGTCCTGAGATAGAAATCTATTGCTACATAAGGAAAGATGATGGGGTTACTTCACAATCTTGAATGTTAATGACTGCTACAATTAAAATGCTGCACACAACAGATTATGAAAAGCCCCCTCCACAAACAGACACAGTCACTAGTTTCTTAGCAAGCCAATATGCAAATAAAGTAAAAATACATTATTTATCTGATGTTTGTCAAGCCAGGTAGAATGTAATTTACAGTATGAAATCCCATATATGGATGCTTTTAGCTGTCATTCACTATTAAATTATATCTTTCCTGTCTTTGAAGTAGCCAGAAATATTGTGTTTCATATTTCAAAATGGCTGAAATAGATCTGTTCTTTTCTTTTCTCTCTGTATAACACTAAACCAGTGCAATAATAATGGTTGGACTCGATGATCCGCTGGGTCTCTTCCAACCTGGTGATTCTACGATTCTATGATTCTTAAGGATCATTTTAAAGGTGATAATTTCATTAAATATATGTTTTGCATTAGTATATAAAAAGCATCTCTCTACATTAAAAGCTTTCCAGAACTTGCTCTCAGAGAGGAAGGGAGGTAGAAGGCAGCTGCTGGATTATTTATGCTGTCCATTTGCTCTGTGTATTAAATTTTACAGGAAAAAAATGTACTTAAATTGCCTGTTTCCTGTAGAACTATATAAGTTTTATTGTCTTAGGTGTGATTCTTTGGGAACACTAGACACAGTGGAAAAGCAAGTGTGCTCTGGAGTGATTTACATGTGTTTTTTTTTCTTTTCCCAGCAAAGTGACCATGAAATGGCACTTCTGAGCCCTACATATGTGTTTGATGTCTGCTGTCATGGTGAACAAAAGCTTCTCCTCTGAGGATCTAGTCCTCAATGCAGACTTTGCTCACCAAAATGAAAAAAAATATCCTCCATTTGGGCTTCACAGAAAAGTGTGATTATCTTAATGTCTAGATGAGCTATATAATTTCAACTAGCTCAGAGGGCTTCCCAGAAAACTAAGCTGAAAAAAACTGACTACCCAAAAGCCCTTCATTTTAATCCTTTTGTGCTGCAGCAGAATTTGCCATTATTAAAGAGACGGTTCTTCTTAAAAATGACCATCTAATTGGTTTCTTTTTTCATGTCTGACCACTGCACAGGTAGAGAAGCAGTTAAGCACAGCTAGACAAGCATTTATGCAGGTGTTTATTTGCAGCATTATAAGTTTTTAGTAAGCCTTTTATGTGGAGTGCTTACCTGCTTTCCTCCAAAAACTCCTCAAATTTTTAAGATCAAGGTTTCAGTGGTATATGCTACATTAGCCGGCACTACTTTAGAAAAATATGTAGGATTATTGTTTTGTAATTCTAATAATTTCTCTGTCATTTAATTTTTATTTTATTTTTCTTTGATGACAGATCCATGCTTTTTTGCATTGTTCTGCTTTGTGACTTGGAGCACTTCGGATTAGAAGAGCTGGAAGGAGGGGAATGTAGAAAATGAAATTGCTTGATACAACAAGCTGAAGTAATTCTAGGTGAATTTAAGTACTGACCTTTGATTTCAACTCATTCAACAGCAATGTGCATATTATAGCTTCTTAGTGGAAGCAGAGGAGAGTAGTTGCATCCATTAGGGCAAGAAATCACAATTTTACTCTTCTCTCCCTCCCTAAAATGTCAAATGATTTTGATTGTTCCTTTGGGGCTCTGAAAAGGTTTGGAATGATTAGTAAGCTTCTCTTATAGAGGAACTCAAATCAAACCTGCTCATTAATTACTTTTGAAAACTCAAATCAGATTTTTTGTTCCACATTTTTTATTTGTATTTTTGGACAAAAGTCCTTTTCAAGATAGGCAGATTCTCATACACTAAAAGGGTTAGGGGTTCATCTTATTCCTTTTAATTTTTGATGTTTTAAAGAGAAGTGCCACGAGACATGATAAAAAGAAAAATTTCCTGTTATTACTTTCTTGTTGACATTTTTTTGCAAGGCTCTGTTCATTAAAACTTGCAAAAACGTGGGCTCCCCAAAACAGCTGTATAAGTTAAACAACTGTTTGAAAACTCTGTAATTGGAAGTGTCTGTAGATTTCAGAATATGCAGCTCAGCTATCACTGAGGTTTGCTGCTTTCATTGTACTTTAGTCTGCCAGCTGTATCTGATCCAAAACTACAGAAACAGACTTGTTTAAACTCAGCCATTGTGTAGTGTTTGTGATGTGTTCATAATGAACTCTGAATGCAAATATATGCTGTAATGTGAAATACTGAAAACCTGTATGACAAGCAGTGGAGCTGCACAACACAAAATATGGTTTTAAAGCATAAATATTCACTTGTGTCAAATATATAGGAGCTGTTCAAAACAGAGCATTCTAATTATGCAGTTTGTTACTCACTCAGTCTCAGCTATCTGAACTCCTTTCTTTGAAGTGTTTGACCTTAGCTGAAAGAACAAAACAGAAAGAATACCTGACTTATAAGAGGTGAACATCTGCCTCCCCTCAAATTTTACAGAAGCAGAATGTTTTCCCCTCTATTTTGATATACTTAGCTCCCCAAAATCATTTGGAGACAATATCTGGGATTTGTTTTGGTTTTTGGGGCATGGTGATGTTGTGTTTGGTTTGGTTTTGGTTTTATGTATTTTTATATAAGTCAGAAACAAGTAAAAGAGCAACTCCCTGAAAATTAGAAGGGGTTTTATACCTCTAGGTACATGAACAGTGTTTATCCCAGGCTGATTGATAATGTAAGCTAAGCAATGGTACAGGAAGAGGCAAAGGTAGACACATAAGGCTCTAGTTTGTGTGAACAACTCTAGAATTTAATATGCAAGAGAGATCAAATTTTTTTAGTCTCAAATAACCCTTTCTTCTCTCTCGTATTGGTAGGTACGCTATGGATGCAACTGATCTAATTTAGTTTTCTAACTACTTGACTGCCACTGTGACATTCTTCTGAATTGCTAATTTGCACCAGTTGTGCCTGCAGTTCTTTGCAGCTTCAGATACTGAGCTTCAACTTCCTACCCTAAAGGCACACATTATTAAAAAAAAGGAGCTTAAAATTAGGGGAGGGGAGAGTCAAGTTGATCAGTTCAATTTAAATCAATTGTATACAACTATGAAAACAAGTAACAACTTATGCAGTCATCTTATTTCACCTGTTCTTTGATTATAAATAATCTTTTCTTTATTTTAGAAAGTGTCACAATAAAGTGTCAGTTCAGCTGGAGATTCATAGTTATTAAAGAGGATGGAAATGGACACCAATATTTGAGCATCTGTCTGAAAAGTGACCTGCAGAATATCCTAGAGATACTAGAAAAATCAAAACAAGAAAATGAGATAGCAGCTTTGGTCTGCAGAATTTCTTGTCAACAACCTGGAACTTTGCGAACTAGATTCAATTCAAACAAAACCCGAGAGAAATGGAAACAAAATCTGCTTTGTTTTTAAAAGACAGACAGACACACACACACATACGCACTCGCAATAATCTGGAATCAATGACACACGAAAGACACACAGGACTAGCTTCTGCCAGACTGCTGTATACAGAGATATCTTCCATGTTGTGTTCTGTACTGCAGGATGTGGCAGTATCTGCTCCTGCACATTGTTGAATGCCTCCTTGTAAGGCAAGAATATGTCCAATACAGTACACAGATTCTGTCTTCTTCCTCAGGCATTGGGGCTGTGAAGCTAAATATAGATGGAATACACATTATGAAAATGATACTTGCATTTAAATTTCTAGGAAGAAACAAACCTCCAAACCAACAAAACCCGCCACCCTATTACATGCCTAAATATTGACAAGTCTACAGTTTTTCAATGTTACGTCTATTTTCTGGGTGATTAACTGCAAAGCAGACTTTTAAGCACAGTCGGCACATCCAAGAACAGAAGCCCACCTTATATTAATTTGAAGGTGCTAATGTTAAAACATACAAACTCACTTTCTGATATATTGGTCCAGATATAGGAACTTAAGAATAGGTAAGTGAAATACAAAATATAGTCTTTACCTGTGACTTACTGGATAAGAAAGTTTCTTATCCACTAGAATGCTAAATCATCTTTTCTTTCAACACACATAAACACAGATAAATCTATTGGAAATGAAAGAGACTGTGCTATACTTGAAGGTCAGGAAAGTCATCTTTAACCAGCCTTCTGAAGGAGACACTATGATGTACAAGCCTTTCTAGAAAACTGCTTCCCAAGAATCTGCCAAATACAGTAATTCCAGGTCCCTGTTGTACATATTACATAAAGTGCATGGAGTGCTGAAGAAAGACTTACAAAAGCTACAGGTTAACCATTGCAGTTGATTCGATGACTAAAACTTTGTAATATGATTACATGTTGGCCAATATTAAGTAGGATTAATATATAGATAGGGAAGATAGCCAATCAGTGAAAGTGTTGCCTATGTCTTCTCAGATGTCTATACCTTCTGCACCAAACTTAGATGATGACAACCTCTCTTTGAACTTTCTAAACTGTTCATGAATTATTTGCTCAGTATTAATTGGAGATGGTATACTGTTTCTGTGCTAAACCACATACTTAAGTCTTCAAAGCTTTCAATTGCCTATCTTCCTGAGAATTAAATTCATGGAAAAATATGATAATTTAAAAAATAAAAAAGAAATGTGAACTAAATCTGACATTTAATATTGCACTTTATGTTCCTTTCCCCTTCCTAAGTTGTTGAAGCAGCAGAAAACATTCAGGAATTGCTCACACGGATATTCTGTGTGCCTTCAAGGTTTTACTGTAAGTTAGATCTATTCGTAGTTGATAAGGACTGCAGAACAAAGCTATGGGGGCAAAAGAGAGGTTTTTTTCCTAATTCATACAGTAGTATAGTGATTTTACACCATCAAATATTCTCTTTGGGAAATGCTTGCTTTTCAGAGGTGACTGTTTACATACAGGCCTACTATTACATTAGAAACTCAAATCACCCATTTTTCTAGCAATTTCTCCCCAGTTTTACTCTTTTGCTTTCCAGGCAGCTATCTCTTTTAGGCTTGATTTAACACATGAGAGCGTGTGTAACCTTGTGTTAATGCCAATGAGACTCTAGTAAAAGAATTGGGCTTGAAATTATACTCAAGATGCATCCTTCCTTGACTCTTTTACAAAAGTATCCAGTTAAATACTAAGTCGCTTGCTCTTATAGAGTGTTTTTGTGACCATATGAAGTATACAGCCACAGTATTGTTTGTGCCCTCTTTTAGCATAGCTGACACATTCATTTTCTAGAAGACTGTTTATTCACAAATTTCTCTTCATGGGTTAGTTTCTCACTTGCAATACTTCGGCACCATTTTAGTTCTATTTCTCCTCTGGAAAGTACAAAAGTTTCTGAATTTTTCTCCTTTTCCGTCCCTGGTGCATTCCCACACAGACGCATCTGTTTCCCAGCAATATCTACTGGTTTCTTGTAATTTTCCATTCATTTTCTCTACAGTTACTTAGTAGATTTATTGCTGTGCCAACTTATAAGCATGCAAATCTTTACAAGACTTTATATTCTGCATATTTTGAATTTACTTTTTATTTTAGATAATTATAACATCTCAAAATAATTAACATTTATACACTTGGCATGGAATTTTTGACAGATGATTTGCATTACCAGAACTTTTCACCTTGTTGGACCTCTGTTATGATAGTCATAGAAGTTTTATTTACTTATATCATACCTACTGAGTTTCCCCTGTACTAACCTGGGTACTTTCTATTCCTCTGTTGTCGTGCAAAGAAAAATAGTTAATGCATTTATTGTCCTGTTCTAGTACAGGTTGTTGGAACAGTACATTTTTCTAATTTGTTTTAAGCAGGACATCTGCTATTGCTTCCAATCTCCTTTAACAACTCAAACAATTAGGGTTAGTCTGAGGGTGTTTATGGAATGGGCTGTGATGTTAGTCAGCTTTTTCGCCAGTGTCACGAAGATCAGACTCTAGCCTTAAAACTTAACAGTACATTACCTTTTTATCTCCTACACTACTGCATTTTCCTCAAGACATCATCTTCTCTCTTTTCTCTTTCACTTGTTGCTTCCTTTTTCTTTTACATCTGCATTATATGTCACTGAGCATGTGTGTTTGGGTATTCATTAGTTGTAAGTTTTTAATCTCTAAAATTCTTTCTCTCAGTCCTATCCTAAGGAAAGCAAGTGAATGTTGAAATCTGCTCTCAAGATTTACAGGCCATAGTTTTCATAGTTTTCAAAGGAGATTTCTTCTTTCTCCCTTCCCTTCTGAGCTGTCATTCTTTCCCATTGAGCCTGTCTCACTTTATTTATCTTGTTTTCTTGCATAGCCTATACAATCATTTCTATAGCTTTTATAACACTGTAGTATCTCACTATCTTCTATCTTCCAGCCCTATGCAACTGATTTTTTTTCTTAATCTCTTTTCTCTCTTCTTTTGCTCACTCAAGTCTCCTTTTCCTTTCTTTCTGCTTCTTCCTTTTCTTTATCTCTTATTTATTTTCCCTCCCCTGATAGTCTTCATCCTCCATGGTTATCCACTTTCTCATTACTCTTACTGTTCCACTGATTTCTACCTTACTGTAGAAGCACTAAGAAAAATAAAACTAGCAAAATTTCTGCAGTAGTCTTGATGACTGAGCACTAAAGTTATTGTTTATTTTCAAAAAATCATGTTATCAAAACATAGAGCTGTTAGATATAAGAAATGGTTTGGAGCAGGGTTGGTTGGTTTTCTTGAGGCCATTGACCACGCACATTCTTTAAAAAATCAGCTTTATCTTATTGTCTCCATATTAATTTTCATCTATACATCTCAGCAGAACACAATGAGCTTTCTGTGTATTTTTAGTAATCATAGGTGGGATGTATTTCAGAAATCAAGAGTTTGTTATTTGGGATCTTGTCTGAACTTGATACTACAATCATTCACCTCCAAATTCTGTGGTTTACTTAGTTTCCCAGATTAAGTCTCTGGCTTGACTAACATGCTTCACGGGAGGCTCTCTGGGAAGCAGATGTCTATGTATTGCCTCAGGTGCTGTTGCGCAGCTAATGTAGGCAGATCAGCATCAAACACAGCAATATCAGCAATCTTCTGCATAAACTGGTGGTGAGGAAGCTTATGTGTGCCATAGGAGACTTGATTTGTAGAAGCATGTTGAAGCATGTCCACTAAGTTATGTTACAAAGTGACTTCTTTTCTTGTTACCATTACCACTCTTTTTTCACTGGCCGCAGACTGGACTGGATTAACAGGATCAGCAGAAGTTGCCCTCTTCCCCCTCCTCTGTTCAATCTTCCCTTTGCTGCGTGTTTGCCTCAGAATGAGGAGTGCAATATTCTTCGTCTAACAACTTCTCCATCCTGCTGTTTATTATGCATAGGATAAGAGCATGGCTCCAGCGTTATCTGCTCTGAAAAGAGACAGCCTTCTTCCATTGTGAATCTTATTTTAGCAAAGATTCAGGTAGAGAAAATCCTAAAAGGGAAAAGTATCTAATAATATCTATTACACTTCTTCACCTTCAAGAGATCCTGTACCTTCAAAAGAGACAAGTGATCTTCAAAGGATTATTTCAGGATTATTTTCTGATGTCTCCATCTTTGATAACATCTCAGATAACTGAACTCACTCACTTCTTTCTCTTCCACTACAAGAACAGTAAAATTTCAGTCTAATCAATGGATGCCATTTTTCTGGTGTCCCATTTAGAAAATTTCAATTCTGTTTTATGTCTTAAAATAGCAATTTCAGTGCAGTCAATGGTCTTGTGCTGAAGAAATCAGGATAACAGGATTCTGTCACAGTTTTTCAGAAACAATAGCAATTGATCAACATGGATTCTCAGTGGATTAACAAAGTAACAGATAAAACCAGCTCTTTTAAATAACTTACAAGAGGACAATTTAGTACAAAGATACATATTCTTGCCCTTGTTATGAAGAGTTGTGACAACATCTGAATTAAAACACTCAGATCTTCAGCAGAAAAACAAAATATATCCAAATCTAGAAAATAAAACAAAGTTTACCTTTCCTTTTTTTTACAGCTATCGATCACAATGCTCAGTACTTAGTGATATTACTGACAAAGATACACATTTTTGGTAACTGTCAGAAATGAAAATAACTGTGATTTATTAGGCAATTCAATTAGTTCATAATCATGATTAGTTCATGTAGTTTGTAGAGAAAATACAGTCTTTTCTCAATAAGAGCTGTCAATGAATTGGCTGTCATGAAATTATTAAAGGAGCTGTTCTCTGTTAATTAAACTAAATGAAGACTATATCATGTTACTCCTAGCAACAATAAATTATTGAAATACTGTATCTTTTATGTCAGAAATATTATTGCCATTTTAATTGCATATTGACATTAATAAAATACAAAAAGAAATACTTAAGACTTGGAGTTAATGTGGGTTCTTTCCATCTGTTGAATTTCTGCATATTTTATGTCTGTATCAAGGTTATGAGCTCTCAGACAATAGCTAAAAAGTTATTTCTAAGTAGTCTCCTGCTGTGTTTGATGTCATTTTCTGTCCTTATAAAAGACAAAAGCTCCTGAAAGAAGGTAAAATTTCTATTTTATTGAAAGATTTTTTTCTTTTATGTTGTATTTTTCCTATTTTTTAACTTGCAGATTCATTTATCCTATGACTCACCCAGAAGAAAAGTTACTTGTTCTTAAGTTTAATGTTCTTTTCTAGAAACCTAACATACAAATATCTGACAATGCTTTTTTGAATTAGAAGTTTCATGTACTGGGCAAGAAAATTTTCAAAAATCTTTCTGAGTCTTTGTTTTTTTTTCATTTAATTGTGTTACTTTTGGTGAAATTCTTCATTTACGATTTGATTTTTCTTATCTCTCTCAAAGAAAACACAAAAAAATCTCTATGATACAAAAAGCTTGATTCACAAAAAGTTAAAAAAGCACATTTGAATTTTTGTTAGTCAAGAAGCCAAAAAATAATGCATAAAGTACAGGTTTTTAAAAGGCTGTTAATTTTATGCTTACAAAGAATCAGTCAAAAGGTCATAGAGACACTGCCTTTCTTCTTTTCTCCTCCTCCTTCTGCAGAAAAATGTAAAATTGCTACATCTCTTTCGTTGTATTAATTCCTGCATCACATTCAACTGATTCCACCACTCCATGGGAAAGTACGTGCAAATTTATTGCTTAGCAAAGTCAGAACTTGGAACAAGCCTAGTTTAAATTAACACTCAGAAAATGTTTCTTTCATAAATTATTTTTGTTGCTAATTAAACAAGTTAACCTAAACCCAAAAGCTGTATATATACAATAATAGAAGAGTGCTAGTGAGTCCTGGGAAAAGGCAATGACACTAAAATGACCAATGAGTAGTAAAAGTAAGGTAAAAAAGGACTTGTTAAAGACTTGAAACAGCTAAAAGAATTAAGTCATGGAAGAGTTTTTAAAATCATGATAGCGAGCCATGGAAGAGTGGAAAACAACAATCTGAATTTTGGAAGAAAACTGACTGACTAAGAGACAACAGACTTACTATATTCCTGAATACGTAAATGTTAACTATGAAGCAGGCTAAGACTTGCATTGTTGAAGAACACTCGTTAAGAATATTCTAAGCATTTATCTTTTCTGTCAAAAAATGGCCAGTTTCATTTTTTTGTCCAAATTAAGTGCTTCAAAGATGAGTTATGCTGTAAAACAAAAGCGATGCGACTCATCCACCTGACAGATACAGTTTTCCATAGTTGTCTTTTGGAACATGCGACAGTGCAAATATTTCAATGCATGTTTTAGAAGTGAAGTATTTTTAATATATACACTTGTAATATTGCATGTGGTAAAAACAAGTTTTATGGGTATCAGTAATGATAGGGATGGGGAATGGAAGCAGAGGGGGAGGAAAAGGTTGTGAGGAAGAAGGAGAGATAGAAAGGAAGGAAAGGCAGAGAGGAGTACTACGATTTGCCAGAACTGTATTTAAAAATCTTACTGTTGTCTAGAAAGGAGAGTTAAAGTGATATTATTTCCCTTCAGTGATATTATTTCTTTCCAGATAAAATAGTGAGAAATAAAGATAAAAATTCTTACTTTATATTATATCTAACATTGATTTTTTTCCTCCGTAACATTGACTGATCAGTAGAAATTGTATCACTATTGTTAAAATTTGAAAGAGGACTCACGATTTAGAAGACCAAGAACAAAATACTACATATTGAGATCATTCACTACATAATGGACCTCCTCACTCTGCATGCAAATGCAGAGCCTCATTTGATCTGTATGGATGCAGGACAATACTAGGACAAGAAGGAATAATTTTATTAATAAATAAAATTGTACTAATAAGTAAAATAAGAAAACAGATTGGAAAGGGTGAGCATATTCCACTACCCCACCCCATCCCCCAGTGTTTATATGCATGTAGAATCATATTGAAAGAATTCAAACAAAATCAGCAGGAAATATCAGCTGAATATGAATAATGGGAAACAGAATAAGTGCTCAGGATCATAAGAAACTTCACTCCTTAATTCACTCAGTAATTTGGGTGATCATTCAATATATTTTTTTATCTTCATCAAGACAGTTGGCATTTGATGGAACTTGACAGTTATGCCTGACAATGACTGAAATGGGATTTCCAATACATGTAGACAAAGCATGAGCTTTATTACAGTCAGAATGGAATGATTCAAGTGGCAGGATCAAACTACATACAATCAGCTATAGTGGCAATGTTTATGCAATTATATATTCAACATGGTGACAGGCACATAAGCAATTTGAGTTATGAAAGTGGTAGCAATTTTAATTAATTCTTTACTAGAGAAATTTCATAATACAGCAAAATAGATTTTATATGAATTTGCAACCACCGAAATGATTTATTATAGGAAAATCCAGCAATAGTGATGGAACAGGAAACTTTGAGCAGCATGAAGGGATTTGTACCTATGCTCAGGGTTTGACTTAGATAGTTTATATTGAGTAAACATTTGAAAAAGATTAGACATGAAAAGGACATCTATGGCATAGGAACTGAGAAGCTGGAAAAGCACAAGTGATCCCTACAACAAAAAACAAATTTCAAAGGCAGTAGTTTCAGCACCAACTAGATAAGTTTGTGAGACTTCCAACCTTAGAGAAAGATTCGGGAATAAGAAAAGCATGAAATACATTCTTTCTTAAAACAAGCATACTAAAAACATAAATTGGAAAAAAAAATGAATGAGACCTAACCAGTGTACATAAAAGAATGAAATGAAACTTTAGAAATTTGCTTGGAAATTAAGGCAACATTTAGAGAAGTATTTGTTCAAGGACGCATGGAAGGAAAAAAAAGGAAGTGAAGACTAATGACTGCTTGAAGATAAAGGAAGAAGAAAAACTGGTAGGATTGAGGTTCAGGAAAACAAGTAGCAATGAACAGGTAAGTGTTTTTTGTGCAATCAAACTGAGTGAGCCACTGACTCTTAAGTAAGGGGAAACTGTATATAATAGTAGAAGTAATAGAAAACTTTCTTCAAAACAGCATTGGCAGAGTTGTGCTAAAAGTTTCAATGCCAGTTTTCAGAGGAATATTTTGCTTTAAAAACACACATCTTACAGCTTGATACTTAAACCTTCTGGGTACCAGTGTCATAATTCTCACAGCTGATGTGAAAAAAAGGTTCGACAAAGCAAACTTTCAGTACAGACTGGGAGGTTTGTTATTTGTTTGTTTATTTAAAACAAATAACACTGTGCCAACAGAATCTGATTATCGCCAGAAAAGTAAAATATTTACTGGTACTATAATTTGGGGAAGTAAGAAAAAAATGATTTAATTAAATCTATTACAGATTTAACTTTAAACTTTGAATTTACGAATCTTTTCTTGATTCACAAAGATAGAGATATGTGCCTAAACTATGTTTTCTGGATTACATAGGAACAATCGTGTACTAAGTCTGATAAATTTATAACAATAATAGGAATGATCTTGCAGCACCTTGAGGGTCTTTTTATTTTTTCAATAAAGAAAATGACAGAATTATTTTTATTTATATTCAGCCAAGAAAATTCTATTCTTTCTACATAGGAGTTTTAACTGTGTGAAAACAACTGCATTTATTTCACTTTAGTTTTGATTTTGCAGCTTCAAAAGAGGTGTGTTAAGAACACCAGCATCACGCAACTCTTGTATGACTCACTGTTTGTAAGTAACTGTATTTAGAAGATAATAAAAAGTCTTTCCTGTGAATTTTCACAGCAGTCTCAAATAAATTAACATGTCAAGAGAAGAGTAGTCTGCCTCCATGAAACCCTGAAATATCCATTCACTATAGTACCCACAATTTTAAGAGATTGGTCATCCCAAACAGATCAGTAGCAGCATGAAGGAACCAGCCCAGAGTTAATTTAAATGTTCCAGTATCTTATGGTTCCAGGTAACAGGGAGCTTTTACCAGATAGCAAAGGCTTTGTTTAGTATTTTTCCTGTTCCTGTTCCATTTGTAGTATCATGTATGAACAAAAAAAAGAAAAAAATCCTGATTAAAAAGGTAAGCAATAAGTTCTCTTTAAGAATATTTATTAGCACGATTTTTAGAATACATCAGCTCAAAAAACCAAAATAATTCTTTGTTTATCTGTTAAATTCTCCTATAACAAACATTTCAAAGAGTCTGCCAATGCATTTTTTACAGATTGTTATAAACAAACTGAAAACATCTCCCAGACAATCAGAAGCTAAAGACATTTCCATAGTTTTCTATTTGTTTGGAACTTCCAATTTTCAGATCAGATAAAAAATAATTATGTAATTTGTTATTCAAATTTATTATTCATTTTACTTCAATCACCATAATAACATCTCGCAAAAGGACAAATCATTTGATGGAGAAAAATATGGAATATTCTTCAGAACAGTTATTATAGGTTCAGAAGTAATAACTCTGGCCAACTCCCTGGCAAAAAGAAAAAAAGCATCCTGCAGACTTGGAGACAAAGGACAATGAACAGGGATAGGAAAAAAGATCCAATAAAATATACTGAACAGTTGAAACTGCTAGTGAAAGTAGCGAAGTAGCATCCGCACTTTAAAAAGTATGTTGAAAGACTAAAGTCAGTGAAATAAAGCCATTGATAGACAATATACTGGCTTAAAAAAAATCTTTACAGTAAAAGTTATAGAAAGTTTCATGTGTTTCAATTATCAGAGAATGTAAAGAGAAGTCTCAAAAGATTTAAATTAGTATCTTCACAGATACCTCACCAACGACGATCATTTAAAGGAATTCAAGAGTTCTTAGTTGGTAGAAATTAAAACTAGATAGATTAAAAATTTATGACAACACATATAGTTTTAATAATCCTGTTAATTTTTGAAGCATCTGCAAAAGAAATAGCAAATTCTTTACCTTTTGATAGATTCCAGTAAACAGGGACGTAATTTGTTAGTGTAATCTTTTGCCCTGCATAATCTGTTGGGCTCATTTTCCATACCAGCTGAAGAATGACATTTTAAAGCTGCGACTAATGGTTTTATTTTTGGTAAATATTTAATGATCTTGAGTTAGATTGTGGAGTCCTGGCTTATAGATAGGCAACATTATTGGTCTTTATTTTATAAAGCCTGGCACAAATGCTTTATTTTACATATATTGTAATTAGTTGGTCTACTCACAATATCTGTAAAGATTAAGAGCAATATTTATGTGAATTGATCACGAATTAATTTTTCTGAATTACGTGACAGGAAGGTAAGGCTGAAGTTTTTAGAATAACAAGCTCTGGATAAAGCTGGGGTTGCAATGCAAAAGTCAGTGGAAGCATTTGTTAACCTAAGCTGGTAAGAGTGAAATGAAGTCAAACTTTTTGTTTCTGTCAGTTTTCAGACTAGTGTTCATCTCCAAGTGTCAAAGAATACCAAATATATCTGACTCCATCTGGGTGATCAGGAACAGGAAAAGTCAACACCAATGTATTTCTAGACTCTGCCCTGCATAGAGAACCAGCAATATAATTTTTTTTTTTTAATAATCTGCCAAAACAGCGACCAATTTAGGAGAAAATTGACTTTGCTACACAAGGAAAGTCATCATGTAATTCTTGGTGCCTGAGTACCCAGTAGCAGTTTTATTTAGCTTACACAGCCCTAAATAGTTTGAGTGTAGGAGGCAAGAAAATATTCAATTCCTGCAGTAACTGAGAGCAAGAAATGGTCATGACTTACCAGGGATTGTTGGCTTAAGTGTGGTACAAATGGTAAAGAGCTTCTTCACTAGAGGCTGGGTTGCCAAGCTCTGCAACTAGCTCTTTAACTTCTAGTTGGATAGACTTCAGGGCACATTAGAAAAGACAACTTCTACTCGAGAGTGTAAGTTTAATTTGATTCTGGTTTAAGGCAAAATAATTGCATATAAGCTCATAGTATTATACAATTGATGCATAAAAATTGAAGAGCTAGTTATGCAGAATGTTCAATTGCAAATTTAGAGCTTTTGGTTCATCTAGCTGTTACTAGGTTTATTACATGTGGAACACTCGTGATCAAGCATGAAAATGTCTTGGTATGCCTCTTACACACTAGAAATATAAAATGTGTGCTTTTTGCTATAAACTATTCAAAACCTAATTGAAATAATACACAGGAAATAAAACAGCCTTTCTCATTTCCAACTGCTGGATGTGAAAAGTAGAGACAGGTGACCAGAAAATTACTTTAGTTGATCTCAAATCATGAAATTCATAAGCTCAATTGAAAGACAAAATCCTGTGATGCAATCTAGGCATAGATTCTGAAATTCAAACTACCCGGCAAGTGAGACGCCTAGGGTCTGTCTGGTTTTGGGGATAAATGAGAGAAATCTATGGGCTTCCTCATCTCTTGCCATTTATCAATAGATCCTAAAGGCATATTCTCTCGATCTGGAATTGCAGCAATACAGGAGCTCTTAAAATCACAAATCCACCCTTTACAAAAACTCATGACTAGTCTTGCTGGATAAGGCAACTAGTCAAGTGTGTACTGCTGGCCTTTGAAGGTTTCCTCATATATTGGGAGTGTCTAGTCATCTGTTTGGGGAAGCAGGTGTAACACACACACACGCATAACAACAGTCAGAAGCTCAAGTCTGTTCTTTACACTATAGCATCTAAGACATTAACGTGCCTTGCAATTATAGTAACCACATAACTCCCTTTTCATATACCATGAATTTCCAAAAATCCCATTATTCCAGATCCCCAAATTCAATAGATTTCAGGTTTTGTTTAGGAGGTGTTTTCAAACCTGATAATTTAAAAAACATCAGCAAGTTTGACTGATAGCTACCTAAAAGAAAAATGAGTGAGTAGTAGTATAAACGGGATAGCAATTAATGAGGACTGACAAATGGCAACTGAGCATAGGACTGGCAGTGGAAAACTGCAGAACAGACATCAGCAGTTACAGTGATGACAGATTGCCTCACTGGTAAAAAGCTAGAATGCCCTTCTGTTTTTTTTCCATAGTGTTTTAATGGTGGACACGGAGGTTCAAATTAACCTTTATATCCATCCTATGGAGACATAATCTAAACTGAACACAATACATACAGTATTTTTATATATGCCTTTCTGTTATCAAAATGTAGCCCCTTTCGCCTATGACTGATGCTTAATAGAAGTCTGCAATGACACAGGGAGTACAACTCCACTGTGCATACTTCTGGATACAAGAAGCCAATTACAACACATAAAAGAAATTAATACATAAACAAAGAATTTTCTGAGTAAATTTCATATTCCCAAGAAGTGTAATTTACTGGTAAGTATTATATTTTTTTCACCAGCAGATTTGACTCCTTATTTTAGGTAGCCTTAAGGCAGACCTGCATACCATCCTCGCCAGTTCTTTGAGATGTAAGTTCCTGCCCAGTGTTGACATACAGACTGAAGAAAAAGACTTCAAGACTTCTCATAGTTAGGTTATTTTTTCCCAATCGACTTTATTAGCCTTGCAATATTTTCAACATTTTTTGTTTGAATAAGAAAACGTAAGTTACAATGTAAATTACAACGTTAATGATTCTTCTGTTTCTTATAAGCTATATCAATCCATGCTCTCCTAAATCTCAACATTCTTGCACGAAGAAAGCCTCACAATTACTTCTGCAGTTCAGGTAGTTTAATGAGTATTGGCCTAAGAAATTTATTTGCTATTGTATTTGATTTATCTTTATCAAAATTCAGGGGATATCAGGTGGTCTTTAGCATTGATCTTCAAAAATCCCTTTACATTCCATATACAAGTCCATTTTCACTCTCCAAAAACGGTAATCTAATCTTGGGGGTTTGGTTTTATTTTTTTCATTTCTCATTTGTACTGAACAGCTCAGTTACAAAGCTTTCCTACAAATTTTTTTACTTAAGCAGTAGATACTTCAAGTCATGCTTGCTTCTTCAGCATATTTTGCTCTCTCCTTCCTACGATTTTATCTGTGATGCTGGTACTCCTAGTATAATTTCGATGCTAAAGATCCCTGAATTACAGTATAAATGTCTCAGTTGTTTCTCCATGGCTTTTTTAAATACCTTTCCAGTTGGAAACTGGCTTTCACTAATTGAATATTATTCTCATGAATACTAAATCTCTTTGCTGTCCCTTCTGCTAATTTATGCCATTTTAGTCAATGTTATACCTTTCCTAACTGGGCGTACCTTTCTCTATAAATTAAAATGGAGTGTAAACACAAGAAAAACAATACTATTTTTAAATTATTGATAGCACCTACTGCAGCAATGGGTTTAGAAATTATATCTATTGTTTATTAGGTGCGTTTGTAATGGTTTTGGTCTAGCATATGACTTGTGACACGTTCATGGTTTTGAATTAAATTAATATAATTCAAATAAAATTTCTATAAACATAAAGATTAGGATTTTGATAAGTTATTTCTGTTAATAGTTTACTATGTTTCTTAATGGTTCACTATGCCTGATAGAAATCAACTGTGCAAAATTGTTTCAGGAGAAAGCAAGGAAAATGTTGTTGAAAGTTACCAGAAAGAAATGGTATTCATTTTCAGGTACCCTCCAGGATGGAAAAAAAACCTAGCACTGAACTATCACAAAAATGTATTTTCTTAGGTAAAAAGAAAAAATTCATAAAATTACCTCTTATGAGCAAACAATAATTCTGTCATATAAAAGAACCACAGAAGTGTGACCACTAAATCAATCGTATTTTTATTCATATATTATGTTAAAAAATATATGCATATATAATGGTTAAACAGCAAGCTACATCAGCAAGATACATTCCTGGCCTACTCGTACGTTTATGTCTAAGTGCATAGTAAGCAGCTTTGTAAAGGTACACAAACTAATCTGTTATATCTATAAATTCTGTAGGTATCTCGCATTTCATGTAGACATTGCCTTTCATCTTCATTTTCTCTCTGTTAACAAATCCTGTGTTTTAAAGAAACATTTCATATCTGAAAGAAGAAATATACTTAAGTCAATGTTAACTACGAGTTGCATCATGGCTTTGACAGTTGTCATCTCTGAAAAATACACAGATGTATTACCTAATAATACCTCTTTAGAGTAAATGCAGAAAACATCATGCATGTTGGAATTTCCATATCTCAGATATAACCTTGGATTTCCTCTCAGAAATAAGAAATTATACATCTACATTGTTCTTGTAACCATACGCTTAAATTGAAGTGCTTCGCCTTAACTAGAAACAGAAAAGAACATGATGAAACGCAACTTTATTATAATTATAATCTAGTAGTATAGATTGCATATGTAGAACCATAGATTTTAACTCAGAATTTTACTAAAATTCCTTTGATCATCTTTGTAACAAAGTATCGTGGATAAATGAGAAAGGAAATGGATGGAAATAACATAGCATGACCGATGGTAAAAACCATAGTTACTGAAAACAGCTGTAGTACAAGCCATGCTGAGAAACATAATGTTTCCCTTCAGGGAGATGAGTAGAGAGGTAGCAAGGCCATCAAGTGCAGAAAGTTCTGCCTTTTGACTATTCAGCAAGAAAGACATACCTTTCTTCAGCTGCAGTTAGGGTTGTTTCAAGCCTTTCCTCTGCACACTAGATTTTCTGTAGCTTCCAGGCAATTCAAGGTACAAAATAAACCATTTGATAAAACCTAAGCTGTAATTTCATCTGAAATTTCATATCAGAAATGTACCAGGCTGACTCCTCATGTCTGTGAAGAAGATAAAACCCGGTACATTTAAATTTTCTTAGATGCCACATTACACTTCTGTGAGCTTGGTGCCTTACCTACCCTTAATTTTTGCATTTCTTAATGTAAGTTTTGTTTGGCAGACAAAATATGAGATTTTTTTTTTAGTATTTTATCTTTACTGCTTAATCCTTTGCTGGACAAGCATTTGATGTTTGGGAAATAAAGAGATACAGGAGCTCCAAATCTTAATAAAATTTCAGATTAGCAATAGTGTATTAACAATAGAATATTAACAAACAGAATTTTATAACGCACCCAAGTTACGCTCCTACTGTGTGTTTCTTCTCCTACTGTAATTTTTTTCTCATGTTTTCTTTTTCCAGCATACTGTCATGTAATGTTTCCCTTCCCTCGTTCTCCTGAATTTATTTCCTGTTCTTAAATTAAATATGTAGCTGTGGTTCAATTTTGGCACCAAGAGGATTTTATATGGCTGTCTACATTCAACTGCTGATCGGTAGAAGCTGATAGGACAGTCTGGGGAAATGCTGCAACTTTTATTCCCTACTCTGCTTTAAAGAACTTATTTCTGGTCAGGTGTTGCTTAAGCAGACAAACCTTGAGTTCATCTGACCATTTTGTGTGTTCTTGTGTCTTGTCCTGAATTCACTTACTAACCAAAATTACATGCCAGCATCACCCCACATTTCCTTATTCTGAAGAAATAAACCATATGCTGCCAGGTTCTCTTTCTTCTAGATGAATGTGCAAACAGACTTTATGATGTATCCTCTCCTATCTGTAAACTTTGAACCACAGTTTATTTGAGATTCTTTAATTTGTTTTTATTAGGAAAAAAGTATCATACTTTTACCCTTTTATATCAACTCAAAATATCTTCCGGAAGGTCACTGGATTTATAGGTATTTGTGGAGAATAACTAATGGGAGAAATAGAGTGGAAATGATAAGGGAAGTCAGTTTAAGTCATGCCTAAGAGTCACAGAAGATAAGCAAGGTGTAACTGCAGTCCTCAAGAACCGTGGTAAAGGACCAACTCTTTTACCAAAGGGCGAATTCCACTTGAAAATTCTTATCTAATTTTGTCAAAAGTATTTTAATTATTTTTAAATAAGTAAGTGACCTTTTGCAGTTATTCTTCTTCTGGTCAATGTGGGAATATCTTAGCACTTCACGCCATCTCTTCACACTTAGGAAGAAACAGTAGTCTCAATGTATGTCTTCAGTGTAATAAGGTTTATTGCACAGTGTAGAGCAGCAAGTTTTTATAAATAGAAAACTATTTCCTTTGCTAATTCTAAAAGCTAATTCTATTTCCATCATCAGTCTGCATTAAAAGTGATGCCCACATTTAATTATTATTCCTTTTTCATTCTAACCACCTTCATGTAAGAGCAGCACAGCTTTCACTACTGGGAAATCACTGAGTTTCCAGAGGAAACATGCTGAGTTCTTAACTCAATAAATATGCATATATTTTCCACAAAAATTTTACTTAAGTCATAAAAGAAAATGAATAAACCGGGTGTTACTGTCTTCTAGAGTCAGTTCATTGTTATACAGAAAATAAAAACCTTTTGTTTCTTTTAATATGGTCTCACATGTGTATCACAGTTGAATGAAACCAGATTTTTATGATATTTAAATATGTGTCAAATTTTTTGTATTCACTGTTAATCTAGTATCTCTGTGACTATGTTCAGAGATAAACATTTAGCTAGAGTACAGTTCATAGTTTTTAAAGATGCCAGTAATTATAAACATTATAACAGATTTCACCTTTAAATATAACTACGTTACAAAAAGAAGCAGAGGAAAGCTTATATTTTTTCTCATGTATATATTCACCAATATTTTCCAGGTGACATAGTGTTATATGCTTTTTAGCATTTCTGAAATTTCTTTAAAGAAAGGGATTGTTGAAACAATCAGAAGTATTTATCTTCTTATAAAATGATCTCTCTCTCTCTCTCTCTCTGACTCACAGTAGCTGACCATACATTTTCCCTCAGCATTTTTACACACCCTTGTGAAGGAGAGCACACTAAGCTGAAGCTGCATGTGTTTTCTTCTTAAGCATAAGAAAGCTATCAGAAACTGCAGTGCTTGATTTATAAAGACAAATAAAGAAACAAAATTTTACAGATAACCTAAGCAACAACTGAAATCTACTTTGAAAGTATAAATGAGGCATGTGTGTATATATATATATATATATTTGCATATGTTAGTATTTATATGCCAGCAATTTAGGACAAGCAGCAGCAGATTAGAGGGAACTCAGAAAAGAAGAGGGAATTACTAGGAGAAGGTTACTTGCCTGCAATTCTATTTGTTTCCAGCATAGTAACGGCTGAAATATTATTGTCTGAATCATTTTCAAATGGCTTGCAAAAGTCACTATAAAATGCATAACCATATACTGGCAGGCAGATGGACTTACCACAGAACTTAACAAGACTTTTTCTATATCTACATTTTCATTTCTGTGAACATCACAGTCAATTGGAATTGCAGTAGGAAATCTAAGAAAGACTGCTAATAAAGAAAATACCAAGCTGGTCCCTCATATACATATTTTAGAGGCATCAGTACGTAATGTTAGAATATAATCAAAAATTTAGTATCTGTTATTTAGATCCCTTTCATTTATTAGACCAATACGGTGTTTGCATGAAGTATACGGGGTGGGTGGGGGGTGGGGAGTAGGAGGGAGCGGAGGGAGGGGAACCCTGATTTAATTATTCTTAGTTTTACATTAGAAACATTCCAAATAGGAACAGTCTAAATTTCTTATGTCAGTCCCCAAGGAATTTTGCAGTTCCTTCAACAGGGACTGTAATAGTCAGAAATAGAAGTAATAATTGAAATAATACCAGGAAAGAACAGACAGCCTAACTTTTCCAGCCTTTTGTGCATCTGTCTATTCTAGGGCAGCACCACAAGCTCTTCTCTTTGTTCTGTGATGAGTCTGATTACTCTAGTGTCATTTATAGCACAGTGATGACAGCTGTACTTGGAGCCCTGAATGGACCACTGGTGAAAGGAGAATATTGGTGATATTGTACAGTGACCAGGAATGCTGGATCATGGGACATTCCTGAGGAAGTCAGAGGCACCGAGAAGACAACTGAGGGAATGCACATAAAAGCTCTCAAGGGCACAGCATGTGAAGCAATGCAAAAACCAAGAGAGCATCTGTGGCACGTTCGTTGAAACCTGAGGAACTGTGATTCAAATATCACTTGTGGTATAAGAATTATGATAAAATTTCAAGGCTGAAGGAAGAAGCTGTATGGATAAAAAATTGCAAAGATATTACTCAACTGCTTGCAAGTTGAGATGCAGTAGCTATTATAACTGGAAAGCAGTTGGAAAGATGGAGGCCTTGTGAAATATTCATGGAGGTAGAGGATGATTTCTCATTTGCTATGCACTGGCACCAGAGAAACCCAGTGTGTACACAACTTAGAATTCAATGTTTAATAATTCTATGCTAAGAGATAAGAATTATTGTTGATGGGATAAAGGCACTTATGATATTTTATTTTTCAGGCTCTGTGTAAAGATTTATATTTAAAAAAATAAAGATACAGTGAAGACTGGATAGCACATTTAGTACTGAATGTGACAACAAAATACGGTTGCTGTTGTGTTTTCTTGGCTGTATTCACAGTTTCTGTGAATATATATTGTTATATGTATATATATATGTATATATTCACAGAACACGGGTTCACAAAAGGCAGGTCTTGCCAAACTAACCTGATTGCCTCCTATGACAAAGTGACTTGGCTGCTGGATGAGGGAAAGGCTGTGGGTGTCCTCTTCCTGGAAATCAGTAAAGCCTTTGATATGGTTTCTCACAGCATTCTGCTTGAGAAACTGTCAGCCTCTGGCCTGGACAGGCGCACACTCTCCTGGGTGGAAAACTGGTTGGATGGCCGGGCCCAGAGAGTGGTGGGAAATGGAGTTAACTCCAGCTGGAGGCCAGTGACAAGTGGGGTTCCCCAGGGCTCAGTGCTGGGTCCAGCCCCGATCAATGTCTTTATCAATGACCTGGATGAAGGCATCGAGTGCACCCTTAGGAAGTTTGCAGACGATACTAAGCTGGGTGGAAGTGTTGATCTGATGGAGGGTAGGGAGGCTCTGCAAAGGGATCTGAACATGCCGGACAGCTGGGCAGAGTCCAATGGCATGAGTTTTAACAAGGCCAAATGCCGGGTCCTGCACTTGGGGCACAACAACCCTGTGCAGTGCTACAGACTAGGAGAAGTCTGTCTAGAAAGCTGCCTGGAGGAGAGGGACCTGGGGGTGTTGGTTGACAGCAACTGAACATGAGCCAGCAGTGTGCCCAGGTGGGCAAGAAGGCCAATGGCATCTTGGCTTGTATCAGAAATGGTGTGACCAGCAGGTCCAGGGAGGTTATTCTCCCTCTGTACTCGGCACTGGTGAGACCACTCCTCGAATACTGTGTTCAGTTCTGGGCCCCTCGCCACAAGAAGGATGTTGAGGCTCTGGAGTGAGTCCAGAGAAGAGCAACAAAGCTGGTGAAGGGGCTGGAGAACGAGTGTTACGAGGAGCGGCTGATGGAGCTGAGGTTGTTTAGCCTGGAGAAGAGGAGGCTAAGGGGAGACCTCATTGCTCTCTATAACTACCTGAAAGGAGGTTGTAGAGAGGAGGGTGCTGGCCTCTTCTCCCAAGTGACGGGGGACAGGACAAGAGGGAATGGCCTCAAGCTCCACCAGGGGAGATTTAGGCTGGACATTAGGAAAAAATTCTTCACAGAAAGGGTCATTGGGCACTGGAACAGGCTGCCTAGGGAGGTGGTTGAGTCACCATCCCAGGAGGTATTTAAAAGATGGGTGGAAGAGGTTCTGAGGGGCATGGTTTAGTGTTTGATGGGAATGGTTGGACTCGATGACCCGGTGGGTCTCTTCCAACCTGGTTATTCTATGATTCTATGATTCTATGACTTTCAATATAAATCCAAGAATAAAAAATAATGTATTTTTGGCTAATTTTCATAAATGTTCAATTTACATCCTAAGTATGAACATCTGTATAAAAAATATTTTTGACTATTTTTCATGTTAATAAATTAATCTTTAAAGGTTTTTTAATATCTGTTATTTTACTCTTCCTTTCACATTTTTCAGTATAGAGAGGCTGGTTTTGTGCTAGTGAATTACAAGCAGAAGTAGGGACACAAATTAGAAACAATATCTGCCCATTCCATATTGACATAAAAGAAGCACTTTCCAGAAATCCGAAACCTATAATGTACATTGATGTATATCCTCCACATTAACTACAAGTGAATCAATAAATATCTTTTCGTGGAAAAGGTAGATTCTGATATTTAAAATTAGTTTACTGTTGATCACCTTTGAGCCCCTTCTGAAACTGCAGTGATCGATGTGTGATCTCTCTTTGCCATGCTGGTGCAAATACTTTAACAGGTGTGAAAACCACTCTCGTTGTTTTGGTTCTTTTAAGCTAGTTTCAATCACTTCATCTCTCAAACATGGCTTGAAAAAGTGTTTAAGACAAAAAAAAAAGGAACAGTAAGTCTGTGGTTTGCAGGACACTCTTGATGCTGTTCTTGTTTTAGTTAATAGAGTAAACAGGAAAATATTAGGAGGTCTTTTTCAATGCTGTCTTATCTGTATAGAGATAAGTAGTGCCTCACATTTTTAATCGATATTCCAAGTATATTTAGGCACCACACCATGGAAGCACCCTTGGTGAAGGAGCTTGGTCTGAGAACACAGTGTTGAGGTGTATGAAAGAAGATACAGACTGACAGAAACAGACAGTTTAATTTTGAAAAGGGAATGGAAGATCAAGTTTACAGATCAAAATGTTCTTCTTTTTCAAAATATATACTTTTCTTGTGGTAAAGTCTGTGTGGTAAAGTTGTGTCTGTGGTCTGCTTTACAAGTTTTATTATTTGTAATGTTGGATGGCTCTGGTTGGGTTTTTTTATTGCTTTTTTTTTTAAGAAGTCACAGGTAATAACAGATAATAATAGAAAAAAGCATACTTTCAGCTCAGAGGCATGGTGAGTAGTTGTATAAATTCTGTATAATCCATTAAAGATATCTCAGACTTGCAAATAAATTATATGCATCTGGCTCAGCTAAGCAATATAGGTATAAGGAGTTATATACTATAAGAAGTTAAGAATCATCAAGGAGTCAATGCAAAGTCAACTAAGATAAACAGGAAACTTTGCAATCATTCAGTACCAGCAGAAAAAGCTTCATAAAGCTATCCTACATAGATAGGCGCATGCACTCAGAGCTGAAGGAAATACATGAAAATTACTGAGGTGGGTTGTTGTTACAACTCGTTCTCACTGCTCATGCATAGCTCCACACAGGCAATAATAACAATGGCACACAGATCTGGAGACAAGAGTAGTGAGGTCACCACTTGGATGCAGCCGGCCTTGATATGTGACTTGCATATTACAGATATGTAAGATGTGTTAGGCAATTGTGCCAGAAAGTCTTGCTTAGCCAGGTATTCTAGCCAGAAAAAAAAAAACAAACAATGTCCTTCCATCTTTCTACTCAGACATAAATTTCTAGCCAGTGGCAGGGATATCATGAGATACTGAGGAGGATAGCTGTGGTATACTGTCAGATCCAATATCAGTATACAGACCACTAAAGTCTGCTGCAGCTCTGGCAAAACTAGAAAAGCTCCTTAATGGTACACTGTCCTGATATGGTAAAAATAGTGTGAAAAAATCAAAATACCCTCTGACCTCCACCAGCAGAGTGAAACTACCAACCATATAATGCAGAACAGCATTGGGAGAGGGAGATAGTAGGCATAAAACCAGGAAAAGGGGAGGAAACTAAGCAGCATGTAAACTGCAATGTTACTTCATTTTCTGTAGCAGTTAAAGGTGCACTAATAATGACTACACTCTTCAGATTTTAGCTACACTAACAGTAAATTCTTGGATTTACTTGTCTATAAGGTATGTTTCTACTTTGGCCTCAGGGTAACTCAAATTAGTGACCCATTGTGGGCCTTAATCATGTTGTGCAGAAGCAGAGAAAGCAGTTGTTCGAAATCATTTTCTTGTATGACTTCACAATCTGTGCGTATTATGGTGTAGTCTAGCTTTGGGAAGCAACTTGTCAATGTATATAGTTTTTCTCACAAAGACGCTATGTATTCACAGGATGACAAAACACTGACAAGATTGGGAAATGAATGAAAGAAACAGCAAGGGAAAGCAACAAGGAGGTTACGTTATTTTTATCCAGAATTTCTGGAGAATTAGAACTTGGGGGGATAGAGGAAACAGACAGGTGTTGGGAGAATAGAAATGGTTTTGGCAAAGATGAGGAGGTTTAAAAGCAAAAGCTTTTAGTGTAAAGTAGGGCAAAGCTTTCAGCCAGCCAGGAGGAGTTCTGGGAAGGTATGTTATGTAGGGAGTGGTGAACTTTCTGTCTAGGGCCTGGGCTTCTGGTGGTTCAAACTTATTAATTATTTGCACATCCTCGCCACAAGTTTAATCTGTGTCAATTAGTATTCTCACAAACAAGAAGTCATTATTCAGGGAACAGAAAAGAAAAACCACTGTACCCAGGAGGGAGAATGCATGAGGTCACTCAGCTGGGAGGAAGGTGGGGTGAGAAAAGAGAGGCTGAGGCATATCAGGGCAGGCGCTGGCTGGACAGAAATGCAGTTTAGATTTAGGTCTTTTTTGTGTGCTAGTCTCGTTGCAGTCTGACATGCTAGCTGAGACTCCTGAGAGGAAAAAGGAGATTTTGTTTTGCTTTGTGTTCCTCAGAAGGGCAGATGCTATAATGGGATGCACAAAATCATGACTATTTAAAATGTACCTAGGATGACTGGTATGCAGCTGTGGCTTGCAGAACTTTAAATTTCATAGAGGTCACACAGTACTAGTCCGCACAGTACTAGGAGTAGATACTGTTTGTTGCAAGGTGCAAAATTTGTTCAAATGTCCAGAACAAGTCAGAGTTATTGCAGATGGCCTTTTTTAAGGAGAATAGAACACAACATACAACCAAAATTGGATTTGCAGCTGTGTAACTTGAAACCATACGTACCAGAACCCTGATTTTAATTTTTTCTGAGAGTTATTTTCAGAGAGTGTAATATTCATGCCTTGTGGAAAAAAAAGGCTGATCCTGACTTACTGTTGTGATTTCATTTATTTGTATATTAAAGATTCTCCAAAACTTTCCATCTTGCCCACATCCACTTTTAAGTTGCAAACTAGAATGTTATTTTTCATAATGAAAGTGTAAACAGGATTGACTTCAGAGGTGTCTAAAAGGAGAGAGGTCTGTTAAACAGACTGGGATATCATAGACATATATAGAAATGTACATTTTAATGCAAAAATTCTAAAGAATAATGCAGTTGATCCCTTGATAACCATAAGATGGTAAAATTAATTTTGTGTCATGTGTGCTAATCTCACTGCGAAAAGTTTCAAACACCACTTAAAAAATAATTGAACACAACAGAAAACCTTTACTGCTTGTTTAATTTTCCCAACAACCATGACAATGGTAGAATAAAAGGTCCTGGGTGAAACTGCTGCACAAAATCAACCCTCAAAATATGAGCTCTGAAAGTCTAAGTGATACATGTTCAGTAGTCTGGAGGTCTTAGTAGATGACAGAACTATAGCACTCAAATCTGACTGTTTTGCTTCTTGTTCTAGAGCTATTTTCACCTCCCTTAGTGCTAGGATGTATTCCTGGAGCTCTATGGAACTGGGGTGAGGAGCTGTGGTCTTCATGAGACTATTGTTTGTATTCTTGCCTCCTATTACATATCTATTTTTTTCAAAATATTGTGAAAACATGATTTAATTTTTACAAATGCCATTGCTTCCAGAAAACAATATTTTGATATAAAAGTATATACGAAGTTTTTCAGCTGTAGACTTAGATTTGCAACTTGGTTTAGCTTGCCTTGTATAACCTATAATAACATAACAACACAAGATATCATCCATAGTATCCTGTTGGTACATAATGCAACAAGATTTTGCCCATCAGAATGTACAAAAAATGTCTTTTGTACAAAATGGTCTTTTTTGATATTCAACAGAAAATGTCAGATTAAGGTAATGTATAAAATTGCTCTTTTGTTAGTTTAATTTTCTACAGTTTAATGAAAAAAATGTAATGCTTCCTAGTTTAAAACCCAGGGTTTAATTTCTATTTGTGAAACTGAAATTGAAATTCAAAGTGTTGTTGAGGACTTCACAGAATTCATGATAGATTCCCAGAGACTGAGAAAAGATTCTCTTTTGTTCTACCAATTGAAACAACTGCACTTACTTACAATATTATTGGTTTAAATTTTAGTACATTTGACGTTCAACCTTTCCAAAAATTTCATTCTGTGCAAACATGACATAATTTCTATTGCAATAATTTGAGGAATCTCGCTGTGGATTAATAGCATAAGAATAAAAAATAAAATCAAAATTCATCACCATAATATGAGTCAAAATATGCTCATAGAATACTGATCTGAAACCATAACTAAGCAAATTAATATAAGATCCACTTTCTCATTGAAACTAACTTCCTGATTAATTTGCTGAGTGCCTAAAAATATCAATAAAATCAACAACACTTTCATCTTTTATAAAGTGTTTGTATGAAGGAAGAGCATCCTGCTACAAAGAGTAGCTATAATATTCTTCTAGTCTGAGCCTGATCTCAAAATCGAAGCTGTTTAATTTTGTGTATCTGTATATTGTGTACATCGTTCCTACAGACTGAAGTGGATGCACACTTCAAAACGTTTACTTTCCCCTATATGTATATATACACATGAACCAAACACATTACCAAAGTATTTTCATTATTTTCTTTCCCTATATGAGCTTTGTAAAATATTCTGAACATCTCATGGAAATAATGGCTAGTTTTTGATATGTACAAGTACATTAATGTGATTCTCCATAATAAACTATCAATGATTAATTGACATTTCTAAATAGCAATGATGAGGTTAAACTGTTGTTCCATGTGCTACTTCATTATCATTGAAAATAACCTTTTATGATGAATGGAAAGGAAAAAAGACATTCAGGCAGAATTCTTTGCAATTAAGTGCTCTATTGTGCTAAATAGGCTTAAAGGATATTAATATATTTAAAAAAAAATAACTAAGGGAACAGTTCAAATCATCTGTATCAATGATGGCCAGAAAAACAAAACAGACTTCTCATTCTTTGCATTCAAATCCAATGGCAGTCCCGACGATAAATAAGAAATGTTATTGAAATAATAGGAACATCTCAAATGAAAAGTCAAACATCCTAGGCATCAGTGTAATTAATTATTCTTTTGAACTTCAGGAACAAAAGAGTACTGTACTGTCAAATCATGCAATGTTTGTTTGATGAACCTTTCTTATGGAACCTGAAAATATAGATCCAAGTGTGACATTTGTAAGTATGATCAATGTGACAAAATACAAATAAAATAAATTAAACAAATATTGATTCATTACAGAAGCCGTTTTTTTGTTTCATTTGGACAACAATCTTTAAAATTAGATTCATATTTTCTAAATATTTTATTACAAAATTATGTTCATAATTTTTTCAAAGCTTTCCTAAAATCAGGATTTCTTATATGGGTTCTCAGTAGTTTAATTATCACTGATACGAGTGAATGAAATTTTATTTCTGACTAGTAAACATATATTGCAAACATTCAGAAAGTTGTATTAATTAATTTATTATTTGTGGACACATTCTAGTTCCTTTCATCTTGACCTGTTCTCTCAGTTGTCCAGAAGAAGTTTCTTGTAGAACTGACTGAGAAAAAGTTGGTCCCAAACGTTCCCTGTTACAGAATCCCGTAATTTGTATATAAAATTTATACCATCATTAAATTGCAAAACCCAAAGAAGTATGTTTTAAGATTCAAACTAACTAAAAGGAGGTTGACATTAATGGCAGTTGTGCAGCTTAATCCCCTAATCAGCTTTGGAAATCTAAATCCAAAAAGTCATGCTGACAAAATAAATTAAGCAGCTACCTACTCATCCTTTTAATTTCCTAAAACCCAGAGAAAAGCTTGAGAAAAAGGGAAAATGAAAAAGTGTAATCTTGCACCTGATTCTTAGCAGAGCAGAGGCCGCAATGAGCAGCATGCTGTTGAGGCTGCAGAATGTCACTTCCCTGAAGCACATTGACAGCAAGCCCAAGTTTTCTGAGCAGAGTGATAGAAAGTAACTGGGGTCTAGCAGGAAGCCTTGGCCTTCCTGGTTTCTCTACCAGCTTACACTGCAAGTGGAAATGAGACATACAAAAGGTATCAACCCGGTCTTTTCTAAAAACAAGTTCATTATATGCAACACACAGTCTCAGCTACTACTATCAGTCCGTCCTTCCGTTGTTAAGACTGTTTGTATGACTAGAAAGCTTTTCAAGCATCACAGAGCAAAGCAGAATAAGAAGAGATGGAAACATGTCCTAAATTATACCAGAGGCCTAAGTCACCAAAATTATACAGCATTTGCCTCATATTGTTAAGTGTGTTAGTTTAGTTTTCTCAGAAACTTTTGTTATTTGCACCACTGACTATTATGCCTATCATTCAAGTTGGAATCAGAGTTTATATCCAGTTATTGACTAATACACTTCAGTCACATTAGTTATCTACAACTAGCAATTTTGTCACCTAAATCGTATGTCTGTAGATTATTGCCTGATATTATTGCATGTGGTACAATCAAATAGGAGCTGCAGTCAGACTGCAGAAGAACAGCTTAAAGCCATTTCTCTACATAAAAATTAGAGTACACATTTCTGCTTTCCTAATTTTAAATTTGGTGCTCCTACTTCATATAATCTTACATATACAAAATGTTGGTTCTGTGAGAAATCATTCAGTCCCAAGGGTCTATTTTCACCAGCATTGCTGGGGCAATGTGGCTGTAATTCTAATATTGCTGTAAACCTTTGCTGGCAGACTCAAGACAGTTTCTTAGGCAACATGTCTTTTTTGCTGTTAGGGCATCTAACACATATATTTAATTCTGGAAAACTATTTGGAATAAGATTGTGTACTGAATGTATTTGTTTGTCCGAAACACAGTATGATAAAAATGTGGGTAGTACTTCACTTTTAAGTAATTTGTAATGAAATTATAAATGATCAGACTATGCAGGTTGATTTAATTATGGATTTGTGTGTGGTCTCAGCAAAGAGGGTTTGTTAGCATTGTGCTATGCTCTGAATAGTTGTTCAGCTATTCATTCAGATCTGATTGTTGCATCCTAAGGGGCAAAAAAGAGAAAAAAAGCTCTTCAGAAAGTGGTGCTACTTCTACTTGGGAACTACTTCACTTGTCTGCAAATTGGTTTTCTGTATGATAAAAACTGGATCACATATGTAAGTAAACGCAACTAAGTGAAGCAGAAAAGTTCATAATACAGATAGAGGGGGGTTCTATAACATCCTACTGATATGAATCTTAGGAATTGGTGATGAAGCCTAAATATTTTCCTCATTCTAATCCAACCTCAGTGATATTGTGAGTTTGTGATTTACTAGGCTGTAAAAGTAGCAATGAGCCTTCTCTGTATTATATTATACAAACATGTTGTAGACGAATGGAACCTGATGTGTAGCAAAATGACTTATCACCTACATTATAGATCACTTGAATGTATTACTGAAAGGAACACAAGAATCATAATAGTTTCCTAATTTCTTTCACATGCCCTGTAAGTTAAAGAGATAATGAAGGAAAGATATATCAATGAAATAAAGAATAAATGTTTCAACAATGTACAGGTAAATAATAGAGGTCACAGCACTGTTGGCTGGGTGACTATCCTCTGAAATGAGCCTCTTTTAAGAAGATCTTTTAGTCCTTCCAAAATATATTCATCAAAAGACATTAGTCTCCGTGACTCTTCACCTCCTTCAGTGAAAAAATCAAACTTTTTTTCTCTACCTTTAAAATGTTCTACAGCTATTCCATGCACATTCAACTTTTGCCTTATCCATTTTCTGTTGGTGCATTTTTTTCATTAACACTTTTTTGTACTTTAACTAGATATACTTTTGCTCTTATTTGTTACACTTTCTTAATAAGCCAAAAATTGTACAGGCTGACCTCCTGTACATCACAGAAAACTACTTACAAAGCAGCTGCCTCTGCCTAATCAATTGCCCTTGACATATCTCTATTCCCCATCATTCCTATTCAAAACCATCTTCAACACCATCTCATTGCATTGTGTAGTTCTCACTCCCAGCCTAACTTCACTAACATTAGAACTGTGTTTTGCAGCAGGAAGGGATGTAAAGGTAAAAACTGGGACTGCATATTTGTATTTTCACTAGTGAACACTAGCAATCATGAGATGCTGAATAAATGAGCATCTTCCCACTATCCTTATCAAATATTGCACAGTATGTACAAATACTTTGACTAAGGCATTGTAGTTTCAATATTACGCATCAAAAGCATATGAAATGGACAAATTTTCAATTATTTCCCATGCATCAATTCTCTGGGCTCTGAAAGAAAGATCAGATGGCTTGAAACTGAAAAGACTCCTAATTTCACTTTCAGGTGGGGCCTAAGCAATATTTTCTTAAAAAATGTGATGCCAAGTTCAATTAAAAAGGGATAATTTATTTGCAAATCTGACATTTAATAGTGGATTTTGAACATATATGGAAATCCATTGTAGATTTCAAAGTTAAGGGGTTTCTTTTATCTGGTGTTGGTTATGTTTCCCCTGTTCCATTCTGCACAGAGCCCCAGGGATTTTCTGTCTTTTCTTTTTATTATTTTAACTTTTTTGGGCAAGAGGGGTGTCTTCTTGTAGGATTCAGTCAATACAACAGCAAATCCATTTAGAGTGCTGTAACCTCTCAGATTCTCTCAAACACAGCTGTAACTGTAGTCTGATAAAGATAAATTACTCCTTTTTCCTCAGACTTCAGCCTACCTACTGTAATGCATTAGGCAATTCATAAGAATAACTATTAGCTCTGTGTCACCAAAACCTCTAATACAGGTTCAGCTGAATTAGGTACAAAGGAGTAAATGATTTTGATTATATTTCTTGACTTGAATTTTATTTCCTAAATGAACAGTACTTAACACACTGATACCTCAGCCACTGAAAGAGTACACAAAGCCCTTGACACAAGATGAAAAATACCATTTCATCAGCTATCAAAACACAGTTGCTCAAATATTAATATTTTTTACCAGAGAGTTATAGGTAGAATCAGAAAGTGTTTACAAAGGAAGTAACATAAATTTGAAGATTAATAGGTTAATGGTTCCCATCAGTAAAAATATATGGTTTTCTTACCACAAGAGGAACAAGGACACCCTCACATATAAGATGTTTGGGGGTCAGAACATGGCAGTTTTATTTTCCTGGTCTCTTCCTTTTACATAAATCAGTAGAGAGCCTAACAAAGAGTTTATCAATGTAATAATAATGTCAGAGAAAAATCAGTCATCAGAGGTAGATACCATGGTTTCCGTAGTATCCAGTATCTTGTGTACATTTATTATACACATTCAGGTATGTCAAGTATGCCTTCCTAATCAAAATCCTAAAGATTTCATTAAGTTCCTAAACCTGTATTACTGTGAAAATTATGAAAAGCTTTATAAGAACATTTGATATTGTTCCTAACCTACCTATAAGAAAAAGATTTTTCAGAGATAGAGAAAAAGCATGTACTCAGTACCTCTCACCACAAAATTGTCACCAATACTGACAGTAATATTTAAATATGTCATAGCAAGATAAAATGAGAACTGTACATATTCAAGAAAAGAAAAAAAATCTGACTTGAAAGGGAAAATGAAAATGAAAATTACTTAAGACCTCAAAAAGACATTTACAAAAAGATCAGTGTCAAATGGTCCACACCACTGGTCCTATTCATTCCTGTTACATCGAGTAAAAAAACTTCCCTTCGAGAAGACTAATCAGACCTACAGGGAAAACTTGGTGCTTAACAGAATCCTAGGGAAACAGTTACCCTCATGTTAACCTACTTATCCCATTTGCATGTAGAATCATAGAATCAGAGAATGGTTTGGGTTGGAAGGGACTTTAAAGATCATCTAGGTCGTTGGAGCTAGATGTGCAGGGACATGTTGGAGCCATGCGCATGGACACCTCCCACCAGACCAAGCTGCTCAAGGCCCCATCCAGCCTGGTATTGAGCCAGGAGGACTCCACAAGTTCCCTGGGAAACATTTTCTACGGCCTCACTACACTCACAGTGAAGAGGTTCTTCCTAATGTCTAATCCAAATCTTCCCCCTTCGAATTTAAAGCCATTCCCCCTTGTCCTACCCATACATGCCCTTGTAAGAAGTCCTTTCTCATCTTTCTTGTAGGCCCGCTTCAGATATTGGAAGGCAACTATAAGGTGTCCCCCGAACCTTCTCTTCTCCAGACTGAACAACCCCAACTCTCTCAGCCTGTCCTCATACAGGAGGTGCTCCAGTCCCATGATCATCTTTGTAGCCCTCCTCTTGACCAGCTCAAACAGTTCCGTATCCTTTTTATAGTGGGAATTCAAGAACTGGACACAATGCTCCAGGTGGAATCTCACAAGAGCAGAGAGTGAGAATCACATCCTTTGAACTACTGGCCACATTCCTTTTGATGCAGTCCAGAATATAGTTTGCCTTCTGGGCTGCAAGCACACAATGCAAACTCATGTCAAGATTCTCATCAATCCAATCCACCCCCAAATCCTTCTCTGCAGGCCTGCTCTCCTTCATGTCATTCCTCAACCTGTACTGAAACTGCAGATTGCCCCAACCCCGATGTAGGACCTTGCATTTGGCCTTGTTGAACCTCATGATGTTCACACAGGCCCACTTGTCAGCTTTTTTAGGTCACTCTGGATAACATCCTATCCTTCTGGTGTGATTACTGCACCACTCTGCTTGGTGTCATATGCAAACTTGCTGACTGTTCACTCAATCTAGTTATCTATATAATTGATGGAAATGTTAAACAGCACTGTCCCCAGTACAGACCCCTGAGGGACACCACTTGTCATGGATCTCCATCTGGACGTTGAGCCATTGACCATTATTCTCTGAATATGACCATCCAACCAATTCCTTATCCACCAAACAGTTCACCCATCAAATTCATATTTCTCCAATTCAGAGAGACGGATGTTGTGGGGGAACTACGTCAATGGCTTTTCAGAAGTCCAGATAGATTGTATCCGTTGCTTTTCCTGTGTCCATCGATGTGGTCACCATATTGTAGAAAGTCACTAGGTTGGTCAGGCAGGATTTGTCCTTGCTGAAGCCATGCTGGCTATCTCAAATCACCTCTCTGTATTCCATGTGCTTTAGCATAGCACCTAGGATGATTTGTTTTGTGATCTTCCCAGGCACAGAAGTGAGGCTGGGAGGTCGGTAGTTCCCAGGGTCATCTTTTTCTACCCTTTCTAAAAATGGGCACAATGCTGCCCTTCTTCTGGTCACTCCTGACTGCTATGACTCTTCAAATATGGGGGGTGGCTTGGCAATCGCATCAGCAAATTCTCTCAGGACTCTGGGATCCATCTCATCAGGTCCCATAGACTTTTCATAGAATCATAGAATCATAGAATCACCAGGTTGGAAGAGACCCACCGGATCATCGAGTCCAACCATTCCTATCAAACACTAAACCATGCCCCTTAACACCTCGTCCACGCGTGCCTTAAACACCTCCAGGGAAGGAGACTCAACCACCTCCCTGGGCAGCCTGTTCCAGTGCCCAATGACCCTTTCTGTGAAGAATTTTTTCCTAATGTCCAGCCTATGCTAAAGCACATGGAATACAGAGAGGCGATTCGAGACAGCCAGCATGTCTTCAGCAAGGACAAATCCTGCCTGACCAACCTAGTGACTTTCTACAGTATGGTGACCACATCGATGGACACAGGAAAAGCAACGGATACAATCTATCTGGACTTCTGAAAAGCCATTGACGTAGTTCAGGTTCCTCAGGGGGTCACAAGTCTGATCCTCCCCTACAGTAGAGAGGTTATTATCCCTTCTTATTATCCATTGACCCAAGAAGGGTAAGGAGAGTGGTTGTCAGTGAAGGCTGAGGCAAAGAAGTTGTTAAGTACCTCAGCCTTCTCATCTGTTGATCTAAGGTCGCCATGGGGGTGAACACTCATCAGTGGGGTACAGTTTCTTTGACCTTCCTTTTCTAGTTGACACACTTATAGAAGCCCTTCTTGTTACCCTTTGCTTCCCTTGCCAAGTTCAGCTCCAGCTGTGCCTTGGCCTTCCTGACCCCGCTTCTAAACAACTAAGCAATATCCCTATCCTCTTCCCACGTTACCCATCCCTACTTGCATTGCTTGTGCAGTTCCCCCTTGCTCTTCAGTTTGACCAGCAGGTCTCAACTCAGTCGCATTGATCTCTTCCTTTCTCTGCCTGATTTCCTACACCTGGGGTCTGAGCACTCTTGTGTTTTATGGAAAGCATTCTTAAATATCTGTCAGCTCTGTTTTGCTTCCTTGTCCCTGAGGACCATTTCCAGGGAGCTCTACTGACTAACTCCGCAAAGATCTGGAATGTTAGTTTCAGTTATTTTAGAGTTCTGTTGTCTACTAACTCTTCACTGATCAGGCTATTCTTCAGAGAATCTGGGTATGTTACCTTGACATATGAAGAATGGAACAGTTGCTAGATTCAAGGAGTTAATTTATAATAAGTGACAAAAATTATGTGGCATTAATTAGTGGCTTCTAAATAGAATTTGACTTTAAAATGCTCCTCAAATCCTAGATACTGCGCATCTCTGAAGGGTAATGAGTTATTTGTTACAATATGGAACTGCAGAAAATGAAGCAACCATTACACATGCTCAGCAATGACTCACAGACAATCTTGGGTATCTGAGTGAGTTTTATTGAGAGGAGAGATGTTGTCCATGAGAGTGCTGTTATCTCCAACTTTTATCTGAAAATGCCTCTTATGATTTTTAGCATACATTTGGATAACTGCCAGAGAGCTAATTTTAAAATGTCACCCAGAGTACAGATAGCTCTTATATCAGTAAAGCATTATAGAGAGCCACTCTGAGATCTGAACCCTTGACATTGTGTCAAAAGCAAAAATCATAACAAATGAACCAGTGAGAACTTGGCAGCCTGCTTCATGACTTCTTATCTTTACATAAATTACCTAACAAAATGTATTGCTTCTTAAAGAGAAATGTCATTTGCATCCAAACCTGGAATTATAACACCTGGTCTTTTTTTCAGTTTAAATAGTCGAGGTTTAAGTCTGCGTCTTCTTTTGATAAACACTTAGGTTGACAATTCAGAGCAGGAAAGATATCTATGAATGCTAAATACAATTCTCAAAAGTGACCTTAACTTTTTACCTTCCCATTTAATTCTTATTTGCTGCTATATGTAGCTTCAGACTAGCAGTAATTCCACTTTAAACAATGAATTGCCAATGCAAGACGTAATTCTACAATGTCAAATGATGGAAACGAAAATAAATAAATAAATAAAGTATAATATCTTACATGAATTAATTGCAGAATTCACTAATTCAAAGCCAGGAATTCATGTATGTTTTGTCGTAACATAGATAACATATTTTGTACTTCTTTTTCCTTGTTTGTCCTAATGGCAACTGTACTTTACTTTTTTTTTATACAGTACACCTAAATATGGGTAGAACCAGTCTAATACTTAATATCCATATTATCCCTCATTTTCTTGTAGATCCAAGAACTAGTAAACAGTTCTATCACTAGTGAGATATTTTCCCTGTATATTAGAGACTAGCATATGACTTGACCTTGTCCTTTTTGTGATTAACATATCTTTATGCAGCCCTTAATTCCTCCACTTATCAGTTTAAGAAGCTGAAATTGCTATGGTTAAACACATAGCTGTATTTAGGTATTGTCCAATCCTCTATAAAAAAGCGAAAGTTTTCATAGGATAACTATGTCAGCTCTGTTAGAAAAACACCTCCCATCTGACATTGCTATATCAACAAAAGGCTGTATGATAGCACAGTAGAGTCTGCTGTTTTGTTGAGACCTCATTTGAGAGTGTAATTGTGATTAATTTTGGAATAGTTAGCTTTTAAACTAGTGTTAGAAAACTGCTAGGCAAGCCATTATTTTATCACCATTTTTTCTACTCCATTCATTGTTCTTTTGCTGAAATATATACTTCAAATTGTTCTTTTTCTTTAGTGATAAAGCCATACATTTAAGAATATGCAGAAAGTTCAGTTACAGAAACAAAGAATTATACCGTACCACTCTGCATAATCAGTCCTTACTCATAGAGCACTCACTTCCATGAGGATAGATGGTATCCAGGGATTAGAATTATTTTTGGCATAATTCATTCCTTCTTATAGGTACAGGATTTCTCTAAATGTAAGAGCAAATATTCTGTCATCCCACTAAGTTTATAAACGAACTGAAATTAGAAGAAACACATTATCCTAGGCCCCACATTTAGTTTATGTTCTGTACAACTAGCTATTGTTCCAGGTACTTCATTGTAGTATTTAATGCAGAGCATGCTTGATACAATCACATACAAGTTCAGAAATATATTCTGATTAACCAAATATGTTTTCCTAGTTCTAAAAAGGAACACTGATGTTTGTAAATAGGTTTGACAGTGGCACCTACATCCTGACACATAAACAATAATTTACACTGCTTGTGATGTTTTCAACAGCAACTTCCTTTTAAATAATAAAAAGTACATCAATAAATTTCACATTAAAGTTCTGAAACCCCTCAAGCTAAAAAATATTTTGAGTAAACTAAGTACGTGCCAGAGTGAAGTATGTGAACTACCATTCATCTCATGCAGCAGAAATCATAGCCTACATTGCCTTTGCATATATAGCAGTTTCTTTCTTTTGGAAACCATTTTTTTTTCTATGTAAAAAATTCTATTTTTAAACATCTAATTTGATTTTGCATGAATTTCTTCACCACCATATAATGGACAACTTTGGAAAGCAAAGCCCTCACCGATACTACATATACTAGCTGCTATAAGCAAGGATGTTTTAATTGCTCCCTCATTCACCTCTCAGGGAATACATTATTGCTTGGCAGAGAACCTAAACCTCTAAACTACAGCCTCAGGGTCTTGACTCCAGAAGGAATTTCATGATCTCGGTGTAGTTATACTGAGCCTGAAAATGGAAGATACAACAGTCAATGCAGCATGCCTCAGTTAAATAGTCTTTCAGAGGGAAGGCTTAGTAACTAGGACTCATATAATGATATATATTTTCTAGGATTTGCCCTAGTGTTTATCCACAACTCTGAACCATGTTTTGTGAACCAACAATTACTTTGAACTTTTCCCAGGGCTGTTTTTGTTTTGCTGTGTTATGTGCTATGAACATACCCTCAGGATTCAGTCAACAGAAGTGAGAATTAGGGTGCAGAACATGAATTTTATGCTGAGCCCATTTATATTATATCAGGTATAATAACATGACTGATTTATTTCACACGAGTCATGAAACAGTTTTCAAGTAGCTATAACTTTCCAACATTACTGATTTGAGGAATTTCTTCATTTCATTAAGGCTATTATTAAACAAAAATGAATGAATGAATTTTGAGACGAATAACCATTAATTCAAGCTTAATCTATGAGAACACATTCTGGACTAATAGTCATTCTGTTTAGAATGAAGCCAAAATGGACTATTATTATCATTGCAAACTTATTTTAGAAATGAACAGACAGTATCAGTGATTAATGTTCCGTATTTTGTGTGTGAGCTAACAATGGGCAGGGATAAATCTCATGTATTTGATTTCTTTCTGTTAAATTTCCTGTAATCCTAGAATTTATCTTCATTACATTGTCTGAGCCTCTATTCTCTTGAAATGCACTGCTCATACTCCTAGATGTGCTCAACTCAGCTCTATTTTTGCTATAAATTGATGTCGGCATCACAATTGAAATTATTTGGTAATAGGAACTGCAAACAAAAAGAAGTCCATGTACAAGTGAATCTTTACAAAGACAAAGCTACATTCATTGATCTGGAAGAATGTTCTTCCTAAAGCTTCCTGGTGCAATCCAAGAAGTGGAATTGTGGAAGGATAGAATTGGCAGAAATAAAATACCTGATGAAAATACATTAATCACACATAGTTTTAATGAATCCTGTTCCTTGTTACAACTGAAAATATAAAAGAAATCAAATGCTTAAAATAGGACCATGTCTTTGCAGATTTGTAGCTAATTAACCATCAAAACCGGTGTTGAACACTGACGTAAGTACATCTGCAGAATTTTGATTCAAATAGAGAATATCCCCAAAGGGATAAGAAATTAATGTAAGATTAGATGAAAAAGATAAAAAACAAATATTGGATCACTCTGAGTGTTACAGAATTGCGTAAAAAGAAGAAAATAACAAGATTAACTCTCTATACCTTTGCTTTTCTCCCAGTGAAATAGTTTATGTTGATCACTTCTTTATTTCCAGTAAAATAACTTTTGGGGTTACTATAACTCAAACTTAAATTATATCTCCTGTAATGTAAAAAGAAAAGAAAATTAAATGCATGAAATATGATTGTAAGTGGGAAATATTAGCATGTGGTTCTGTTAACAGACACTTGTGTGTATTGTGTATCACTTCATTTATATTTTTACTAATGCATTTCACATTCAGCAGTATTAAAAAATATGAAAGCTTTATAAATCCTACACTTTCTTCTTTGAAATCTACCTTCAGGAAAAGCAAGGTGATTCCTTCAGTTTTTAATATTGCTGGAGAAGGAGCTATAGAAGTGTTGTGTTTTAAGCCCAGTAGGGAACTAAGCCCCACACAGTCAATCACTTACTTCCAAAATAAGATGAGGAAGAGAATTGGAGGAGTAAAAATCAGAAAACTTGCAGGCTGAGATTAAGACAGCTTGATAAGTAAAGAAAGAGTGCACAAGAGGGAAATAAAATAAAGAAATAATTAACTGCTTTACATCAGCAGGTAGATGTTCAGCTATCTCCAGGAAAGCAGGGTACCATCAGGTGTAACATTTATTTGGGAGGACAAACATCATAACTGCAAATGTAGCTTTTTTTCCCCTTCTGCTTCCCCCAGCATTTATCGTTAAGTAAGGCATTATATGGGATGCGATATCCTTTGGTCAGCTGCCACAAGCAGTCCCAGCTGTTTCCCCTCCCAGCTTCTTTTACACCACTAGCCTGCTTGTTGGCAGGTTGTTAGAGTCCCAGACCAAAGCCAGGAAAGTATTGTTTGGAATCCCCAAGATGAGATAAAGACAAAAATGAGCTGAAGTGCCATAAAAGTATTTCTTTATTGCAAAAGGCAGTAGATGAAAGTTGAGCAGCATCATGGTAGTGAGGAACAAAGATAGAAAGTTAAGCAAGAGTTCAGGAATGGATTGCAAGAACAGTCACCACCATGGGTCTGCAGTGTCTTCAGGGATTGATGTCTTGGAGGTCCTGCAAAGAAATGGAGGTCCTGTAGGTGGTGGGCAGGGGGCAAGCATATGGGTTTTTGGCGTGCTTTTTATAGCTTCTTTCATTTCAAGTTGTCATATCCTCTACATCTTCGCCCAACTGCACCTGCTTGTTGCCATATGGTATCTCAAGTCTACATGTGATGGGCCCCACAGCTATGACCGCCTGCTACCTCAACTTTCTTCTCAACATGAGAAGCAGAAAAGGGCTTGACACTGTGAAAGATCTTTTAAACCATAACCAAAATAAAGGTGTATTGTCAACATCATTTTAATCACAAATCCAAATCATAGCACCATACATGTTACAATAGAGAAAATTAAATCTATCCTATCAAAAAAAAATACAAAAAATAATACGATTGTACTGTCAAGTTCACTTTCCTAATAAAGAAATCCACCAGAGAAGGAGATTCCAAAACCTCTCTAGGTAGCTTGTTCCAGTGCTCTGTCACTCTCAAAGTAAAGAAGTTTTTCCTCATGTTTAGATAGAACTTCCTGTGTTCCATTATCTGTCCATTATCTGTTGTTACAAGGCACCAATGAAAAAAATCTGGATCCATCCTCTTGACACCTGCTGTACAGATATTTATAAGAATTGATAAGATTGCCCCTTAGTCTTCCCTTCTCCACACTAAACAGACCTTTCCTCGTAAGGTCTCCCAGCCTCTCCTCATAAGAGAGATGCTCTCCAGTAGTTCCTTGTATTTCATGAACTGGGGAGCCTAGAACTGGACACAGTACTTCAGATGCAGCCTCACTAGGGCAGAGTAGAGGGGGCGTATAACCTCCCCTGACCTGCTAGCCACACTTTCCTTGATGCACTCCAGGATACTATTGGCCTTATTGGCCATGAGGGCACCTTGCTGGCTCATTTAACTTGTCCTGCACAGCTCCCAGGTCCTTCTCCACAGAGCTGCTTTCCAGCAAGTTAAACTCTAAGCTATACCTAGCAGGACAGTTTAAACTTAGGTTACCTAAAAATAATTTTTCTTGTAAGATGTCGACAGATTTGTCTATGAATAAATCTATAGACTTGTATTACTGCCACCAGGTTATGTGAGATACATACTAATGTCAAGCCAGGACAGTTCACAGTGTAGGTAAGGGGAGGCTAAAGTTTGCACTATGATGTGACAAAGATTTTCTCCTGATGAGGGAGAAAAAGGATTTGGGGATGAGATATTGGTATGCATTTGAACTTAATCTTATCTCACTTCCTATGTGATGTTTTATGATGTTCTGGTCCTTTTCAACTGTGTATGTAAAGATATCATCTAATTTCTTAAGATATGTACATGCTAATACCCAGCAAATATTTTAAAGTTGCCTAAACTGAGATACAGCAAACAACATGTTAATAAAGAAGACATCTTCCATGTGGCTTTTTTTATGAGAAAGATGCACATCTGGGGCACAAATCACTACTCACCACTCTCATGCTGAAGAAATTCTTCCTTATATCAAGTCTAAATTTGCCCTTCTCCAGTTTATACCCATTCCTCCTCATCCTGTCACCATAAGCCTTTATGAATAGTCCCTCTCCAGCTTTCTGTAGGCCCCTTTCATGTACTGCTCCATGAAACCAGGTCTACATAATTATTTATAAATAATTTAAAAGAAATAATGCAAGAGGGAGTAATATTGTCACATTATTCAGTGTTTGAAGATATAATTTTTATACTGCATTCTAGGAATTTTTCCCAACTTTGCCAGGAATTGGTGAAAGTCAAGAAGAAAAGGCCTAAATCAAACTTGCATATTAAAATACCAACAATGTATAACTATATTGTTGATTACTACATACCGATATAAAGTACCAGGTTTTTTTTTAGTTTGTTCTTTTTTTTAAGTGTCCTTCCCAAACACGGGGAGTACTTAACTAAACCAAAAAGCTCAGAAACTTAATCTTTTTCTTCAAATGTTGCAAGTTCAATATGCAATCTGTAGTATAAGCTTCCGAAAATGAAGAGTGCCCAGAATAAAAGAGCAAACACTCAATTCTCAGTCTCCCCTGTGTTCTCACTAGCCTGTAACAAGTTTAACCTTCAGAGATTATCAGTATACACAAAGCTGGATTTTTTTAAAAAATAGCAACTTCAAAGAAAGCAATATAGCTCAAATATTAGTTAGCCATAAAGACATCAACACTTCTAATGGTAAATAACCTGCAGATTCAATGAACATTTTTTATCTTGTTACTAGATTTAACATAGCTAAAAGCATGTGAACAGAGCTATTAATAGTAATGATATTGATCTCAGTAGTGCTGAATTTTGCACATATGCTGAAGACACAAAGGTATAAAAATGCCCTGCTGAAAAGGTTTGCAGTATAGCTTGACAGTATAAATAAGGAAAGAGAAACATTGAACAACTAAAGCCAGCAGAAAATAAGTGAGAAAGATATGCATGAGTATCATTAGTTCCAAAACCTTTTCACTTGTTTTTAATACCACAATTTAAAAATGTACCTAGTGCTTTAGACTTTATTTACCAATAACCTAGTAAGATTTTCTCTGTCTACCTGTGTAGCTGATTATTTGCAATTACTTACAGTAACCACTACTAATAGTTTCCAGACTTTTAAATTATGGAGCCAGTTTTATAAAACTGGTTCTATTTCCATCAGTATTATGAACTTAAATACTGGTCTGAGTAACTAAGTTCCTAGTAGACAAGAAATCCAATTTGTAACCAACATGACTCCACTTGGGCCATGACCTCCAGTGTAGAACTTCCAGCTCAAGTCATGAATTCACAGAGCATCTCTAGGCATTGAAGAGATATATGCATTAAAAATTTATGTTTCAAAGAGACATAGCTTGAAAAGTTCTGTCTTTAGTAAGCTGATCATCTAATTCAAGAAATGCCTTTGTGCTCAGAAGGGAAAAAAGATGAATTTTTTTTTTAAAATACAACCTGTATTCTCTTTGTGTAAAACAAAGACTCAAGTCCTACTAATAATAATTGCAGTACTTTTTCACAATCTACAGCAAGTCTCTGGATGACACTAATGTGATGAGTTCAAAGACCCAGAATGTACTAGTTTGTTTGCTTTAAGCACTAAGTGAACTCCTCTTACTTGTCTAGCACAGTGTAAGACAGACCCCAGACTAGGAGTGAATATATAGTGCACCATATCAGTGATAACTTCTGAATTAACAATGTAATTGCACTCGACATTCAAATTCTCTCTCTATCAGGCAGTGAACAAAGCAAAGAAGACAGCTTATCTATAGCATCATAGGGTAGGATTCAACTTTTCTTTTTAAATTTCTACAATACAAGTGGCAAGGTATGAGATGGATGACTAGGCTTCCAACAAATGCAGAGGAGAGTCAAATATAGTTAATGCAACCTGGAGAGTAATTTCTCTCTTCATAATTAGGTAGGTAGGTATACATTCAGTTGCATGAACATATTTTGAGGTATCCCACGGTATTTAAGATTTCTGAAGGGTCTCATTCCAGTGAAATATTGAAAAGCATGGTATAAGATCTATAGAAAGCTTTTCCTCTTCTAGTCCAGTAGTTGGAGGACAAGTGGGCCACAAAACAGTGTCTGTATTTCTGTGTAAGAAAAAAGATATTCAGAACAGCAGATAAATAGACAAGAAAATAATAAGAGAAGACAGCATTATTCATTGGCATCCTTTTTTAGGTTATTTGTTGGAATAACAAAGAAAAGATTAGGGGGCAGGTATGGAAGAATTCAAAGAACGTGATTTAATTTCCTTTAACAAGTTCAAAGAAACTTGTCCAATAAGAAGGCTTTGAACAAAACATGAGGTTTGAGAGTGGTCATTAGATGCAGTAAACAAGCAAATCCTGGGGAATTTGTATAAATATATGAATATATAAATCCTCCTGGGTTATTCTAACCAAAGTCAAGGCAATGGTTTTGGTCTTAACTTGGAATTTAGATTCTTCTGAGAGGGTTTCAATATGCCATCCATCCATTTAAAACAGTCAACAATTGATTCACTTCAGTAGTATAATTAGAGCTACAGATGTTATACATGAATAATCCTGGCTTTGGCTATAGATACTTAAAAAACCATGAAAGAGGTTTTTGTGTTTTGGTTTTTTTGTTATTTTAGGCTTTGGCCTAATCCTTGGATTTAAAATGTTTGCACTCACTGCTTTGAGGTATTGTCCACATAAACAAGTAATTTTTTAGGGGTATCAAGTCAAGCCAAGAATAATTGCAAAAGGATTTACAGCAAGTAAAACCAGAGAAAACTTAGGTCTATAGGAAATAGTGTTTTCATAAAAAGATTAAGAAGGGGGGGAAGGTTGTTGGTGAGTGTTGCCTATTTGAGAGCAACACTACATTAATGACATATGTACTTCGTGCATTAGTCATACATTTATAGGGGAGGGTAAAGACAAACCCATTTAAAATGTTTAACTTTTTCATTGGAAATATCTATTGATTTCAAAATACTGATAAAAAATGGTACATTGACAAGCTTTGTGGGCAAGTAGCAAAAAAATTCTTCATAAAATATTGTTCTGAACTGTTGTACTACTGTTGTACAAAACATCCCTAGTGATCTGATATGTTTCTTTCTTATAAATATTGTTTTGATTGAGATATAAAACACAATTTTCTCACATCACATGGAATTCTTCAAATATATCATTATTCTCTTTCATATAAAGAAATGTCTTTCATGGCAACACACTAGATTTCCCTTGTTATTTCAGTTGTTTTTTACAACCATCATCAAAAGATCAATGTCTTTGCCATGCTATGGGCAAATGCAATCCATTTTTTAAATAATTTTGTGTCCCAAATACCAAAGAAAAAAATCACATGACAATTATTGTTTTGACTTAAAGTGGTAATTTACGAGCCTGTACTAATTCTACAACTTCAGGCAAGAAATATTGATGACGTGATTGATGATGTGGTTGAGTGCAGCCCTGCAGAGAAGGACTTGGGGGTGCCAACTGATGAGAAGCTCAACATGAGCTGGCAATGCATACTTACAGCCCAGAAGGTCAACTGTATCCTGGGCTGCATCAAAAGAAGCGTGGTCAGCAGGCCGAGGGAAGTGATTCTGCCCCTCTATTCCTCTCTTGTGAGACCTCAACTGGAGTACTATGTCCAGTTCTGGAATCCTCAACATAAGAAGGATATGGAACTGCTGGAACTAGTCCAGAGGAGAGCTACAAATATTATCTGAGGGCTGGAGCACCTTCCTTATGAGGACAGGCTCAGAGAGTTTGGTTTGTTCAGCCTGGAGAAGAGAAGACTCAGATGAGATTTTATAGCGACCTTCCAGTACCTGAAAGGAGCCTACAAGAAAGCTGGAGAGGGACTATTCATAAAAGCTAGTGGTAATAAGACAAGGGGGAATAGATATAAGCTGGAAAAGGGCAGATTTAGTCTAGACATAAGGAAGATTTTCTTCACCATGAAAGTGGTGAAACACTGGAAGAGGTTGCCAAGGCAAGCTATGGATGCCCTCTCCCTGGAGGTGTTTAGGGCCAGGTTGGAAGGGACTTTGGACAGCCTGATCAAATGGGAGGTGTCCCTGCCCATGGCAGGGGGGTTGGAACTAGGTGATCTTTAAGGTCCCTTCCAACCCTAACTATTTTATGATTCTATAATTCTATGAAATACCTAATGTTACAACTTTGCCACGCAAAGTGTTTCAAATTGCATTCTGAATTCCATAACTTCATTACATAACCTTTTTTGGCCACATTTTTAACAGGTCTGCAAAGCAATGATTTTTTAAGGGAAAAGATGCAAGTTTGACAAGGACCTATCACCAGGGAGACCAATATGAAGGGGCATGGGGGGAGGTGGAATATGACAACTGTACCATCCTTATAATTTCTCAACTATTGGAGTGAAATTACACCTGGTCACAACTTGAAGCCCTGTTTTGTTTCCTGCAGCAGCCAATCCAAAGGGACTAATATGGCAGCCAGAACAAGAGCTTTCTGATAGTCACAGACTGTGAAGCAGATGTGATGGAGAAGAAAATTTGCCAACTCCATAATCTGTGGTGAATCTGCATACAAAGTGCATCAATGCCTGACTTTTTGAACCAGTTGTGTCTACTTTGTAATTCCATTAACATTAAAGGAAAAGATGAAGTTTTGGCCAGATGTATAGAAGAAATATATCTTAGAGTTCTGATTTAATAACGTTAGACCCTTTAAGGAGTAAAGTTTAGAAACGTGGAAAGGTAAATCACAGAATCACAGAATCACTAGGTTGGAAAAGACCCAAAGGATCATCAAGTCTACCCATTCCTATCAATCACTAAGCCATGCCCCTCAGAACCTCATCCACCTGTCTTTTAAATACCTCCTGGGATGGTGACTCAACCACCTCCCTGGGCAGCCTGTTCCAGTGAGCAATAACCCTTTTGTTGAAAAATTTTTTTCTGATGTCCATCCTGAACCTCTCTTGGTGGAGCTTGATGCCATTCCCACTTGTCCTGTCACCTGTCATTTGGGAGAAGAGGCCAGCACCCTCCTCTCCACAACCTCCTTTCAGAGCAATGAGGTCTCCCCTCAGCCTTCTCTTCTCTAGCCTAAGCCATCCCAATTCCTTCAGAAGCTCCTCGTAAGAATTGTTCTCCAGCCCCTTCACCAGCTTCATTGCTCTGCTCTGGACACACTCCAGAGCCTCAACATCCTTCTTGTGGTGAGGGGTCCAGAACTGAACACAGTATTTGAGGTGCAGTCTCACCAGTGCCAAGTACAGAGGGAGAATAACCTCCCTAGACCTGCTGGTCACACCGTTTCTGATACAAGCCAAGATGCCACTGACCTTCTTAGCCACCTGGGCACACAGGTGAGCCAGCAGGCTCATTTTTGGTTGCTGTCAACCAACATACCCAGATCCTTCTCCTCCGGGCAGCATTCTAGACAGACTTCTCCTAGTCTGTAGCACTGCACAGGGTTGTTGTGCCCCAAGTGCAGGACCTGGCATCTGGCCTTGTTAAACCTCATGCCATTGGACTCTGCCCAATGGTCCAGCCTGTTCAGATCCCTTTGCAGAGCCTCCCTACCCTCTAGCAGATCAACACTTCCACCCAGCTTAGTATCGTCTGCAAACTTGCTAAGGGTGCACTCAATGCCTTCATCCAGGTCATTGATAAAGACATTGAACAGGGCTGGACCCAGCACTGAGCCCTGGGGAACCCCACTTGTCACTGGCCTCCAGCTGGATTTCACACCATTTCCCACCACTCTCTGGGCCTGGCCATCCAACCAGTTTTCCACCCAGGAGAGAGTTTGCCTGTCCAGGCCAGAGGCTGACAGTTTCTCAAGCAGAACTCTATGAGAAATTGTGTCAATGGCTTTACTGAGGTCCAAGAAGACCACATCCACAGCCTTTCCCTCGTCCAGTAGCCGGGTCACTTTGTCATAGAAGGCGATCAGGTTAGTTCGGCAAGACCTGCCCTTCATGAATCCATGTTGACTGGGCCTGATCACCTGGTTCTCTTCCATGTGCTTCATGATAGCACTCAAGATCACTTGTTGCATGACTTTTCCCAGCACTGAGGTCAGACTGACAGGCATGTGGCTTCCTGGGTCCTCCCTGTGACCCTTCTTGTAGATGGGCACAACATCAGTCAGCCTCTAGTCACGTGGAACTTCCCCAGTCTTCCAGGACCATTGGAAGATGATGGAAAGGGGTTTGGCACACAAATCCACCAGCTCCCTCAATACTCTTGGATGGATCCCATCCAGCTCCATAGATTTGTGGGTGTCTAGCTGGGCAAGAAAGTCTCTAACCACCTCCTCTTGAATCATGGGAGCTTTGTTCTGCTCCTCTAACTCCTGGGTATGTACACTCAGGGAACAACTTTCCTTTCTATTAAAGACTGAGGCAAAGAAGGCATTAAGTACCTTAGCCTTGTTCTCATCCTTTGTCACAGTTGTTACATTTGCATCCAATTTGGACTGAATATTCTCCCTGGTCCTCCTTTTATTGTTAATATATTCATAGGAAGAATTTTTGTTATCTTTCACTGACAAATGCTATAGTGCTGATGATAAGTTATTTTAAGTTTTAAACTGAGTTCTCCTAAGTAGTTTTATAAAAAATGTAGATTATGAAAAAAATCTCACAAATAAGGAAAAAGTCTACAAAAATCTGAGGCCAAACTGAAATAAGCAAATTACAGTGAGCCTAATTCTAATTTATATTAGGCAGTTTTACTACCACAGGGAGATTTGGAATTGCTTGTAAAAGTAATTTATGACCACTTCAAAGCCCATTTATGCTGCCATAACAGTGATAACTGAATCACTGCACTTCTGAGAGTCACAGCAGTCAACATCAGTCAAAAAACGCTAAGTGTGCATGTATTCATTACAAGTGTCTGAAACTGTTGCTCCTTATTCACACATATAAATATATGGTCAGCAAATCAGTGAGGAGCTGCTGTCATGTGAGCCAGGCATGTTATTACAGAGGCTTATACTCTGAAATTTGCAAAATGAAAAGCTCATTAACTTTACTGGGAGAAAGAGACTGCTGCAGAGTGGTCTTAAACTTTTCATTATCGGAGTACAGAACAACTGAAATGAAGTTAATACAACCTGTAAACAGCAAATTATTTGAATGAAATATTTCTTCATAATTTGCAAATGTCAAATATTGAAACAAATGAGATTCATAATAGGTGAGTAATCAAATCTCTGTTGGCTTAAGTGAACGTTATTAATAATAAATGGCTGAACTTGTTCTTCAGAGGAGTTATCAAGAAACCATAATTAAAAAAAACCCATTATGACTAACAGTAAAAATTGATGCATTTCTCTGATCAAAATTTCAGATTCATGGCTATTTTGTAAAAGTGAAAAAAAAAGATAAATAATTTTTTTAAGTCTTAAAGTTACAAGAGTGTACTATTTTATAAATAATAATATTTTTCAGAGATATTTCTCTTGAATTTATCCTTTCCTTCACACACTTTATACACTATTCCAAAAGATCAAGTGCATTGATTTTTTAAGGCATTTCTAGTAGAAAAAAATATATAAAACCTTACACAAAACAGCTGGAGAATTGAAAAGTATCCAATTTGTAAATGTCATTTTGCAGTAAACTACTTGTTGAAATTGGGAACACTTCTTAAAAAGCTGTTCATATCTGAGTAAAGATTCACCACAAAGTGATCAAATCGCAGATAGCTGTTAAAATTAAGGACTCTGCTGAAGAGCAGCTTCAGATACAGATTTGCAGAGAATAAAGTAAAGATTATCACAGACAGAGAAACACGTGGTACATGTGACACTAACTCCAAAGAAATTGCCCCTTTATTCTCAGAGCTAATTCCATGCATAGCTGGCTAATGATCAATAGCCCTTGACACAACTGAGATAGAAGAATATCTTCTTTGCTTGTCATCTTCAATACTGATGAAAATTCATAATGCTAGAAGTATTTCAACTCATGCTGCAGGTTTGGAACCTAGAAGATATTCTTACAGTTAGGTCAATGTGACAGATCAATTTGGATTCACATTTTAAATTTCTATTATTTCAGATGTCTTGAAATGCATGTTAGATTTAGTAATAGCATTCTGTCTTGGTGACACTAGGACATACCAAGATGAGTAAAAACTACTTGTGGTAATCAATCTAGACTGCATATGTGAAATACAATAAAATATCTCATTGTGGTTATTGATGGGTTTGTTTGCACTTTCCTGCTTACTGGATACAGCAACAGCCTCCTTTTTCTGCTGATCCATCCCCTCTGGAAGGAATACTACATATGGGCAGTTTATTAAAAAATACCAGAGTACCTCTCTAGAAGCATGCATCTCAGTATCATAGCAACCGGTTTTGCTATGCGTTCACAAAATCTGCACTCCTTCAGGACTATCTATTTAACAGATAATAGAAACAGCTGACACAGACATGGGATTCAGGTCTAAGGGAAAGAGATTTCCTGTATTAATGATTAGCAAATGGTGGCATTAACTGAGTGGAAGTTGATGAATATTTCAGATCCTCCTTATGTATATAACATGACCAGGAGAAGACTTCTCTCTGCCTGAGATTACAGGGCTTGAACATCAGTAGGTGTGCAGGAACAGACTGAGAAAAGAAACTTTTCTATGCTATACTGGGTCAAATCTCAAATTTTTGCATATCAAATGTGCACCTTTCATTTCTCAGTTCTCTACACAAAAAACACGCATGAAAGTCAGGGAGTTTGATTTTCAGTTCTTTAGTTTCTGAACTCAGGCACACTGTGCACAGATAATTTTACTCCTAGGCAGAAGATTAGGAGCAGAAATCAGTGGGCAAAAAAAATTTCAGTACCCAGACTTTGAAAATGTGATATATTAAATATGTGCTAAGATTCATGACTGTGAATCTCAGAAATTCTGAGCACTTCCATGAGATAACAGTGCTTGATACATGGTCTTGAAATGTCCAAAGTTTTGTAGGATTTAGCTCAAAAAGTCTATTCTTATGCACCCAAGAAAATGATTAACTTTTGTTGAAAATAATCCGTAAACAAATTGTTGTGTAATTCATAACCATTATTCTAAACAACTTTCTTGATCACACTTCTGCTAAATAAATCACTATTAAGACAAATATTGCAAATATTAAATATACAGAATCTAATCTGTCTACTTCTAAACCCAAATACCATCTTCAGCAAATAAATTCTGCCTCATGATTATCCAGAGAAGTCAGTGTAGGTTTCATTTGCTTATACATAAAAATAAAACCAAGGAAAAAATTGAGAAACCTTTTGTAGCCTGACTACTACAGTACGTAGTTGCTAATTCAGGTTCATCAGGGGAAATAATTTACATTGACTAGACTTCATTATTAGGATCATATACAAGGAACCAGACCAATTGAAATAAAACCAATTTATTTTATAGTATCTGTTACTAGCATTTTTTCCCCACTTTCAATCTTAGAGTTGCATTAGTCTTAGTAAATGTCAATCTATTTCTTTAGTTCCCAATTACAAACCAGATCTGTGTTTCCCTGCTGCTTTGTACAATCTATACCATCCACAGCTTTCCTTATTTCCTCTTCTCTTTCTTCTGATGCAGTTTTAAAATGGGGAACTATGAACTACCACTAGAGCATGTCTCATTCCTTATGCCATGAAGTAGTGTATATAAATACTTCTATATACGTGTAAATATTTTAATGTACCTGCTGATACGAACTTCTATTAGGTCTATGTTGCTTCAAGCCTGGAAAAATAACAGCCACAAATAGGATATGGTTAGTTATGGTTAAACATGAGGTTTCTATAAACAACATTATCCTCGAAAACTGATGTTACAGCAAAGCTAGAGTAATACATTCAACATTTGAAATCTGTTGGAAAATTTAGTTATTCTTACACTAAAATTTATTTTCAGTATTTTTTTTTTGTTTGTTTTTTGAACAAGTGTAAGTTCTCTTGGGGTTTAATCTACTTTTCTTCACAAAATTTTGCACATCCACCTTCTTCAGTTCAGATAAAGCAATTCAGGTTTACCATCAGTGCCTGGTAAGTGCAAAGGAATTATCTCAAATCTCAGACAAAATTAAGTAAAAATCTATGGAAGTATATTTGAAAAGTAGTTTCTAAAAACTCTAATGCCAACCACTTATTGTGAAGATATGAAGAAAAGTAGAAAAAAGGAAAAATGTCCATGTAAGAACTCCAGATATTTTTCTTCAAGTAGAAAGACATCTGAAATGAATATCTAGCATTCTAAAATGAAGACAGACCACTGTTTTCTGAGAAGGTGGTATTCATTGCATATATCATTTGTTGCCACAATCCCATTACAAGAAAGGAACCAACTCTTACTCTAGAAAATGACGACTGAAACCACTAGATGTTTGACTGCTTTGTGTTATCAGATAAGGATACAAAATTATGCAGTATTTTTCATCACTGAAATCCCTTATTGTACTATTAACTGAGTTAGAGTTGAGTCAGACACCAGACAAGGTATAAAGACATCAGACATTTAGATGTGAAATTACAGAGCATAGGAAATAAATTCACAATAAAAGGACTAACTGTAAACAAGATTTTATTCCAGAATAAAAACTGTAAACAGAATTTCATGCCTCAGGAAGATTAAATAAAAGAATTCAAATGCTTCAGTGGGTCATGCCTACAATTAGCAGGATGGTGTTTCTACAATGTTTGCTACTAAAAAAAAAGTCAAAAAAATAGGTTGAGGGTACATTGTTATTTACAGATAAAAATGTCAAATACCAATAAGAACACGAAGAAAGGATTGTTTTGGTCAGATGTGGTTTGCCAAAAGTAAGAAGACAGTATTAATTTAAAGGAAACCAAATGCATATCCACCATGAGAAAATATTCTCTAACAGACTTCAAGAGACTTGAAAAATTTAAAAGATGAAACAACTTCTAAGCTTCATAAAGTTTCTCAGCCTGTAGAGCTCCCAAATTATAGCAGTAAAATGTGTCTGCAAGGTTTCCAAAGATACTTTAAACTGAGCAACACATAATAATCTTTCTGTGATGGGCATGCTTAGTGCATTGAATCTTTGTCATGCACATCCAGTTGTGCTTCCTAAACCTTGCATGAAACTTAGAAGTTATATGTAAAAATTAAAAAAGGAGATGGAAATCTCAAAAAGTGAACTGAAAAGTAATTCTGTAAAGACAGTAGTGAATATAAGTGAAGAAGACTGAAGGCGCTGTAACAATCCCGTTTAAAATCTGTTGGAGGCTGAAAAGGAAGTGTTGAAAAAGAGTCTGAGAAGCAGTATATATTTCATTTTTCAGAAGGGAATTCTGCAAAGATGTGAGAACCCATGGCCTCAGAATACAAAAGAAGATTGCTTGTAAATATAGTTAAAGGGGAAATTCAATAGCTGTTGCAAATGTTTCATAAAAATGGAGAAAGCTACTATCCATCTACCTTAGTCATGTCTGACATCAATGTGTATCATCAAAAAAATCAAGCATGAGTTTTAGCAAACTCAGCCTTGTTTCAGAGCTTATTTCTCAAGTACCAATGAAAAGTGTTGCATTTAGCACATAAGATTTTGCTTGTAAAACAATCACACTTCATAGAGCATAGGAGCTGTACAGGTTTAGGCAGAATAAGAGAACACCTCTGATACATCTAGGCAAACTCTCTGTGGCAAACTTGCCACAGGGGCAACTCTATGCAAACAACTCTACACAGAAGGAACTCTAATATCAACCCATAACCCTAAGCCTGACCCTAAGTCTAAACCTAACCATAAGCCTAACCTTAACTCCAATGCCTCCCTGCAGAGAGTTGTCCCACAGAGAGCTGGCTGCCTGGAGTTGTCCCTTCCCATGATTAAAGCACAGTCTCCTATAATTTTTCATCTCAGCAATGAATTCAAGCATCTGCTCATCTTTTTATTCAGAGAACTATCTACAAAAACTCTTCTCCTGTTATTTATACATTTCTTGAAACAGGAAAATAATTAAGAAAGAAAAAAAGGAAAAGTCTATCTCCTTCACACTTTAAATTGCTATTTTAAAATAAACTTTAAAAATGTAATGTCAATTTACTGACATACCTGAAGGGTAATATTTCTCAACATTTTGGATTTCCACTGTCTATAGCTAACATAAAATGATAATAAATTCCAAAGAAGAAAAAAAACATAATGGAAAGAATCAAAACTGAGTGAATTACATACAATGAATATTAAGTATTAATTATTTCATGAACAGTCTGTAAACCGGTGATTTTTTTTTTGCTTAAACTTTCTGTGAATTGTTGTGCATAAAATTGTTTAAAAACAAAATTGAATGTTTAATATTTTATATTTAGTTTGGATGATGCAACATTTGCTGTATATCTAGATTGCCTATGTGATTTTTTTCTCAGAATTATGAAGATTATCTTTTAAGACTGTAGGAGATAATGATAATAACTACTTGTTATGAATGTTCTCCATCAGTTATAATAGGTGGTGTCACCATTTTAAATACGGCAGATGCAAAAGATAATCAAAGGATTTTTAAGCTAAAACAAATATTCTTATTAAGTATTTCAGAAGTTCTTATTCATTGGTATCAGTCACAATAATACAGTGTGGCTTATAAAAATGTTGCTTCCAGTGAATTGATGAAAAATTGTATGTTTTTTTCAGGTATCACAATGAGAAAAGAAAAGTTTGCTGTTATTGGCTAACTGAAAAGTTTGAAAATGAAACATTAAATTAAATTAAATAATAAAAAAAATGAGGAAGGATCTGGAACTGTTGAATTAGTTGGTGGGAATACAAGCAACCATAGGCTTTTCCAAGAACAGAAAAATGTGAATTATTGTGTAATACTAGAAGGTATTGGAAGCAGATTTGACAACAGATTTATTTCTACCATATAACTTTCAGAACAGCATTTTGATACATTTTAATGCAATTTTAAAAGTATATGCAGATACTTCATCTCTATTTTCATGGTTGCTGCTTGCTTCTCACTTAATAAAAATAATGTTTCATACCTTAAATAGAAACTCCCATCCCATCATATGTCTGCCTCTAGAGCACAAAAGACACTTCCTCTTGCTCTTTACTTAGATATTTCCTCTTTTTCGGCCTAAATATCACAGTAGATGACCAAAGCTGAGCAGAAGTATTGTTCATCATTCCCATACGTTCCAGATAGATTCAAAGATCTTTAAATGAATTCATATTCAATATAAGAGGATGATCAGAAAGTTAGTCTGAATTATAATATGAAGCCTAGAGCTGAAACTGTTTCAAGGTCTTCAGCTGCAGTTCAAATTCTTAACCTTTAGTCTGGAAGGTAGTTCTGGCTGTACTTTCTTCAGAGGAGAACCATTCAGCAGTGAAAATTATTAGAAAGCCCCTTGATTCCACTCCATACATCCAATTCTTTTTTTTTTTTTATAAAGTCAAGAAGATGGGACAGAACTAATGTATACTCTGGCCCAGGTACACTGTCTACAAGATCTGAAAAAGAGGATACAAATCCCTTTAGACAGAATTTGACTATGGAGAATTTCCTGTCTGGAAACACAAATGAAATTATTACTCTGGTGGTGTAACACTAGTAAAAGAAAACTGGCAGAGAGACAAGAAAACTTCTGGTGTATGCAGCTGTGTTCCAAAAAGTAATGAATACATATTTTTCCAGTGTATGATTAAACAAAACTGTTGCTTTCTGCAATTTTTTTTGTAAAGTATGATTTATTAACATATATTGAAAAGTATTACACTCCAAATGCATCCAGATATTGAAATGATGATGTGCAATTTCCCATGTCTTAATATGTTCAAGAATAGGTTGAAATTTCCCTCCCTGTTTTTAAATGAAGGTAACAATAATTTCCCAAGTCCTTCAAAATCACATTGGACACAGGTAGTTGAAGATGAACAAAACCTACGGAGTGGTAAAGGCATTGCCAAAATCAGAAAACAGTCAGAATGGTGATATTTCAAAGTGGGTAGACAAAAATCAGGATCTGAGTGTCTCCCAAAAAATGTTGTAAAATTACGGAGAAAGCTGTTAACACTGAATAAAAGATTGCAAAACTCACAAGGAAACAGAATATTTCTAACAGCTGTCTATCTCACTTACTAATAATCTATGAGTGTACAGGCACACAGTGTTTTCTGAAGGAAAGGAAAAGAATTACAACATCTAACTGAATTATCCTAACATTTTCACTTAACAGGCAAGAAAGTTAGCTTTTGGAATATTATAATACATCTACAGTCATGGTACATCACATCATATTCATATGTTCAACATTACCCTACAAGATAAAAGATCTAATCATGAGCTCTTTTATTGGTTGGTAGAATTAGACTGATTTGTGAATAAAAGAAAACAGTCTAGTTAATCATTCATCCTGGGGATATTCTTTCAGGTGTCTGACTTGTAACAGTTTGAATGAACTAGTGCTCTTAAAATTCTAACAGCAAATCCTTATTAAATGCCAAGAAAAACCCTTACCTCTCTGCATTTTGAGCTACTGTTCTTCTCTTTCCTACTATTAACTATAATTTAGTGTAAATTTGTGTGATTTAAAAGGGTACTGGGAAACATTTTGGCAAAACAATTTATTATTTGTTTTCTCTCCAGTGAATATCCCCACAGAAAATAGAGTAACATCTTATTTTGTCTAGACATGTATTTCACATTGACGTTTGGGGCTTTCAAAGTGTAATATTTCCAGGTCCTCCTTATTTTGTAGGATACTGTAAGTAGCAAGGCATTCATTTTCTAAAAAACACTGCTTTCCTGTTTTTATGTAGAAAGGTGTTTGATGTTCTGAAAGAACCATTGTAAAATTTCAGAGTGTTGCACTGACATCCACCAGAAACAATGGTGCTAAGAGCCATTATGCAAGCATAACATTTCACAGCTTCCAGAACTGGGAAAGAGAGATAATGGAAGAAGTACAACTTTTCAAAAAACTTTCCCACTTTCATCATTCACATGCAATATTATGAAATCAGTACATAACACACAAGTGGTGTGATGCACTATTTCTGTCCTACATCTTCTAATTATCCTAAAGTGACTGATACTGAACTTCTTTTAGAACACACTTTTAAGAAGAAAAGAGATAAGAAAAATCCAGTCTTGTCCACACTTAAAGAGATAAATTACTAAAGCATCAGCTTAAGCTACTTCTTCAACAGGAATTTAATGTATTAGGAAAATTCCTTTTCTACCAATGCAGATGTGGAAATGATGGAGGGGGGTGTTGTTGTTATTTTCAGTCGGTTGGTTGGTTGGTTGGATTTTTTAGCATTCTGTTAGGACAGTCACTTTTTCTGCTCTAAATCAAAAGATTTGTGCTGAAAAAAATAAATACATGCTATAACTTGTTGAAGATCTTTCAGTATATTGTAATTATTTTTTTTTTATAAATATTCTTACTAAAGTTCTAGAAGAAAGGTAAAAATATCACTCAGGGACACTATGGCAGTGTGCTGGTGAACATGGGAGGAGAATCACAGATTTTCTGTGTTAGTAGTGCAAAGAAATCTAAGTAAAATTGACAGAATATAAATATTTTTATCTAAGTTTGGAAATTACCCTCCATTTCCTCTTACTGAAAAAAGGGATCAGGTTTTATTAAATACTGCATCTGATTTTCTGTTTTACGTAAAGTAGAAAGGCTTCCTCCTTTGGCATTACTTGCATTGTAGACTAACTCAGCAGTAATGCAACTCAGAGCAGCTGTTTTGATGGGAATTCTACCATTTCTTCTTTATTCAGAGTTGAACATTTATTCCACATTTTATCATTTGTTCAAAGCAGTACTGTCATAACGAGGAAAGGTGACCTCAACTGACCAAAGCTAAATTCCATGCCATATGACATAATCCTCAGCAATAAAAAGCTAAAAGAAATGAGTTGTGGGGAGGCATTTACTATTAAGATATTTGTCTTCCAAAGTGACCACTGCATGTACTGAGGTCTTTGCAGAATGTGTCTGGACATTGCCTGCTAATAAGAAGTAAAGAATAAACTCTTCTGTTTTTTGTTAACATCGCTTCTGCATGTGGCCTTTGCCTGTACTCGAGGCTGCGCGTGGCCTTTATTAAACTACCTTTGTCTTGACCCATGAGATTTTCATTTTATTTTCCCCCTCTGCCTCACTGAGGAGTGGAGTAATAGACTGGCTTAGTGGGCGTGTGGCATTCAGTCAAGGTTAACCCACTGCACCAGTGCAAACCATTTTATTCAAAACTGTCTTGGACACTGAAATAATGAAAAAATATATCGACATAGGGGAAAAGATCAATAAAACAAAGCCAATCATGAAGTTATGAAGGAAATGGTTTCTTCCAGTCCTCTTAAAGTCTAATGCCCCCCTCGCCCCCAAAAAACCCTAAAACCCCAATCAAAACAAAAATCCCACTTATCTGAAAAACACCCTAAACTCCCAAAACAAATTGAAATAAACAATAAAAATACTCTTATCCCCTAACCGATCTATGAAGCAGAAGAAAGCAAGATTTTTTGAAAGGGCAGGAAGTGGTAGATTAGGTGGAATGTGGAAGAGAAAGACTCTGGGCTTCATTATGAAATGTAATGTTAGCAGAAAGAGCAGATGTTTGTTTTCTACATTTTAAAGCAGATAGTTTTATATTGTTCACATTATATTTAATGTATTTTTGCCTTAAAGATCAAGTTTGGAATGAACTTCAAAGTTTACTACATATTCAGTAAATCTGTTTTTTTCTTTTTTTCTCTTTTTAATTTTATTGGATATTTCTACCCCTGGTGCCTGAACATGAAAAAAAAAAAAATGGACATCCATCTCACTGCCTGTTTATTTCTTGTAATTCAGCAGTTTCATATCTGCTTGCATCTCAAATGATTACACTCAAGTACCTCACCTATCCCAAGACATTAATCGAAATATTTTTGCCTTCCATCCATAACAGCTGCTGTTTGTCCAAATACATACCCAAAAGCTTTTTTCTGTTATTCATAAGTAATTTCTTTTGTTCATTCTTTTTGAGTGGTAAGGATTTACTACCTGTCCCTTCAGGTTTCAGTGTCAACATTTTCATCAGACCTTGATAATGTTTCCACAGTGCAGCACTTTAGTTTTGTAACAGCATTGAGGAAGATAGTTAGACAAACATAAACATTTATGAAGGCTCTTTAAACTTTCTAATTGTGAAAACAGCCATTATGCTAAAGGTGGATAAGTTCTCCAATATAGATGGAACTGAAGAGGGAAGCTGAGAAGGTGAAAGGGAGAAGCAGGTCAGAAAGAAAATATTTTTCCTCAATGGCAAATCAAAAGCCACCTAAATTACAACATGGAGCAACATGGCAACATGATCCACATATTCTCCTGCCACTAGGGTTTCTAGGTTGCCCAGGGAAGCTGTTGATGCCCTCTCCCTGGAAGAGTTCAAGGCCAGGTTGGATGGGGCCTTGGGCAGTCTGGTCTAGTGGGATGTGTCCCTGCCCATGGCAGGGGGGTTGGAACTAGATGATCTTTAAGGCCCCTTCCAATCCAAACTATTCTATGATTCTATGATGATTCTGTACTATTCATCTATTTGATGACTTAATAATAGTCTCAAGATTAGTTTCAGAAAATTAACATTTGATACTGCCAAGATGCACAGAAGAAAGTTCTTGTTGAAATGTCATCCAGATCTTCTTATGGACAATTAAGAGGAGATTTAGAACCAGCAATATGTGTTCACATTTGAAGTACTTTTTTCCACTAGTTATAGCTCTCTATATACTATGAGCTATTATTTTACGAGTCTGGTAAAGTACAGTTAAGTTTTATTAGCAACACTTGGACGACTGTATGCTTGCATTTTGTACTGCATGTTTTCCAAGAACAGACAAATAACTCACAATCTGCTGATCTCTAGAGAGAAAATCTAAGGTCATCTGCTTCAATATTAAAGGAAGGTTATCTCTTCTGGATTTGCTAGTTTATAGGTTAACAACGTTATTAGTAAAAACACTGCTAGTACCCTCAAATTTGGAAACAAGCACTGATTAATATCCTTGGTTTGTTTAAGTAAAACTTCAAATTTTGAAGGCATAAGAGTGTGTTTGAACCATACAATTATATTAATCATACATATCAAATCTGTATCCTCTTGATGAGCTCCAGTACTGCAAAATTTTTCAAGTGAGCTCCTGAATTATCAAATACTTTCATTTCGACTTGTTTGACCACACACAGTCCATGAGTGGGTCAAAGAAAGTCAGCAATCAGTCATCAAATTTGCAATATAAGAAGTCATCATGCCCACTAATATGGCCACAGCAAGTTAACAGAGTTCATATGGAATGATATAATGATACCCTGTAAAATATTTGTCATAATAAAAATCCTTTCTATTGTGTAAGAACTTAGGCCTTATGAAAAGCAGGTAAGGGGAGGACTTAAAATTAATCCCCTGAACATGTATTGGTAAGCGCTTACTGAGAAAGCATTAAAACTTCCATCAGCCATCTCTGCTAGACTCAGTAATCAAACCAATGTGGTATGGTAAACTTGTGCATGAGACAACTGTTTTGTTGAGTACTTATAATGTTTGCAGGTAGATGAGTGACCACAGCTACCAATCAGCCGTAGATGTATTATAACATCCCAACATTTCTTTCTTCTACAGCAAGACTCAATACGTCACAGACAAGAATAAAAAAGATTGCTAGGTTTTCTCTGAATTGTTCAAAAAAGTCTGTTGAAATAGAATGTAAACAGAAAAAATGTCAGTGGAAATACAAGAAAGAAGGGTTGCATTGCTCTTTCATTTTAGCTAATCTGTCAATCTGTTTTCATCCTATGCCAGTCTAATTCAACTAAAAAAACATTGTAGCATGAAAATTTGTGAATATAAATTTACCTGTTCTTAGTAAGCATGCAGTTCTTGGTTCTCCATTTAAAATCAGTCCACACTACATCTCATGTATACAGACACCACCATACAGAACTGTTCAGCCCTGATAATGACAAGAAGTAAAGGTCTCACCGATTTTAAAAAATGATACAGGAGAAAAAGACAGCTGCTGACAGAAGAACTCAGACTTAACATTTACCTCATTAACAAGACATTTCTCTTAGAAATGCAGGATTTTTATGTCTCATTGCTGTCAAATTTCATTTCCTCAGAGTTTTTATTTTATTTTCATTTCAGATAGTCTATTTATATACATCATAACTCACTCTTTTTAGATAGTAGTTTCACATTTTTAAAACATAAACATCGTGAATTTTAAAAATAATGAAAAATAAACTTCTTATTTTTTACCTCAGAAATTTCCTACTCCTTGTGGATGATATGCCTAAGATTTTTTTTAGAGTGGGCATGAGGATATGTCAGGTGGCTTGGTTCTGGTTTATTGGCTTTAGTTTGTTTGAATATGTTTTTGCTCTTCATGTTGCTTTTTTCCTCACATTAGTGTTCAAAGAGGAAATACTTCAGTATTCAGTATGGCAATTCCAATGTGGATTGGCTGCAGATTTGACACTTGACTGGTACCATTTCTATACCCTTTGTAGCTGGCACATCATTCTTGTTTTTTCTTACTGTGCATCTGTTACCAAGTTTGTTTGTCCTTTCTCTCCCAACATTTTTATTTATAAACTTGAAATGAAACAGGTAGAAAGAGCTTTCCCAATCAGATGGATCTTTAAAAAGTTTAACATATATTTTAATTGGCTTGTTATTTGTTACTTTTGGTTTTTAGAAAGTGTAGTACATACTTCAGTACTTCCATTGAACTGGATTGCTGTTTTTTTGGTTTGTTTTTTTTCTTTTTTTTTTTTACAAACTGAGAATATATCCATAGGTTTATGAGAATATCTTCATAGGTTTATGGTGAAAGGAATCAGAAAAAGGATATCAGAAAGATATATAATTCTGTTGTGTTTGACAGGCTTGGCAATACATGACCTACCTTTGTAGATATTTGTCTAGTTTCCTTCAAAATATCTAAGGCCAGAAGCATCAGAAACCCATTACCTATGAAAAAAACATCCTCTGCTTCTCCAGTGAGAAGCATCTGGCTGGATGCAATATAGCACAGGAGTCTACCAAAAGCAGTCAGAATGGACAATTATTACAGTAGAAGATAAAATTTATTACCCCATGATGTCATCCAGACAGTCTGTGAGACCACCATGTGATGTTTATATTATCTTAATAAATAAAATTCAAAGAAAGACATGTCATTCTGTTTTAAATAGTATGAGGAGTCTTGACTAAGATAAATATTATAATTTTCAGTGAAGTCCTTCTAAACTGAAAAGCGTGCACAATGCATGTCCAAATACCAAATGTCTTCTTCGGTTATGTAATCTGCAAACAACTAGACAACAAAATTTCCTTTTAGAGTGGTTGCTTCTGATCATCTAATAGTTGTGGTGAGTTTCAACACTCTTCAAATTTTTATTATCTAGAATAACAGGATTTATAATGGAAACGCTGACACTCTTGTGGCTATAGATGTGCCAGCTACTGCTGTAATAATCAGCAGATAATTACTTCTAGCTTTCTACTCAGTGAATTAGGACAGATGAAATTTTTCATTAAAAATGAGTTTTGCTGTGAGAAAATTCATTTCAGGACATATCCACAACAATAACCTAATTACAGTTTTCTCTGTGATTTCTCAGTACTTGTTTTTTGTTGGTTAGTTTTCAATTCAGGAGGACCAGTATGAATGAAAATATTCATAATGAGAAGCCAGTAACTAACTGCAGCTCATTTGTCTGTTGAACTCAACCCATCAGTGTTGAAGTGCACAGGCCAATGTGAAGAGCTGAAATGAACTGTGATGTGATGAACCAGCTCATGTGGAGAAGCCTGTAGCTGTTCTCAAGAAACCCTAAGGACAGCTTAATATCAAATAAGTATATTCCTACTGAACTTCACTACGCATTCCCATTTAAGAAACAAAAATTCCAAGCCACATTGTATGTCTGACAGTATGAACATCACCTATCCTATTTTATTTTATAGCAATACTGATTTCTAGTCAATGTATTGTAATGGAAATAGCTAACCTACCACAACCACAAATACAGTGATTATCAAGATCACATTATGGATTCTGACTTTCAAAATATTTTGCTATTGTTAAGTAGTCATTATTATGCTGAATTTTATCAGAAGGAGTGGATTTAACAAAATACCTTCTATCACAGCCATTTATCACTACTTTCCCTAATCAATCAGTTCTCAGAATATTTTCTTCTGAGTGTAAACTTGACCATAGGATTAAAACTGTGCCAGGTGATGATTTCACTCCAGGTTTACTACATTTGATCATTGTTTCTAACTCAGCTTTTTTGCAAATAAAATAAGATAAAACCAAGGCAAGTGTTGCAATCAAACATTTGGAATCTTAATGGATAAAAATTGTTCTCAAAGGTTAATAAAGACTGCTTGTAATGGAAAGTGATGTTATGCAATTGTTATTCAGCAGTGACTGGAAATGAAACAGATATGAACCAATACCACACAGGCAATGTTATTGCGTTTTCATAATGCTGTTTAATTTTGCAGTCCTTCAACAATAAAAGTAAATGATTCAAGTTTAATAGAAAAAAAATGGAGTCAAAGTGAATGAAATATCTTACTTTTATAGCCATGGGAGCAATTCATAATGTAGCAAATGCAACTGCAATAATAAGTTATGAGAGTGAAAATGACAAGAAAGAAATAATTTTACAGAGTTAAGATTGTACAAAAAATAGAACTTAATTAAATTCATTAGTGGAATAGCATCAGCCTGTACTTGAAATCACATTAACAAAATGATTTATACACTGAATTAGCATTACAAATTATTCTTTCTTTTCCTTCTTTCTCTCGTAAATATAAGTGTATTGGGTTTACATGGCATAGTTTTTGTAGCAGGGGAGCTGGAGGAACGGCTTCTGTGAGAAGATACCAGGAAAGAAAAACTTCCATTCAGCTCCAAAATGGACCTGTTGCTGCTCAAAGCTGAGCCTCTCAGTGAGGCTGGTGGTGCCTCTATTATAACATATTTAAGAAAGGGTAAAAAATGCTGTGCAGCAGCTGGGAAAGAGAAAGTAAGATGAATGTGAAAGAAACAGCCCTGCAGACACCGAGGTCAGTGAAGGAGGAGTTTGCAAATCCAGGTGCTAAAGCCAAGGTTTCCCTGCAGCCCACAGTGAAGACCGTGATGGAGCAGGCTGTCTACATTTAAATAATTTAAGAACTAGATGATGACACTAATTCCTATTAGGAAATTTTCAAAAAAAAAGTGAGTTAAATATAGAGAGGGGAAGTGAAGATATACTAGAATTCTAAAAATTTAAACTTTCCTCCTTGAATGTTTTAGCCTTCAAGATTTTCAGGAAACTACTGTTGCAAAATGCTTTGAATCTCACTCAAAAACATCCAGTCAAAGTTTTAGTTCACTGTTACTCTAGGTGGATATCTTCTGAGTTTAAGGACCAATCCTAAATTCAAGTTTAAGTCAGAATTTCAAGACTAATTCTTTGATTCTTTGTGCGCCACTTGGTGACATTTCAACTCTTCAGCTCATGCAGTCAGTGGGATCATGCAAGTTTGTTCTGGTGCAACTCATTTAATTCTAAATTCCATGAGGAATTTGACACATTTTACAAGTAACAAGTCTAGAGATTCTTGCCATTATTAGACATGGGGAAAAATACGTAAGTGCTCTGGACAAAAAAAGTTAATGGTTGTAGTAAAGTTTTGTGCTTAAGTACAATAAATTTATCTTCTGTATACACCTACCCATCTGAATGAAAGATATAATAGAATATAAAGAAGGGAAGCAGGGCAATCCTGGGCACTGGCTGCCAGTTTAACTGAACTGCTTAATTTTTGCTCCAAGCTCTTATTTATACCATTTCAATGATGTGTCTTCATAACAAAACTCAGGCATGATTCTTGGCATGACTGCAGCTCTCTGCAAGTGCTTCCTCCAAAAGGTGGTACTAGTGATGTAGCAGCATATTGGGCTGCTTGAACAGTTTTCTAGCACTCTTTCAGCAGGCTTTGTTACTGTTCATATCTTGAATGATGTCACATCTTCAAATTAGTGCTATAAAGCACTAGTGTGGCACACTTGCAGTCACTTGAAGTGAGAAAATACTCATAAAAACTACTATTTATGCCTTACCTCCACAGGACCCAGAGACAAAACCAATGTTGGGTGACATAATGAGCTCACACCAGCCATAAAAATGAAATTCAGCATGATAGCTGGATTTTGTATTGCATTTACTTGTCAGGCCAATTACAAACAGCCTTGTGCTCATTTCACATGCACCCAAATGTCTGACAGCAGGTAAATGCATTACTGGCTGCCAGATCTGCTACCTCACACGTTTTTTGGAAGCTGTTGTGGGCATCAATTATAGCTCTTAGGGCCTCATAGGCTTCCCTGATCTAGTCCTCCAAGCTCTGCTCTGTCTGCTGCTTGTAGGAATGACAGGCAATGCAGGAATCAAGGGTATCTAGTATCATGGCCAAGGAATTTGCTTGCTCTCAGTTCTTTAGGAAAAGCCTTGAAATTACTGCAGATCTAAATGTTACTAATATATGGACTGAGGACAAAAAAAAAAAGTAGGAAATTTAGCTACTTTGTAAAAACTCGTTTACTCAACTCTGAGTCTGAAAGGCAGTAAAAAATACTTGAAAATGCAAGAGTTAGGTTTTAGCCAAGTATTTCACGCTATCTGAAATGTCAGCTCTGCATGTCTCAGCTACCCATAAAATCATGGTAAAACACTTGTTTCATTTGTCAGACATATGGATAACAAGAAGTTTTGCTAATGAAAGGCAGACCAATATGCCACCACTAATATGCAGAAGAACTTTGATGGCGTGCTCTGATGCACTGCTTGTTTTCCCTATAGATATCATTGCAGGGATAAAATGCTGTCTCAACCTCTAGAGTTTGGTGCTCTTGTTTTATCTACACTATAACTTCCACTCAGAATATGGGATGGTGGTCTCTGTGGTGAAGTTATTTAGTTATTTAGTCCCAGCTATACTGCTACAGTGAAAGCACAATTGAACACGATTGTATAAACACCATTGTAGAATAAAGAAGTAGGTGAAATCTTGTGTAATTCTCTTTTCTTTTATATTAATCACATAAAGCAAATAATTAAAAATGAAATAAGTTACCTGGGCCTTAACTTACTTTTACATGAAATCTGTTGTCAATATACATATTGACATATAATACAATATATATAATTGAGCAAACCATCTCTATTTAATATTCCCCAGCTCAGCCTTTCCGTGCCCTGGGCTTGCAGAATCAGAAACCATCTTCCTTTTAATCATTCTCTAGCTTCCTTAGAGATTTTTGAACCTATCATGATATGTCTGGAGTAAACTGTTATTAACTCCTCCTTCGGCAGTCACATTGCTTTATACGGTAGTATTTTTTCCATTCTGATGGAATTTCTGTATTTTAAATAAGCACAAAGATATGGATTGTCATTTCTGTACCACTCACATTCTGGAAAATATTTTTATTTTCTGTGAAGTCAACATTTTTTCCTTCCACTGTAAAGTTATTAACCTCTGGCATTATAATATACAGATATTTGGTATATGTATTTAAATGAGTTAATAAAATGGGAAATTTAATGTGTTTCTTCAGGTTTTCTCAATATCCTTCAATATTATGTTATATCAGAATAAAACACTGATAAAAATGTACATTCATTAATTCACTCCCTTTCTCATTATTCTAAACACATAGTCTTGCTGCTCTGGTGTTTTCTGATTTAAACCTTTCTGAACTGTGCAAACACAGAGTGGAGATGTATACAGCTTGCTTACTGTAGAATTTCCCAAATGCTCATCTATTGTAGGCATTCTTTGTTAAATTAGATACCAGACCCTCTGTAAGAAGGGAAAGATCCAAAATGATGGAGAAAGGAACATAGGGTTTGTTCTCTGGGATTACTATTCACTGATGTCTGCACGTGCAAAAAATGATGGCTATAAGTCACACTTCGGAGACTGAAAAAATTCCAGGATCTAGACATGCAAGGTTATCAGAGGACTATAAATAGGGCTGTGACTGAGGTGCTTTATCAATTTCAAGTTCCATCATCTTATTCAACTAAGAGCAACATTAAATGCCTTTGGAAAATCCTGCACTGTTGTAACTCTTTCCATTTCTGAATAACTTGTTGTCTTTCTCTTCACTGTCCACCTCTAACCACAGTACATATCTATCACTTCTCCCAAACTTTAGATTTTCTGGATATTGTTTTAAGGATAAAATTTTACTCCATGGTTATGGATACTACTATGTTATTATCATGTGGGTTTACAGGTGATTCTAGACTTATTAATTATTCCTACAAGCACAGTTTATCTCAAACACCTGATTTCTCTCAACAAAAATGTTATAAATATATAAATATAAGTACTCTGCAGTATAAGCAATTATGTGATACAACTGCTTTAGTAGCTTATAAAATTGTGTTGTAACATCTTTTTTTAATAACTAATTCTTCATTAGTATCTTTCATATTGTTAATAGAGATACACAGCTTCTATTCTCTACCTGACTACCTGGGCTAAAATTTGTTTTCAACAGGAGTGCACTGAAATTCCTGAGCTTCAAATTCATAGTGTGCATGTGTTTACCAGTTCTCTTTTTTACTATAAAGGGTATAGTAATGACATAAAGGGCTCTTGCATGCATCTAGTTTTCTTTCTAGAGGAAGGGTGCATTCTGTGGCAGTACATAAAAATGTGTCTATTAATTTGGCTTCTGTAGCCTCAAAAATCTGATTACTTTAAGTGTCCTAGACATTTTATAATTCGCCCTTCTTTCGAAAAAGGCATGCAATAATTGGAAAAAAAAATAAAAATCGGATGCTGTACCACATCAATATACAATGTATCTTTCTTTGATGACAAGCTATCTCAATATAAAAGTGACAATATTCTGAGAAACATTTCAGAAAGGTAAAAACCACAACAAGATAAATTTCACAATCCCCTTTTTCTGCCCTATCAGACTTGTACCTACCCCTGGCTAGATTAATTTGAACAGCAAAGTTTTAATATTCCCAGATATAACCAAATTCCCTGATTCAGATATTCCTGTTGCTCCATCCAAATTAAGACAGCAGAATTCATTACACACTGCAGCCGACTCAACTTCTGCGTATAACTTTTTACCTCACTGATGTCCTAATATTGATCTACTGATTATTCATGCTACTAACAGATGACTATTACATTTTTTTTGTTTCTATGCTTTAATAAAGGATTTCACAATAATGAATGTAATGGCCAGAATTAGGGGTGGGTGTGTGCACCCTATGTGTCTATGTATTTGTTTAAATGTTTTGATTTTTAATATGCATTAATAGAAAAGCATTTTATGGATTAATTCACACAATGTGCATTCAGATTGCAGGTCAATGATCTTGGTCTGCTCTTGGTGTTTTTATCAAGACAAAAACTCTTCTTGAGGCACAGACCTGCACAGGTCTTATAATTTTTTTAAAATTTGTAAGGATTTTTATGCATAGCATATTTCAGTCCCTTTGGTTCTCCAACTGCAAAGGGCAATGTTTAACAATCCTTCAGAAACCTCTTTTCTGCCTATGCACTAAAAGATGCTTGGAGTTTACTTTACTTAGTTACCAGTTTATTTCAGATATCATGCACAAAGGAATGCTGGTAAGAAACTGGATTTAATTTTCTGGAACTGGAGACATGGCTGCATCTGAATGAATGATGTTATATCTTTTTCTCATCATGTAAGGTGGTTTTCACTGATTTCAGAAGATACATCTGCCATTTGACAGATAGATCAAACATCCCATCCACTTAGACATGTACATAGATAGCCAGGGTGCTTGTTGCTGTTTCATAATAAAGACAAAAGCCTTTCTGCAGTTATCCCATCTCCTTTGTGCCATCAATATTGTTTACTAACACTCATATGATTAACTCTGCTTCAAAGCCTAGATGATTTTCTTCCTCTTGGCTCTCATTAGTAAGGGCAAGTTTCCAGCCTATGTGGTAGATCTACAATTTGCAAAGTAATTGAAACAGCATTGTTCTCAAACTATATTCCTACAGTCACTCACCCTACTTGGAAATATAATGAAACTGCTATTGCACTTATTTATAGTCATCTTTTCTTTCTTATTCTTTTCTTCCTTCCTTCCTTCCTTCTTTATAATTTTCATGTCTTCATTATTTATAGAGATGACATTTCATGTTCTTGCTGCTGTGTATGTCAGCAAAGAAAAGTCCAACATAAACCCATATTATTTTGGAATTAAGGTAAGGAAATTACCATTTAAAAGACCATCTAGTTGTATGTACTTTTCCAGATCTTATAAATTTCTAAATAAATGTTGAAATTTATTTCAAGAATAAATGTAGAGTGGTGAGGCACTGGCACAGGCTGCCCAGGAAAATTGTGGATGCTCCATCCCTGAAAGTGTTAAAGGCTAGTTTAGGTGGGGCCTTGAGCAGCTTGATCTAGTGGGATGTCCCTGACCGTGGTGGGAGGGTGTGGAATTAGATGATCTTTAAGGTCCTTTCCAACTCAAATCATTCTATGATTCTGCATTTCTATGAAATTACAACTCAGTCCAGTTGAAATACCAAGTAATTTTCAATACTGAATCAGCTTATTCACTTTACATTTCTTATATCATGCAAATTTTTATTTATCCTGACATAGTTAGTATTATGTCTTACGCGAAAAAGCAAGGTACAAGATGTAACTTCTATGCATGAATTAATAATACTTCTGTATGTACTCCTAATATATTATTATTGCTAATGGTGGACTGTTCCTAACATGGAAGCAAATATAAATTCAAGAAAAGCTGTAAGTAAATGTAAGAGTATGCTTCCATCCAATTGTATCTGTGAACAGCAGTTTAAAAATGTCACATGGTTTTAAACCCAGGTACAGCTAAAATATTCCCTTCAACATTCAGGAAAGTTATTTCTAAATGACAAAAGAATATTTAGAAACTCATTCTGACTTTATTCAGTGGACATTTGTAACAGTATTGTATTTTTCAACAGATGAAAATCAGTTATTGAAAATAAGAAATTACTGAAAATTCATTTTCAAATAATACCAAATATAGAAAAGTGTTGAATATCTAAAAGTCTATTGTTCTTTCTGATTATCCTTTTTATTTTCTTATGTAGCATTAGTTGAAGCAACAGAAGTCACAAATTCAAGGGACCTGAAGTGTAGTTTTGACAGTATTATTCCCATGAGTACTGAAAAGACTCCAGACATAAACTTAGTATCTTTTCCAGAATATATTAAAAAGTGACTGAAATGGATAAATGTTTCTTTACTATTTCTTCTGCTGCTATTCTGACATACCTTTCTTGTTGTAGACAGCAAATGGGGGATCAGCATATTTTTTAAAGATTTGATCTTGAGTATATCTACTGAGCATATTTGAGTTGCTCAGGACAGACAACATGAAGTCCCATGTGAATATGGGCATATGTAGGGCAACACCAAACCTGTTGCGATCAGAGGATGTTGTGAGTAAAAAAGCTACAGGAGAGAGCAGTGAGCAATAGAAAGAGTAGTAAGATCCCTGAGGAGAAAAAATACAGGCGGCATGGGACAGGTTACAGGGCAAAACTGGACTATCAGCTACATGGCTAGATAACAGCAACATAAAAAGAGGGAAAGAGCAATTCATAAGTGGAAGGAGCATTGGGAGAATAAAAGGCATTGATAAACCTCTTTTTTTTTTTTTAGTGTTTGCAACAGTTTCTTCTGTCCAGAGAACAGAGGAGAGTACTTCGGAGATACATGGCCTCATGATAAAAGAATTAAATGGAGATTTGGGAGTCATAAATAGGAGCAATATATGGGATTCCCTGACATATGATAGGCTGACTGGGAATAAATTTCTTTGAGCATAGGTTTTAAACTGTTCTCTAGGTTTTCCAAGCTCATAAACAGACTTGTTTACTGAAATTCAAAGCAGCATGTTAAAGTCAGACTGAAAAATAATCTGTTCCAATACAGGGAAGGCCAGACTGGGATGGTGCCATTCATCACTGCCTCTCGAGGTAATCAGGAAAACTCTTAAGTGTATAGGGAGTCCCAAGACCATGCAGTGCTGTCTGAGGGAGGCAACACCTCCCTAACTCTCTATGGCAAAAGCTGTCATAACTCCATGGTTGCCTGCGCCCCATGACCGTCTGTCAGTGTGAAGTTGTCAAAAGAGTTTGCATGGAATTACTTAAAAGTATAAACTACTAAGATTTTTGTTCTATTTGACCCACTCAGTTACTAAGGGGATGGTAGAGAATTAAAGTGTAGACAAGCCCGGATAAAAACACTTCTAAGTTTTAACTAACAAAGACTGCCAAATTCTACCAGCTTTAGATTTGTAAATTCAGGTGGTTTTTGTTACATGCACGGATCTCAAATTGCCTAAATGTTGCTATTCTATACAGAGCTCTCACTTTTTGTAGGTGTTTGCACCATGACTTGTTTACATACACACATACAGAGTCATACAGACCTGCTCTCTGACACCAACAAAAACTTTCAGACTTCCACTTCATTTCCTCTCCCTTCAGCAAGGCATGAAAAAACTAACCCTGGCTCTGACCAAATTAAACTTGGTGCCAAAATTCTCACCCCCTATTTCCAGTGCCTAGGTAGCTCTGCAAAGCCTTAGTGAGAAATTCCGTCTGTGCCTGTGGGTGGTGTGCCAACAAAGGCTTCTTTTAGTCCCTGTGACAGCCTCAAATGTGCAGACATTTAGTTCACAAAGAGTGTTTTTCCATCCCTAACATTTCTGAATCTGTCATCAGGCTTGAGATCTTGCTTTGGATTTATCTCTCTTGTCCCCAGCTTCACAGGTCCAAAGAACATACTGGTCTCTTCAGAAGGACAGACTACTCAGAAAGAGAAAAAGAAATAAGAAATGGAAATGGAGAAAAGATGGATGGGATATTTTGGTATTTTTTTTAACTCCTCCCTATTTCTCACTCTTTTGAGAACCACACCACTACCCTAAGCCACTGTTTTGAAAACTACATTATTATGAGAGAAGGATTATTGATTCAGTTTATTTGCATTATAATCATCCTTGCATTTCTGTATCTCCTATCCTTTATTCTTTTAAAAGCATAATATGTCATAATTAATCACTATAATATTTTATGCATGGAGGAAGATTCTGCTTTTTGAAAATCATCTCTGAGCACATGAAAGACAAAATGGTGTTCGGGAATAACAAACATAGGCTGACTAAGGGTGCCTCTTGCCAGATGAACCTGGTCACATTTGATGATCAAACGACTGTGGATCAGAGAAGAGCAGTGGATATTCTTTATCTCAGCTACAGCAGGACTTTCTCCATGGTCTCACACAACATCCATGTACCCAAGTAGGACATTAAGATCTTATCTAAGGGACTACTACCTGAGTAAAAACCTGGCTGAGTTGTTAGACTCAAAGTGTGGTGGTTAATGATTTGTATTTTACCAGTTAGCAGAATTCCTCATTGGTCAATTCTTGGACCATTTAATATCTTTTATTCTGTTCAATATCTTTGACCCAGAAGAGGAGATGGGGTGCAACTTCATGAAGTCAGGGACAACACCTAACAAAGGCGTACAGAAGAAACATTCAGAAGGACTTAAATAGGCTGGAGTAAAGGGCTAATATGAGCCTCATGAAATTCAACATGGAGACATGCAAAATCCTGTATCTGGGGTGAAATAATCCTCTTCAGAAAACTGCAGCCAGTATCTCGAAGGACATGATTATTTTCCTGTAAGAAGCGTTGACTACATCACATATTAAATATTGCGTTCATTTTTGGGAGCTCCAAGGCAGTAAGAGTTTTGATAAATGGAAGCACTTGGGAGAAGAGGCCAGCTCCCTCCTCTCCACAACCTCCTTTCAGGTGGTTGTAGAGAGCAATGAGGTCACCCCTCAGCCTCCTCTTCTCTAGGCTAAACAACCCCAGCTCTCTCAGCCGTTCCTCATAAGGCCTGTTCTCCAGCCCCTTCACCAGCTTTGTTGCTCTTCTCTGGACTCGCTCCAGAGCCTCAACATCCTTCTTGTGGTGAGGGGCCCAGAACTGAACACAGGATTCGAGGAACAGTCTCACCAGTGCCGAGTACAGAGGGAGAATAACCTCCCTGGACCTGCTGGTCACACCATTTCTGTTATGAGCCAAGATGCCGTTGGCCTTCTTGGCCACCTGGGCACACTGCTGGCTCATGTTCAGTCAGCTGTCAACCAACACCCCCAGGTCCTTCTCCTCTGGACAGCTTTCTAGACAGACTTCTCCTAGTCTGTAGCGCTGCATAGGGTTGTTGTGCCCCAGCCAACCCCCCTGCCATAGGCAGGGACATCCCACTGGATCAGCTTACCCAGGGCCCCATCCAACCTGACCTTGAACACCTCCAGGGATGGGGCAGCCACAACTTCCTTTGGCAACCTGTTCCAGTGCCTCACCACTCTCATGGTGAAGAAATTTTTCCTTATGTCTAGTCTAAATCTGCCCCTCTCCAGTTTATACCCCTTCCCCCTCTTCCTATCACCACAAGCCTTTATGAATAGTCCCTCTCCAGCTTTCTTGTAGCCACTTTCAGGTACTGGAAGGTCGCTATAAAATCTCCTCTGAGCTTTCTCTTCTCAAAGCTGAACAAGGCCAGCTCTCTAAGCCTGTCCTCACAAGGTGCTCCAGCCCACAGATCATCTTTGTAGCACTCCTCTAGCCATTCCAACAGCTCCATATCCTTCCTATGTTGAGGATTCCAGAACTGGACACAGTACTCCAGATGAGGCCTTACGAGAGAGGAATAGAGGGGCAGAATTGCTTCCCTTTACCTGCTGACCAGGCTTCTTTTGATGCAGCCCAGGATGCAGTTGGCGTCCTATATGGGGAGGTCATCAAGAAAATGGAAGCAGGCTCTTTGCTGAAGCACAAATGAGATTGGGGAGAGAATGAGAGATAATGATCATGAATTACAGTAGGGAACATTCCAACTGGATATAAATAAAATTTGTCACCCTGAAGATAAGCATTTAAGTAGGTTGTCCAGAGACTTTATGGAACGGAGATCAGATCCTTGGAGGTTTTTGAGACCTGTGTGTTCAAAGTGCTAAGCATCTTAGTCATTGAGTCTTGACCCTGCTTGGAGTGGGAGGATGGACAAGGGACTCCCTGAAACCCCTTCTGAACAGAATGATTCTATGATTTTGTGGTCCACACAACATTCCTGAGACCTCAGCATTGTTGTAAAGTAGTAGGGAGTCTGCTATTCTCATTTTGTGCATAGTGTTGAAGTATATCAAATTGCTGAAGCTGGTCCTTGAGAATGTCTATCTGCCTCTTTTTCTTCATTTTAGTATTTGGGAAATGTCAGCCTCTATCCCATAAGCTGGGCTTGTATGTTGAAATCCTTATTTGACTGAGGACTATTCCATGTGATTTTTCTTCTGCTTGTAGGCATTAATGGCATTATTTTCATGAATTGATGATAGAATATTCAATCTCAAATTAGATTAATGTTTCGTCTTCTGTTTGTATCTGCAAGTCTCTAGTGATTCTAACATCAGATTTCTAACATTGAAGCCATGCTTATTTTTAGCTCAGTTGAACAATATGTTGACAACTGATGGTTCTTAGTTCAGTGATTCTGTTTCTTAGTGTCAGTGTTAAAACTAATTCGAGCTTCAGCCTACAGACCTGTTAGCAAATTCTCTCTCTGATTGAGGTTTCTAAGTAAATGACAGACCAGGCTTTATGAATGCTATCAGTTCTGTGCTTAAATTTCTACATCTCTGAAAATTACATGAACTGATATTTTATGAAGTATGATTTGTGTTTAGAAGTTTTTGTATTTCAGCATGTTGCCTTTTCACAAGATTTTAGCCTTATAAGCTTGGTATACATAAACTTCTCTTTCACTGAAGTATTTTCAAGTGAGACTACCTCAGGGAAATGAGAATAACAGTGTGACAGTATGAAGCTTTTTTGTTCCCCCTGCCTGAGATTTCATATAATCTGTATCAGGTTTGTTTAAAGAAGATTTTTTTTCTGCGCTATCACTATAGTTTCTTTTATTTGACCTAATCTATGACTTCAGTGGGGTTTAATAGATTCTTTAGTTTATATATTCATTTCAGAGCAGTATAAGAAACCTTTGATCCTCCTCTATTATATTTTTCATTCTACAATGACCTACTGGTGTTGCCTCTTTAGTTATTATTTTTTATCTCCCATAACTTCTTAAAAGTCACATTTTCATTTTTTAGAGCAAGACCTGATACTAAGAGAATCTGGAGACTGTTGTGACGTACTCAAAAGTGCAGACCACCCTGTGATAACAATCTCTGTTGTTTTCTGCCAGTACTGGTTCTCATCCCTCCTTAGAACCGAATGACTATCTCTCCATGCCTGCTAAGAAATGGACTGCTATTTATACTAGGATGCAGTTACATTATTTGAAACTTTTTAACACTGATGAGGTACAATGTAAACTGGAAAGACTTTCACAGTATTGAGAAGGCAGCAGGGTGAAAAGCAAAATCAAGAGCATTTTTTGTTGCTCACTTCCAATTAGGGGAAATACAGCAAGAAATCCCCCTTTATGTACTATTTATGAGATTTCTTAGAAGCTGTTCCTTTAACTCCAGTTCACTGTTCAGTTTCTTGGTTCTCTTCATTTTATTCTACCCTTAATTAATTTCCTATTTTGATTGAAAATGCTCTTTAAGTGTGTAATTATCGATGGGTCAACTCTTGATACATGATGTCAGAGGGACAGTCTAACTCCAGGCATGTTTGAAACGCTATATAATGGCAGCCCTAATGGTTCTACCCCTTGACCATAACCTTATCTAAAGATACACTTAGCCATTCTTTTCCCATAAAAAGCATTACACTACTTACTTTGTACACTTCTTGTCCAGGTTTTGGCTATTTTTTAATTTTGCATTAAATGGATGATTCAGAAAGAGAAAAATGAAATCTAAGAAGGCAAGGTCCTGACACTGCCAAAATGGTTTTACATAGTTTTAGTATAATCTGTGAGTGTTTTGTCATTGATGATATTGGGAGAAGAATTGGACTCTACAGGCTCATTGTAATTCAGTGGCTCAGTTGAAGAGAGCACAGTGTCACTAATAAGGTCCCATCAGAAAACAGTAGAGGGAAACTGGTTTCCTGGCACCAGCTGTGTACCTTGCTGTGCCCTGCTCCTGATGAAAATGAGAATGACATATGAAGTCTACTGATCAGAACATATTAGGGCAACGCATAGAAAGAAGCAAGTTTCATTTTCCACCACAGAAAGGAAGATACACTATAAAGGCTAAATGTTCCAAAGGACAGGTATCCTAAGTATACTCTAAGTAAAGGATAGGTGTCCTGGGGCCACTTTGTGTTAAAGAGAGTTGAATGTCTGACAGCAAAGCAGGAACAATCAGATGAGTGAAGCTGCCTGAAGCATTAAAGAAAAAAAGCTAATTACTTGTTTAGCTGCATCAATGATAAACATGGGATTGTTAAGGTTTCTTAATTGTTGTTTTGGTTTTTGTTTTGCTTTCTTCTTGTTGTTGTTGGTTTAGGCTTTGGTTTTATTTTTCGAACTGATTGATAAGCAGAATCTTGGTCTTGAAAGAAGAATCTTATTATTCATCTCAATCTGTACCTTTCACAGATGATGAAATCTCAGGGGTGTGCATAGCTGTTAGCACTCTTCAGTGCCTCTGTAGGTTGCCTTTAAAGGTCAGGTGAGCACCAAAATGTTACCTTTTGTTTTCATTTTTTTTTTATTGTGTACCATGAGATTCCATGTCTTCTTTTTTCTTTTTTCTTTTTTTTTTTGAAGCTTATGTTGTCTGTTGTTTCTGTGTTGCATGTACCCCTTCTAGTCCCCCTTGTTTTACTATCTCTCTTTTAGCTCTCCTTTGCTCTTCAAGCTTTATCTGTGCATTTCCTTGGAGCTTCATGTTGAAGAGATATGACTTGACTGCAAGCTTTCAAGATTACATATGAAATGAGTTTAGAAACTCTGTGTCTCTTGGTGCAAAAAGCAAAATCTTTCCTAAATGCTGTAGTTTTGCCAGTTAGTTACAGAAGCCCCTTGAGAAAAGCATGGAGTAATAAAATTATGGACAGGTACAGCAGAAAACAGAAACTGTCTTGATTTAAAGGAAAGGAACATTATTGATTCCTGCCCTCTACAACAGAGCTTGAAAAGAAATAAAATCTATTATTTTAAATGGCAAACATTTTAAAAGCTACTGCCTGCATAATATTTCAGAACATATTGCATTGAAGTTGCGCCATGTCTCTATCCTTGTACATTTCTGTCGTATGATGAGCTAAGTTTTGCAATTATGTCTTTACACGAATTAATTCCTTAATGACTACAGTTCATGTCTCCATAGAACTAGTTGTACCTGGGCTACCAGCTTGTCGAGCAAATGGGATACAGCACTTCAAAGTAAAATCTTGAACAAAATCATAGAGCTCGTAGGAAATTATTTTGGACACTTGGAGATCCCTGAGTTTGATCCAGCATCACTTTCATCCCCCAATGTGTAACCAGGGAAAGCCATGGTCATTGAAGTGTCCCTGTTTCAGTGAAATAAGATAAGACCACCTGAGGTCCTTCAAAAGCTGTGTTTTACTTGGGGTCACTATGTTGTCAGTGCTGATTTTCTGTCTTTCTTCCCCTTATCCACTGCATTTTCAGCCATGAAATTTCTTTGCTAAATCAAATCTCTGAAAACTGATGCACATTACCTTCACGCATTCTTCACCTTCATTTTTGAAAGATGCAGTAGAAGCCATTGCAGAAGAATGCCAGTCAAATTTCACCCCCACAATTCTAAGCTGAAAAGAAATTACTACTTTTGGCTTCCTATAGGTTTCTCTTAGGTAGAAGAATTTATGACCATAGATTATTATCTTCCAGTTGTCTTTCTTCTTGTCTTCTCTTTTCTCTCTCTTATTTTTTTTTTGTTTGATCATGGTTTGGTTTTTTTTTTATTTTCTGTGTCTGTTTGTTTGTTTTTCTCCTCTAGATCTTGGAGCACTATTTATACTGTACCCTCTACTTACTCATTTTTAATGGTGGAAAAAAAAGAACAATACAATTCAAACTTCCAATGTAAAAACTGATTATATAATGCAAACTGGTCTGCCTTGCTACTTTGGATTATTGTAGCAAAGAATTGCTTGTATTTACCAGAAAATCCAGGCTGCTTTTACTCCTGCATTAATCAGTCAGCATGGTATGAGTGTTGCCAATCATTTGACAGTGAGATGGCTGTGCAGCTGCACAGTGTGTTATCTGCATTTTGCATACATATATCTGGAGATATACTTCCTTCTGTACTCCCATATGGTACTATTTTCAGATCTGTTATTTTCAACTATAGCAGATTTTTTTATGTATTTTTGAAAGATGTCATGCAAGGAGAAATGCTATTTTGCCTGACAAAAGGAGAAATAAAATTTCTCTCTGCCCTCTCACTGGAATTTCCATAAGTGAGAGGAGCTGGTAATACTGCCTGAAGGATCAGTACCAGAAACAGCTGTTCAAAAAGGAAATTAAGTCTGAGTAGTACTTTCCTGGCGCAGCCCTTCCTCAACTTTCTTGGACCTTCCTCACCTTTGAGGACTGACGATAGATCTCAGAGGCTTCTACTAGAACAGGTCTGTGACTAATTTTTCATATCATTACCTGCTCCTACAGGTTTTCTGCAGGGAATTATCAAACAAGCTGAATAAGCTGCGCTACGTACATCTTTCTCTATAGTAGATTATAAGTTCATGGGAAACCACTGTTTAAAAAATTTACTGGAAATCCTCTTTGCAGACCCTAGCTGCATTTTCTCCCACTGGCCTATTCATTTTATTCTTATTCATTCTTTTTTTTTCTTTTTCTTTCTTTCTTTTTTTTTTTTTTTTCTGAAATGAAGAACCTCTAGCTATCACAAATATTGCTTATGACACAGGGCATAACACTTTGTGACATCAACCAATTTCATTAATAGTTATTAGTTATTCATGTAGGTGCTTGATATTGGTAATTCTTTGTAGAAAAACAGTTAATCCATGGAAAGACTTTATAGACTACTGACATTAACTTTCTCTAAGCACAACTATTCTTGTTTATAGAAATCCAAGAGAGTGTCTAGGCTGCATAAGTCTTCTAGAAAAGCCTCTTATCCCTGTGGCCATTTATATCAAGCAGTACAAATTGTCTCCTCAGGTTGTATCCACTAAGCATCAAGCCATCTTCTCCAGATCTTTGTTGAAAGATTTTCATAAAAGCTGCTAGTCTTTCTATTTCTAATTTTATTATTTTTTGATCAGTGCTTTTTTCCAAGTTCTTTAAAAGTCAAACTGTCAAAAATATGAAGTCTTTCCTTTTGTAAACTCTCTTTTCTTTTCTACCCTTTTTTTAATTATTATTATTCTGGTTCAGATGAAAGCATAATGATAACAACTTGGGAGTGACATACATGGGTGACCTGCAGAAAACAATTACTCTCAGTGTGAGGTTTCTGACGATTGTAATTCAGTGGGCAATCAGCAGCTGGTCCCTTCTTAGAGTCTCAGAACTGGAAAGAGCTGACTCATTGTTTTTAACGTCTAACATTAATTAAACGTTCACAAGATTTTCTAATTAACAGTAAACACTAGTTTGCAGGATTTTGAGTGACCTTTCAAACATTTTGTTCTGCAGAAATTAAGAATGTTTTTTCTTATATATTTGTGTGAAGTAGTAACCATTTGTATAAATGAAGAATAAGAACATTTAATATTGTTGTGAATGAGAAATTTTATAAATCTATCTACATGTAAACACATGTATTTACATGTTTACATGTATCTACATGTATCTATCTACACATGTTTACATGTATCTATCTACACATGTTTACACATGTGTTTACACATGTTTACCTTTATACACACATACGTATATATGCATGGAATCCAAATGTGCATTCTTTCTCCTAGCTCTCTGCTTAGCATGCTAATTTATCGTGGATAACAAAAATCCACTCTTTTAATTAAAGCATGACCCCCTTTACCACTATGGTGCAACTGCGCATTTATAAAAGTTATCCTTTTTGTTTTGAAGAAAAAGAGACATAAGAAAGCTTGACAGATGAATTGCAGAATATATCTCTCATAGATCTGGCTTAAACTCAAACCCTAAATATTAAAACAAATAAAAAAAATTATGGAAATTGTCCAATAACAGCACAAGTTTTGTCCATTTTGCTCCCTAAGGGTACCAGAATTTCTAACCAGATTTAACGTTTACTAATGATGATGCATATCTTCTGTTTAAAATCTCCATAATTTAGGCTTTTCCTCTGTACAGAACAGATCTCTTACTTTTATCCTCCATGTAGGAAATAGTGGTTGTTCTTAGAGATACTTTCAGGACTTTTACAGTCTGGTGTATCTAGCGTAACTTGAAAGCATAACTGATGAGCATCAGCAAAAGCCTCTAGTCAATTGCACTCAAGATCACTGAGCAAGAAGCTTAATGGCCCTGATTAAAATATTCATCTTCCAAGTGTTCTTGACAGCAGAACTTGAAAAATGTGCTACAGAAAAGATGACATTAGGAACACTTTAAATGGGCCTCCACTTCTAATCAATTTGTCACTTACAGAACAATATAGAGGTGTAGTTTAATGTTTATATACAATTATCTTGCTGGAGTCGTACTGGATGGGTACGGCACAGGCATGAGAGTCATTGTGATAACGTATATACACAACGTTTTTCACAAGCTTTGCAATCATTGTGCTCAAAAATATCCTTTACTTCATTTCCTGTGATAGATGTACATGTTTTCTGTCTTTTCATTCTTAAATGTGCTTTCTAGCAATATTTTTATAATCTGTGCAGAATTAATGAGATATACTTCTCTGGAACTATTTAATTGTGACAACACTTTGCACAGCAGGCCAAAATAGGAGGATTTAAGCTTCAAAATCCACAAGGGATTTGAAGTTGCGTTGAATATTTCTGGCTTTGTTCCACAGGGTGTGATGACACAAAAGCTTCTATATAATATCTCACCTTATGCAGCAATTTCACCTCTTTATTTCTTGCTGCTAGTTCATTTCTGTAGGTTTCTTCCAGAAATTAATCATCTAGACAAGATTAGTTCAGGTTGTGAGCAAAATATCCAAAAAGCTTTCTACAGTCCACTGTACCCCACAATATTAACAGTTAATGAGGCCAGTACCAGTGATACCAACCTCTATCTTATCAATAAATCTATGAATTTGTGTGTTTTTAATGAGAAATTTTAAAGGATTTTTCATAGGTTTTGATGGTCTAATAGTTTTCTCTTTTCTTGCTGTTCAAATAAATTTGATCTTTTTTTCTGCTTCAGTAGTATGTTATACAAGTTATTGTTTTTACTTGCAATTAATTTGTTTTGCTATTAATTTTACTTGCGGTCAAGTTGTTCTAACTATAAAAAAACCTTTTATACTTATTTCATTTGAAAAGCAGCATTGATCTTGGAGAACTTTAATTTGTTTTTGCATGGCTTGTTCCTTTTATGAAATAGCTTGACAATAGGTACCTCTCTTGCATCTCCACAATGATGCATTTTAAAACCCATTATGACAAGAAGTTGTCACTGTCAAATGACAGCGTATGTGTACTTTTTAGAAGTGTTGACTTGTATGGGTCTTTCCAGCCTAAGACAACAAGCCATCTGTTTATATTTCTAAAATCTTGGCAATGTAAATTGATCTAATTTCACATTCCATATTCCATAGAATTCAAATTGGTTATAATCACAAAGTTAGAAGCAATAATAAAGTGATAGATATATCATAGCAAAGATAGATTAGCAAGATCAAATCTTTATCTCCTAGCTTCAGCACCATAGACTTATATGTAAACAATGCTTAAAGGACTGCTGCTGCTGACTGTAGTCACTGGAATGAATTCCTTATTCGCATGCTCTCTTTAAATAAATAACTTCATGAAAACCCTCAGTGTCTCCTGGTGTTGGTAATGAAGTTATTGTAAATGCCGGAATTAGAAATGTGTTATGTTTTGGATTTGGGTGGTTGGATCTTTTTTAATATTATTTCAGATCTCTTTACAGAAAAGCATTGTCTTCTAGAGAATCATTTCTCACTGCTGCTGCTAAATCAAGACCTGCAGTTGATGAAAAAGAAAAAGAACCTTCAGTGGCTTAGAAAAAAGGGTATTTTCCTTGCAGATGTTGATACTAATGAAGGGAAAAAAACAAGCTCATAAAAAATTTATATTCTATAAACTTCTTAGCATATAACAAATAAACAAATAAACAGCTTAAGGCTTTGGGGATTCAAATGTTGGTTTGCTAACATTCACAGTTTGTTAGAGATGTCTTCATACCAAAGAATACAGTCAAAACTAGTTATATATTTTCTCAGGAACTTCAAATTGGCAGCAAATAAATTACATTAAAGTATTAAGTCCTCTCATTATTAAACTGCCCTAAAATAAAAATTACTTTGTGAGATACTGCTCTAATCCAAACCAGAAATCCCCAAGGAAATACTTAAATATTCCCACTGAGTGATCCCATGAGGCAAAATAATGGAAACGTATATTAATGGCTGGACAAATTTTAACTTCTAACAAATATTTTTATCAGCTCTTTATAGCAAAATCTATGAGGCTGTAGACTAAAGTTTTCTACGTGGCTTAGCTATCTTAATATATAATGAGGTTGTAGGGAAGTAAGAAAGTAGTTTAGCATTAAACAATATGGGCAATGGCACTTGGAAATCTCCACAGTGCAAGAACACAAATTTTAATTTGATTCAGTAAAGCAAAATAAACAAATTTTGTGTATCTGTAGCTATTTATAGCTCTAAAAAAGTGAGAAAATATCTGCACAATAGTTCCCTATTCAGCCATACAGGGAACAAGCAGAAGCATAGAAATAGTTCTGATTTGTAAGATTCTTCAAGTACTATTCTTGAAACTTACTTCCTCTGGTATGCAGATCAAGTCTGATTAACAAGTTGATGATAAGAAAAAAGGCCAAAAAATGCTTAATAAATGGTTTATCAGAAAGTAAGTAAATATTGATATATGGTTTTAAGAACCTTAATTTAATCTTCAGTTATTGAAAACACTTCTTGAGATGGTGAAAGATGGCAGAGAGTTTGCATTTACTTAAATTGCCACTGGTGTGTTTAAAATGTTCCCTAGTGAACCTCTTTCATGCAAGGCAGTCAAAATGTGAGTTTTAGGAAAGATCACAGAGCAAACTGAGGGAATTGAATCCTCATAGATGAAAATTGAAAGTAAGGTCTGCTGAAGAAATAATGAAGTGAAGGGATTGTGCCTTGCTTTATTTTAACACAATAGATAAATCCTAAACATCAGAGCAAAATGAGGACAGTTCAAGAGTGGATGTATGTCTATATCCTCCCCTGCCCACCAAAATAATGCATTTCCGTATTGAGGTGCCTGTTTAAAAATCATAGCACAAAAGCCACAGACTGTGAATAAATCATGAATCTTTCTTATGTTTCTCTTTCTGTTAGTTTTTTACTACTTTTTATGAAGTGGATATTTACATGCACGCTTTAAATGTGTATTTTCAGAACCAAATAGAGGTGAGTAAGATGACATCTGTAAAATAAGCAGGCATGAAACTTACAAATTTTATCAATTTTTTGTCAAATCAATATTTATAGATTGCTGAAGAGTTTTTCTAAATAGTTCCAAGAGTCACAGGATGTAAGAATACCCACACAAATAACACATTCTTTCTTTTGACATTGATTTTCAAAATACAATATCAAGCAATTTGGACTGTGTACTGTACAAATGTCAGCCAGAGGTAGAAAGATGGCTACAAGGGGTGATATTGTTAAAAGGTTGCATAATATCAAAATCCTAGCTTTGGTGGAAAAAAAGATCATCAACAGAAAAGCTAGGATTCTAATAAGAGTCAAAGCAGCCACAATTAAAGGAGGTGAATTTGACATTTTCTTCTCCCTACCTCAGCTCATACTCCCCCACAAAGTCTTTGAAATACAGATATAGTGACAATATTTAGTTGACAGCCACTAGCATTCTCCTAGGTCTCATCTATTTGTCCTTTATATGTTTCTACATATGGAAAGATGTAAAACCACCAAATGGATCTTCCCCCATTGTCAATCAGAGGGAAACTTGCCACTGAGGATTATGATCTTACAAAATAACAATGTCTGTTTTCAGTAGGTAAACAAGATCAAGGTCTTTGGAAACAGTGGCATATGAAGGTTCATTTGATGAAACTATGGCTCTTAGTCAAGAACAAATTAAAACTAGCAAATTACAAATTTATACGGAAAATAAGCCAGAAAAATTATATGGCGTGATTTTTGTTTTCTTTGGTTTTAATTATTTTTAAGCTGTGTCGTGTTAGCTTTTAGGCAGAACTTCCAGTGTCCCAGATCTGCACTTCAATGAATTCCTGTTTCAATGGAAACTAGAAATCAAAAATTTCAAGTTCTTTAAATTTGATTAACATCATTAGATATAGCCTTACAGTGCTGAGGTTCAATAAAAAAAGGCAATAATTTCCAGTCATGTAGTTATTGCATTTCTAAGGTACACAAAGGAATTATTTCAAACACATGCACACACATACCATATGTAGAGAGACATAAAAAGAAAATATGCACCTATTTTTAAATATTCTTTAGGTCTCTTTCAGAAACAATATCATCTATTCATAAATATGCATATATTTTAGTGTTTACATTAAAAACTATATAAATAGAAAAGAGCACACAAGTAGAAAGATACCCATGCATGCTTATACATAAATACAATTTCCTTGTAGTGGCAGAGCAATTCTTTTACCTGTGTGTTTTTTTAAAAAAAAATTTACAAATATGGAATGATAACCTTAAATGGAAAGTTACCCATGACTGTCCAGTTATTAGACATATGAAAAATTTTGATTTAATGAAAAATACAATATCATTGAGTCCTCCTTCTCATTTATTTTGATATAGTAAGCTTTCTAATATTTTAATGAAGGAAGTAAACACAGTTTTGACTGATATTGAATTTATTGTTATTACTTTCTATGTTCATTGTTTAACTCTCTTGTTAGTGCTAAAATTGCATCCTGATCTTGTAAGAGGAATACAAATGTAGTCTGTGGATTTGAAATAACATTCTAATCTGTGCTACATTAATTGAATAGCCTTAAGATTTGGTTTGTGCTTAAATGCAAGAACCATTTACACTTTTTGATCAATTCAGAACAGTTTGGAGAAGACTGCACAGAAAACTGCTGGAATATATGCTGCCCTAAATCTTGGATATAGCATTTATCAGTGCACTCTGACTGTCCAAACTATTTCTATCTGTCCTTAATGTGGCATCATAATGTGAATGCTGGACAGAAAAGGCAGCCTAGGGTCATTGCTAGAAAAGTTCTAAAGCCGCCTGCCCAGGACAGGTGGAAATTGAAGGCAGCTGTAGTCAAGGTTGCACAGAATGGTAATGTTCAGCCCTATTGTGGAGTCACCTAGGCTTTTTATTCTTTCTGAAATGGCTTACATATAGCTGAGTATAGAAACTGTAACTGCACAGACACCTTGCTTTTAGCACTGAGATTGTGAGATAAAGATTTATGAACATCTAACGGGTTCATAAGAATAACTTGCTTTGAAGAATGGCAAATCCCATTTTCTTCTCAAAAACTCTATGGAAACACATTTCTTCTCCTCATTGTAGCCATTTGTCATTTACAAATACACATATTTATAAAACTGTTGCAATCACTAAAATAATGCAATAAATTGATGCAAATCTTTCGTATTAGTTTACAAACCAAGGGCAAGTGTATATATAATGTATATTATTTTATGCATACATATAATCACAAGGTTGCCTTTGTTCTGCATTACACAATATACACTCTCGCGATATTTTCCAGTCACACATGTTGAAAAAGCCATCCTTTGCATATGAATCAGAGCCAGTTCTAAATACTTATCTCAGTCTTATACTAGTTGAAATCCATTCATTTAAGTTGATTTACATTAGTATAAGACTGGTAGAATATGAGCTAGAAAGAAAGAATCAGGTCAACATTTTTAATCAGAATTTTAATATTCACAGTCAGTATGGTATGTAGGTTAACTTCATAACAGCTCCATAAAGTGAATTGATATGCAATACTGCATCATGCCAACATACCATTACAATCTATAATTTAAAACTTTTCCTTTGAAACTAGCTAAGTACAGATTGAGAAGATAGATGGAAAGAGCCTCGTATCTATCAAGTAAATAAAACTATACATCAGTGAACATGCATACACATTCTTTTTTATCGTGTCCTGTGCTTTGTATCAGTAATATGTTCTTGATTAACTGAGAAATGTTTCTAGACTTTTACATTCTTATGTATGTAAGATATTCCATGGAGTAACATAAATTGATGTTTAATTATACTGACTGTATGCCACAAGAATCATCATTGATGATTTCTTCACAGAACAATGAAATGGTGCTATAATTCTGAAATGCTTGGTAATCAAATCTCTCCCCTTCTCAGTAGGAAAACAAAGTACTAAATATACTAGGTTTGGAAATGATGTTTTCAAAGCAAAGGGCCACTGCTAACATTTTTTTCTTTTTTTTTTTTAGTTTGTTCTGAAAATAGAAATTGTTCTAGACACTGGAATTTATCAAAATTTGATTTTTTTTTTTTTAAGAAATTCAGAGCAGGTTGAACACTTTGATCTGGTTTTGACCAGAAATTACAGTTTCCATGTAAAAAACCAAACAAACAAAAAAACAAAACCAAACAAAAACACCAACAGAAAAACCTGACAGTTTATCTGCTATCTTCTGCTGACATGATTGGTATTGCCTGGAACTTGGGAACTGGGAATGGACACATGGGCAATAGGATGCTCATAAGAGTCCATTGGATGATAAAGAAAAACATGTGCAAATTCCTTATCTTCCATATAGTTTGTTGACTTTTCTTGCTCTTGTCCCTTTTTAGCATTTACATGCTCTCCTGCCCCAAAAGAGTTATTCCACATTCAAAAATGACCATTCAAATACAGTATCCATATTTCCAAGGCATTCCTTGCTTTCTTCTTTCACTGTACTTTCTCTTCCATCCTGAAATATAGTTGTGGTTTGAGTTCTGATTTTTCATGACTCATCTCGTATTTCAGTGTTGTTTAGCTATCATCTCCACCTCCACTCCCAGTGGGCTTGGTACAGCATGTCTGCCTATTTCATCAGTAGCAATGAGCATGTGTATGAGAAATTATGCTGATTAGCCAGTAAGGAAAGCAGCCTGCTTATCTGACTAGCATTTTCTCTTAGATGGTGAAATAAAGCACTCAAAATGAAGGAAAAATAACTTTCTGTGGTTTACCAGGAATGCTTTCTCTGTCTTTGTGATGAATATGTGAAGTACAAAGTTCACAAGGGCTGCAGACAACTATTTTATCAACCTTCCTTTCAGAATGTGAGAAGTCTTCTAAGCAGGAGACTAGCTGATCTGTTTGGATGCTTTCTGCAGGGATCTGTAATTTTCATGTACTTTTCTGGACAATGCTGCAGAGATCCAAAGAAGAATGTCTGGCTATGTTGATAATTATAGCCATCCTTTCCTTTCGGCTTAAAAATATACTAATGCATTAGGTATAAATTGCAAGATTTTGGTTGAGTGGGGAGATCTGCAGGGATGGCCTCTCTGGGAGGAGGTCAGGGGCTACCCTGTGCCAGTAGCAAACAGGCAGTTCCAAGTGACTCCAAAATGGATTCACTATGGGCCACAGCCAATACCACCAGAAAAGCTGGTGACACCTCTATGATAACACAGTTAAGAAAACACAAGTAAGGAAGGCAAGGAGGGAACAAAATACTGAATAAAAACAGAGTCACCTGTGATAGTAACTAGTAAGTGATCACCCTGCCTTTATTTTGATCCACAAATTTTATCTTTCCTTTTCTTCTTGTTTTCTCCCCATCCCACTGCAGGCGAAAGTGATCAAGTGGCTGTTTGGGTCTTTGGCTGATGGGGCCAGCCCACCAGAGTTGCATAGTCAAGTGGTTACCAAGGTCCTTCTAAGTAAGTATCCTACCAGTTTTATCAAATTAAGGACTTCTGCCCATTGTGCACCATATCGTAGAATCATAGAATTGTAGAATCGTAGAATCATATAATGCTTTGGTTTGGAAGGGATCTCAAAGATCATCTAGCTCCAAACCCCCTGCCGTGGGCAGGGACTCCTCCCACTAGGCTAGGCTGCACAAGACCTCATACAGCCTGACCCTGAACACCTCCGTGGAGGGGGCATCCACAACTACCCTGGGAAACATGTTCCAAGGCCTCACCACCCTCATTGTGACAAAGCTCTTCCTAATGTCTAATCTAAATCTTCTCCCTTTTAATTTAAAGGCATTCCCCCTTGTATTATCATTACAAGCCCTTGTAAAAAGTCCTTCCCTAGCTGTCTTTTAGGCTCCTGTCTGGTACTGGAAGGTCAATACAAGGAGTCCCCGGAGCTTTCTCTTCTCCAAGCTGAACAACCCCAACTCTCTCAGCCTGTCCTCATAGCAGAGGTGCTCCAGCCCTCTGATCATCTTCATGGCCCTCTTCTGGACCCATTCCAAGAGTTCTGTAACCTTCTTATTTTGGGGATTCCAGAACTGGGCACAATACTTTTATCTTAATGCATGTTTAACAGCAAAATGGCCATTAGAAGTTCCATAATATCAATTTAATTGGAGAAGAAGCGGTTAAATCACAGACTGACTTGAAATATTAGACTAAAAAAGGTACATAATTCAAGACAGTGAGAGAGATAAAATATAAGCTGCAGTCAATATTGCCATCAAATAATCAAAAGCATCTGAAGAGACAAACAGCATCAGATGAGAAATAGTTCTCTAATGAAAATCAAATGTCAAAACCATATGACATTTCATCACATTCTTTTAAAAAATCTGCTAGAAAAAGCTGCAGCAGAATTCACCATCTGTTGAAACATCCATGACATCAAAATTCAGCCTTTTTATAAAGATTTGTCTATATCATTTTTTGAAAAGCAACTTGACCATTATTGTACTTTACAGTCAATTACGCACCATGCTATTCTTTAATGTTCTATCTAGTTTTACGCAGCAAAAATTGTTCAATATCTCTTGTTTTTAAAAATTAGGTAAAAAAGATAACCTCCCACATTACTTCGCTAAGCTAAATACTGCCTTTTGAGGGTTTTGGGGATATACATTGCCCTTTAAACATTTATTTAAATAAACACTGATACGAAGGTAAACAAATCTTCACTAATGCCTACATCTTTGAAACAGTTGTGTTGGTCCAAAGAAGTGGAGTAACAGTTTTAATTGAATTACAGCATTTAGTTTCCACTTTTTTTCAGAATGATGCATTTTATATTCTTAAGGGGATTAATTTTTTTTTTAGTTGTCCAGTACTGCAATCAGACTTTTCTCTCCAAATTTTTTAGAAAAAACTCAGTAAGTATTGTCGTATGTCTTATGTCTTTTGAGCATCAAGAGGGAGTTACAATAGTCTCAAATTCTTTCCTTTGATTCTGTTTTCTGAGGCTACACTTTTCTGTACAAAAAAGAAATTGCCTTAATCAACGCCACATTTGCCTCTCAGACATATTCCATTTCTCCTGCTGTCATTTGAAGAAGATCAATTGTTGATTTATGCTTTTCCTCTCCATTCTGCACCACACATCATCTGCTCATCTGCTCTTGTGATTCTGACTTTAATAGAATTGATCTTTTATTCCACAGTTGTAAAGCGAGTAGCAGGTTTTAGGTTGCTTTCTGGTTTTTGTGGTTTTTTTTTTTTTTGAGTTTGATAAGAGAGGAGAATTTATTGTAAAAATTTCTTCTGCTCTGCTACATGAATAGCAACATGAAATTCAGGCTTCTTCACACATTCCTTCCTGTGAGGAAATTACAAACCTTTATTTCATATGCACTTGTATAGGGAGGAGACCTCTTAAGTGAAACATTTTTACTGAAATGCTCAAATGAATCTTGAGTATAGTTAGCATTCTTATTGCATGTTCATACATGCCCGAAAACCTAGCTAATTATAGATGAACTCTGTACTTTTCTATTGGAGCCATATTCAGCTACAGTTCAATTACTAGTTCTGGTTAAGAAACTAAAAATCAAGTTGACAGCCACTTTTCCTGCTTCTAAAGAGCAGCATTGACCGCAGCTGTTGCTTAAGATGACCTTAGCAGCAGCAGGAATGGGAATAAGAAATAAGCAAACTAATCTCTGCTGAAATTTCTTCCCAGTGTCATTTAATTTCCTCATATCACCCTCTTGCAAGAATGTCCTATCTTGAGGGTTTGGGGTAAGTGAACTCAGTTTATTCTTGGGACAAAAAAAATACAAGCCTTGAGATAGTTCTGTGCAAATATGAGTGCGAATAGTTCACTGATTATTTTGAGAGGAAAAATTCTGCTATTCTGTAAGCACTGGAAAGCAGAGATTCCTACTATCATTGTCCTAGTTTAGAGTCACTGTGGCACAGTATGTTCTGCTGCTCTGCTAGTGTGTTTCTGGACCACACATCACACAAAGAAGATTAGCTGTATTAGGTAACTTTGCTAGAGTTACAGAATTTCTACATATTTAACATAACTTTTTAAGCATGATACTCTTTGCAGAGGAAAAGAAATCAGCATGTTCTGATCAACAGAATTGAAAGCATTACGTTCATTTAGTAAAAATACTAGAAAGAGGTACAGATTGTAGAATGCAGTTAAACGTATTTATATGCATCCATTAAAAGAAAATAGCTTGAAGAATAATGGTGGTGTATTACATATTCACATGAACCTAAATGTAACTATAGGGTCATTCAATGGTATTGTATCATACACGACAAAGACTGGAACAACCGAATTATTTGAAATAATAAGAAGAATCGAAGTAATGTGGAATATTCCTTAATTATTATTAATTTATGTTGATATTTAGCAAAGACTGAATAAATACTGACCCAATTTCAAATAAAATAACCAATATAATTATTTATTTTCTTGGTGAAACAGTCTGTTGTCAAGCACTGTCGAGATTAGCATTCCACAAAAACGTGTTGCATTCTTCTGAAATTTACCAATTCTATCCTAAAATTACTGTCCATTTAAAAGTAAGAAGAAAACATACCGGTTCTAATCTCAGACTAAACTAGATATTCAATAATCTTATGAAACATTGACCAGAGTGATACATTTTCATATGTCTCAAGGTCCTCCATTCAGAGAGATCTGAGAACCCACAATGAGCATTATATGTGCTACATGTAACTTCATCCTTTATCTATAAAATCTTAGCTTGATTTGCAAGTACAGAGTGGGACGTAGGGGATATATCATCTAAATGAAATTTTTTGATTTAATGGAGAGATATGGATTTAGATTGCTAAATTGTCATATCATATGACCTCAAAGATTTGTGATGTGAATAATGGATCTTGACTTAATGTATGAGAGGAAAAGAAAATCTGTCTGTGATTATTTGAAAAAAATGCCTTTGCAATTTTTTTCTGGCCAGAGAGCTTGGGTTTAAAATATTTAGAAGATATATTACTGTGTTCTCAGATGCATGAAATAGCCAAATTCTGTGGCAGAGATCTCAAATACAGACATCAGGACACTATCTATTCTTTTCCAAAGTAGAGTATGATTACACTCAAGAGAGTAATTGGCTGGTGTAGATAAAGTAGACCAGTATGAGTTCTCCAGGCAGTATCTGTTCTTCACAGGGGCACCCTAGTCCCCACTCTGGGCACAAGAAGTAAAGCTTTGCAAACTCTCTTCTGGATTCCTGACAACTAACTTCTCTGCTGTCCTATTAATGCATTTAGGCTTTAGATTATTCTGTTCTAATTGCTACTGTATGTGCATTCTCACCAGACAGATAGATAAAGCCTTGTTTGCTGAGCTATAGATTTCTGGTTTTACATATCAATGGAAAATAAACTTTCCTCCTTCAAAAAATAGCAGGGGTCATATTTGGCCTGCAGCTCACGATGCTTTTTTTTGATAAAATGTGTTAGAAAACCTGCCTCTGAGGCAAGGCAAGAAATCTACAGTTACATATACATTATAAAAAGGACAATTTTTTTTTGTATATATAGCTTCCTCAGGCACAGATAAGACACTTATCTACAGTCGTAACCAACACACAGTCCTGATGTCCTTGTTTTTTTTAATTAATGTGTAGACCATGATGATCTCTAAGGTCCCTTCCAACCCAAACCATTCCATGATTCTATGACTCTATGATGCAAGTTGGTATCCTAAATATTGAGTTTTGTACTTCTCAATTTATCCACATATATAAAGTCATAAAATGTGTATAAACATGAACACATATATAGCTCATTGTTATTTTCATTCTTTTTTAATACAAAGAAACCACTATGGAACATTTCTTTCCTACCTTATTCACCAAGTCCTCCTGCCTGGCAATTGTTCCATACTTTACTTACTCCTGCATTCATTTTTATACTAACCCTCTCAAGAAAAGCTTCAGAGGGCAGATAAGTTTAGAGCATAACGTCTAGATCAATCAATATAAACTCCAGAAAAGAAGACCTGGGACACTATTTCACAGGGTTACAACTGAAAAAACCAAAATTTTCACTAGAATAATGGGTACTAGTGAAAACTCTTTCCATGGACAACTTTACTTTTCAAATTCCAATCATCTTAGATACAGATTTTAAGAAATGAGATTATTTTTCTGCTTTAAATAATCCTCTTTCTACTTTTGACTAGAAACAGCAGAACTGCTCTCCTTCCAAAGTGAAAAGAAATTCACTCTGAGGCAGTGATAAAACACAGAAATAAAAGCCCCAAACCTACATCGACAGCAATATATTCAATAAAGGAAAGGAAAGGAAAGAAGGAAAGGAAAGGAAAGGAAAGGAAAGAAAGGAAAGGAAAGGAAAGGAAAGGAAAGGAAAGGAAAGGAAAGGAAAAGGAAAGGAAAGGAAAGGAAAGGAAAGGAAAGGAAAGGAAAGGAAAGGAAAGGAAAGGAAAGGGAAAGGAAAGGAAAGGAAAGGAAAGGAAAGGAAAGGAAAGGAAAGGAAAGGAAAGGAAAGGAAAGGAAAGGAAAGGAAGGAAAGGAAAGGAAAGGAAAGGAAAGGAAAGGAAAGGAAAGGAAAGGAAAGGAAAAGGAAAGGAAAGGAAAGGAAAAGGAAAGGAAAGGAAAGGAAAGGAAAGGAAAGGAAAGGAAAGAAAGGAAAGGAAAGGAAAGGAAAGGAAAGGAAAGGAAAAGGAAAGGAAAGGAAAGGAAAGGAAAGGAAAGAAGGAAAGGAAAGGAAAGAAAGGAAAGGAAAGAAAGGAAAGGAAAGAAAGGAAAGGAAAGGAAAGGTAAAGGAAAGGAAAGGAAAGGAAAGGAAAGGAAAGGAAAGGAAAGGAAAGGAAAGGAAAGGAAAGGAAAGGAAAGGAACAACTGTGTGGAGAAAGACAGGAAACAACATAGCCTAGGGATGATTCATGCTGGATCAACAACAACTATAATAATAATTTCTTTAGCCTTTTGTATCCTCAGTTATTAGCAAAGAATGCCTAGCATTTCATAAGAAGAAGCATATTCTGAACATGACAATAAACAGCTGATGCTTGCAGCTGGACTTCAGTAAGCCTATTCATGTGAGAACAGATCAATAGTTTGCATGAGGTTTGTATAACAGGCTCACATGCTCATTGTTAGGGGGTGTAGGTACAGGAATGAGAACTGCTAATGAGGAGGAAGGAAGACTAAACTCATACATTTTAGAAATAGTTCCCCAGATGATCGCCATGATAATGAAGTGCCACTGAAAAAATATGTAACACTGGTACAGCAAAAGAAATAAATCTGTATTTCTGTTTAGCAAGGCTGCTAGTCTAGCAACTTTAGTGAGTACTAAATTTAAAAAGAAAAAAAATGCATTTTATTACTTCACTTATCTTCTCCCTGTGGCACAAAATTACCAACAAGTCACCTGGAGTTTCAGCTGCCCAGTTTCTATAGACTTCAATGACAAAAGCATGGCAAAACCCTATGCATCTCTATAAAAATTTACCCCATGTGTTGTCCTAATCATATCTGCTTAGTTTGCTGACAAAAACAAGTTGTTATTACTGTCAGTTCAGCATAGCCAATGTAACTGTTAAAGAGCAAACTGAATAGCACTCTGCCTTGCATATTATTGAAAAAAATGTCAGACAGCTTTTGATTCCAGAGATTTTACTGCCAGCAAAGATTAATATTGTGCACAGCTAAATGACCAGGCAGCTTAGTTTGTTCTGGATGAAGCCCCAAAAGTTCAAATGGTTCTCTGAACCTATTCCAGATCCCATAGATTTGCAAAACTGAGCTGGCATTCATTTGAGCACTGTGTGCCCAGATACCTTACAAGTTCACTAGTACTTCATGTTGCAGGTCAGTTGGAAAATACCATGTGAATCACTGTTACCAGAGTCATTCTGATTCTGCTGTCAGCATTGTTTGCAGCAAAGATGCGAGGAGGTTCACAAGTATGGATTTAATCTCAAAACATGTATAGGAAAAAATAATTTTATTTGATCTGGACTTGCTAATATGCCACATGTTGTTAAAAGCAAACCAAAATTTAAAAACCACTTCAAAGGAGTTTGCCTGCACATGTGAAATATCAAAGTATTTACATAGATACATTTCATAAAGGCATGATGAAAAAAACCTAATATTAACTAAATTTACCAACGCAGATTTCAATCTAGAATCAAAAATTAACTGCAATACATTGTATAGGCAGTTAGTTTCCCTGTCTCATTCTGAAATTTTTACTTCTTTTTCTTATATATTCCAACTAGTTGGTGTGACAGAAATATCTGGAACTGGAAGATTGCCTTAAAACAAACAACCTTAAAGATGAGACTGCACTTTAAACCTTTGTCTGTCATAAGTCTTGTAATGCCTAACAAGGAAATACAGATCTGGCAACACATCTACATCTAAAAGAAATTAGAACTGTCACCTTTTGTGTTTGCTTTTATGATGTTATCTGTGCGTTTGTGCAGTAAGGGCAGAGAGGTGGTTTAAAACAAGTTATAGAAAAAAAACACCAAACCCACCTTTTTTCTTCCTAAGATCTCATAATTATGAAAGAGAAAAATACGACAAATAAGAGAGTGATGGAGAATGAGAAAAGAAAAAGTAATGCACTCAAACTCTATGATGCACATAGCTACATGCATGTTTACTCAGTTATTTGTTTTTATTTTAATCAGATTTTTTTTTGGTAAAATATTCTGTCATCACAGGAGATGAAAATCATGGGTGCTGTCAGGAGACAACAGAGAAGTCAAGTAAGGAAGGAGCACGTCTCTTCCTAAGAGTGGTATCAGTAGGGTGACTCACAATAAAAAGCTCAGAGAAGTCCCCCAGACTTTACTGTTTCTTTCACACATACTATTGTTTTCTGTTGTTCATGCCAAATTCCCTTCTATTTTTTTCGGGCTTTTTTATGTCTAAAACAGACATACTCTGAACCAGATTTTCCCTAGCTTTTTTGGAAGTGCACAACAGCAGAAATAGGAAATCCACAGGCACATCGGGCAAGATTGTATTCTCTGGATGTGACACAGAGAGAGCTGTGTCCTTGTTCTTTTTGCAGTTCATGCAACCAGGTTTCAAAATGGTCTCTGGGACAACATCCAGCCCACATGACTGGGTGTACAGTGAGCTGTGATGAGTCTTCTAAATGGGCAGAATCTAAGGAAATTATTTTCTGTCTTTCCAAGTGAATTGCAACTTCCTTTTGTTTTCTTTCAAGTGACATCATCCACCCCTCCCTCCAGCAACAGTGTTTCTCCATATTTATTCCTTAGCTACTAGCAATTCAGATCACATCTGTCATTTTATACTAATTATATCAGCTCTCATCAAGGAAATCTGGCCTTCTGCTCCTTTCTCCTGTAAAAATAGATAAATACATAAATATATCTTGGAAAATGTTCCATAAAGGTGGACTTGAGTTAACAGGGGATAGAGTACTTGAAAATACAGTTCTATAACATAAAGTAGATTATCAAAATCTATTTCTTGAGGTAGAGCTTCAATTTAATGAGAATGCTAACACTTCAGCAGTCATTATACATTGAAAAAAGTTTCCAATAATTAAGGATAATTGGCAATGGAAATAAAATGAACAGATGATAATGGCTCTGCAGCAGATTTCATCTACTTGCTCTTTCAGCATGTGTTGGGTAAGGCAGCAGAGCAAAGGTTTTTAAGTGGCAATCCAAACTGGTCAGGTGTGTCGTTATTCAACTAAATGTTTATACTCCACCTCTGCCTCTATTTTTCAGTGATTTTGCAAGGTGTTGTTCTTTCTTTGTTTGCTTTTTTGGGATTATTTTTGTCCACCTTGGGCTGCCCAAAGCATAATAGCCCAGGGTTAATTAACAGCCAGATTAGGCCTATATTTAATGATTATACAGTGGCATAATCTAAGCTTCTGTTAGCTTTCCCTCTAATGTCGTCACGCATGAAACAAGTCACTTTCAACACACTGACTAACTTGTAGTGGCAGCTTTTATTAGATTTTCAGATTACATAGCTTTAATATATAATGATATTGTTGAATACATAGGGATTTTAATAGTCTGCACAGCATTTTCTAAGGTTTACTGGCTCTTTTTTACGGTGGAGAGTGGGAAGAACAGGTGCACTCTTCAAAAGACTAGAATAAACGCTTTTTCTATCATGGCTGAGCTTACTACCTCCACTGTGGTTAAAATATTTCCACAGTATTACCTTCTATTTTCATTAATTTAAACCTTGGTGGTTAAAAGTTTGTGGTAGGATGGAAAAGAAATACAAAAGTGACAAATTTAAGGACTAGAGTCCTAGCCTTTACAGTGTTTGTTTTGAAACTAAGATATTCCCTCATGTTTAAATCTCCCTTATGGTAAAATGTTGCCTTTATTAAAAAAGAAGATGCGTCCTTTTCCCTTCAACCTCAGAAACTGTGTGTTTGGACATGGTTTTCTGTTCTATTCTAATGTGATTCGAAATATGTCCAAAGAAATCCCACAATTACATATGCATACAGAAAAAATAGTGAATAATCAGATCTGTTTATAACACCATGGTGTGCCCAGCCTGAATATCACAGAGGTCTCTGCCCAATTTCAGAGGGAGTTTAAAAGATGAAGATTTGGGAATATCACTTTGTTGTTGAGTAAGGAAGCTTCAAATTACTTATGCAGGTCGTTAAAAAAAATGTCAAGAGAGATTTGCAATTGCAAGACATCATTATGTGTTTGAATGTACTATGTGTGTTAAAAAAAAAAGAATTTAGAAGTTCTAGAGAGAGTTTTCCATTTTTTAATTGAAGTCTTTTTTTTTTATTTGTATGAATTTGTGGAGCCATGAACTTCAGTTGCTTTGAGACCCTTGCACTTTTTTTGGTGTTAGTAAGCACAAATCATCATTCAGATTGCAACTGGGCATTGTGAAGTCCCTCAAATTGAACAGGTGGCAAACTGGAAGACAAAACTCCTCCAAATTTATTTTACTGGTGTAGTAGACATATGAACATAAACACAAGGATTTGATTTTATACAATGGAAAAAATGTGGATAGTATTTTATTGAAGTGGTGACATCACCTTCTGTGAATTATGTTATCCATTTTATGAGTATGGACCATTTTACTGTTCAGGATTTTGTAATTAGGTTTTAAAATAACTTTTTATGTTGATTTTTAATACATGTAGCTTCCTACAATTTTATAAGATAATTCAAGTTGGAAGGGACCTCAGGATCCCTAGTCCAATTCCTAGTTCAAAGCAAGGTCAGCTATAGGATCAAGTGAGGTTATTCAGGGGATCCAAACAGGTTACTCAGGGATTTTTCCAGTTTAATCTTGAAAACCTCCAACAATGGATACTTAGTAGTCTCCCTGGGCTGCCTGTACCACTACTACTTTATTGTCTGTTAGTGAAAATTTTCCTCCTTATACCCAACGAGAAACTCTTTTTTTACAACTTGTGAGTTTTTCCTCTTTTTCTCCAGCCTTGTGCTACCGTGAAGAGGCCAAGACTGTCTTCTCCCCTTAGTTATTGGGAAGGCTACTGTTAGGTGTACCCAAAACCACCTTGTCTTCAGGCTGAACAAGCCCCATTACCTCAGTTTCTCCTCCCATGATAAATGCTATACTCCTTGTACATCTTAGTGGATCCGCTGAACTCTGTGCATGGTAATAAAGTACTCTGTGAATTGCTTACACTTAGCAATAGAAAGAAACAAATTAATTGAAGCTGCATGCATTGTGTTTGGAGAAAAAAACCACCCAATTAGAGCTTTACAGAGACTTACACTGAGGATGTAAAAGGAAAGGTGATATTTTATTCTTATCTTATATTCTTGTCTTTGTATGATTTATATTTCAAGAAATATAGAATGTACCAATACTGGCTTCAGAGGTGGTGCACTGTGAATTTTAACTTATTGTTTTCTTTTTTAATCTTGCTAGAGATATGCCACCTTGTTTACTTGAACAGATATGCCATGACAAATTGCTTTCCAGCAATGGACTTCCTTCATTTACCAAAGCCCATTCTATAATGCTATAATCAGATTATGTCATACAGAAAGTCATACAAACAAAATGTCTTTCATCCTTGTATTCTCCTGAAAGAAGCATGAAATAGTTATGACTAAAGAGACTGGATAAACCTTCCTTTTTTTTGTTCACAATATCTGACAATTCATTTGAGAAAGAAAAGATATAGCTGATTTACCTATCCAATCTGTTTAACTTCTCCTATTTTATGGTTTTTCCTGTTACTTTTTCTACAAGACCCTCATGTTAATGTAATTGTTTGGGTGAGAATATGTCTTGCATTAGCTTATGCCACAAAGATTTTGCACTCGAGTCTTACGTGTCAAAACTTAGTCTTCTCATAGGACTCACTTTTCCTCTTTCTATGCCTGTTCCAACTGTACTAAATTGTCTGATTGGGACTGCTTGATTAGGGTTTTTTTAATGTTTTTCGTGGGACAGCCAGTATGCCCATTACAATAATATATTCCTATCTTATAGTAATCTCTGAATAGGGAAAAAAATTATATGCTATTGCATAAGTAATATTTTATTCTCTAATCTCTTTTTTTCCATTTTATTCAGTCATTGACCATCTAATAGGAGTGTTTATCTAACTACCACTTATAAATTTATGTCTCTCACTACTTCATAATTATCACATTCAAAGTGTACTTTCATTTCAGGGCAGTTGACATTGTACCTTGGCTATACTTAGGCGAATAATTACAGAGGTTTGGGTGTGACATTCAGAAGAAAGCTCAAATATAAGAGGAATTGATGGTTATCTTGTATTTAACATCTTAGATTATGGTTATCTTGTATTTAACATCATGGAAGATAAATGTCTATGAACTTTGGAAGAAGGGACACACATCTTGAGTGGACTACAGGGAAGAAGTGAGATCATGCAGACGAAAAATCAGGAGGGCTAAAGCCCAACTAGAGCTCAGATTGGCTAAGTTGGTGAAAGATAATAAAAAATCTTTCTATAAACACATTAACAATAAAAGGAGGACTAGGGAGAATATTCAGTCCTTACTGGATGCAAAGGGAACAACTGTGACAAAAGATGAGGACAAAGCTGAGGTACTTAGTGCCTTCTTTGCTTCAGTCTTTAATAGCAAGGAAAGCTGTTCCCTGTGTGTGCATACCCAGGACTTAGAGGAGCAGAACAAAGCTCCCATGATTCAAGAGAAGGTGGTTAGAGACTTACTTGCTCAGCTGGACACCCTCAAGACTATGGGGCCAGATGGGATTTACCTGAAGGTACTGAGAGATATGGCGGGCATGATTGCCAAAACCCTTTCTATCATCTTCCAATGGTCCTGGCTGACTGGAGAAGTTACACTGGACTGGAGGCTGGCTGATATTGTACCCATCTATAAGAAGGGTCACAGGGAGGGTCCAGGAAGCTACAGGCCTGTCAGTCTGACCTCAGTTCTGGGAAAAGCCATGGAACTTGTGATCTTGAGTGCTATCAAGAAGCACATGCAAGAGAACCGGGTGATCAGGCCCAGTCAATAAAGGTTCATGAAAGGCAGGTCTTGCCAAACTAACCTGATCTCCTTCTATGATAAAGTGACTTGACTACTGGATGAGGGAAAGGCTGCGGATGTGGTCTTCCTGGACTTCAGCAAAGCCTTTGACACAGTTTCTCACAGCATTGTCCTTAGGAAGCTATCAGCCTTTGGCCTGGACAGACGGAAGCTCTTCTGGGCAGAAAACTAGTTGGATGGCTGGGCCCAGAGAGTGGTGGGAAATAGAGGTAATTCCAGCTGGAGGTCGGTCAAAAGTGGGGTTCCCCAGGGCTCAGTGCTGGGTCCAGCCCTGTTCGATGTCTTTATCAATAACCTGGATGAAGGCATTGAGTGCACCCTTAGCAAGTTTGCGGACGACACTAAGCTGGGTGGAAGTGTTGATCTGCTGGACGGTCGGGAGGCTCTGCAAAGGGATCTGAACAGGCTGGACTGCTGGGCTGAGACCAATGGCATGAGGTTTAACAAGGCCAGATGGCGAGTCCTGCACTTGGGGCACAACAACCCTGTGCAGTGCTACAGACTAGAAGTCTGTCTAGAAAGCTGCCTGGAGGAGAAGGACCCTGGGGATGTTGGTTGACAGCCGACTGAACATGAGCCAGCCGTGTGCCCAGGTGGCATCTTGGCTTGTATCAGAAATGGTGTGACCTGCAGGTCCAGGGAGGTTATTCTCCCCTTGTACTCAGCACTGGTGAGACTGCACCTTGAATACTACGTTCAGTTCTGGGACCCTCACCACGGGAAGGATGTTGAGGCTCTGGAGCGTGTCCAGAGAAGAGCAATGAAGCTGGTGAAGGGGCTGGAGAACAAGTCTTATGAGGAATGGCTGAGGGAACTGGTGTTGTTTAGCCTGGAGAAGAGGAGGCTGAGGGGTGACCTCATTGCTCTCTACAACTACCTGAAAGGAGGTTGTAGAGAGGAGGGAGCTGGCCTCTTCTCCCAAGTGACAGGAGACAGGACAAGGGGGAATGGCGTCAAGCTCCACCAGGAGAGGTTCAAGCTGGACTTCAGAAAAAAATTTTCACTGAAAGGGTTATCAGGTGCTGGAACAGGCTGGCTAGGGAGGTGGTTGAGTCACCTTCCCTGGAGGTGTTTAAGGCACGGGTGGATGAGGTGCTGAGGGGCATGGTTTAGTGGTTGATAGGAATGGTTGGACTTGATGATCCTGGAGGTCTTTTCCAACCTAGTGATTATGTGATTCAGTAATCTTCAATTAGTGAATGGATATACAAATACGGATTCAAAATAAACTCCTTTAACATATGAGTCCCCTTATATGTCTTTCTGCGTTGACTGCAAAGAGACCTGAGGAAAATCGCACTTCTTACACAGAACACAGGCTTGAAAATCCCTTCTCACCATAAAATCATTGGAAATCATTTAATCAAACTTAATCCAGGCAGTGAAAAGAATACTGGATTTTCTAACACAAGTGTTTCTCTAGGAATGCATTGAGAATTAATGGACAAGTTTTAAACTGCTTAAAAGGTCTTAGGCAAACATCATAGTTTTAATTGCCAAGGAGCTATATTTTTCTTTCAAATTTCAAAGAGAAATGCTCTCTGAAAACAGAGGCACCCTACTGCTTACATATTATTGATAAACTTAAATGGGAAAATAGAAATCACTCTTTATTTCTCTGGAAAATAATTACATGAAAATACAGATTTGAAGGAGATACTCACATGGAAATACTCAAATAAGTAAAACTATCAGGAACTGTTCTGTAGCTTAGAATGAATAGATTGGCATGAAGAAGATAAAGGTGATATATTTTTGTTAATCATTACCATTTATAAATGAACATTTCAATCTATGCTAAAAGATTATGACTGAATTCTCATTTACATTACATCCTCTTTAAACCTCTTCAGAAGTGCATAGGGGCTTTGAAATGCACATAACTATAATTGATGCCAGAACAATGTAAATTGGCCTTGGTGCAATTGAGAATAAGGTCCTTAATTTGGAGTGTTTCAGATGTGTTAAACTAACTTAAAAAATACTAAAATATTTTTATATTTTAAAGTGTTTTTATAAGAATTTAGTTCAAATGGCGATTTAATTAAAAAAAGTGAATGTGAAGTGATTAGTTTGCAATATCCACTAACCTCTCCTGGTATAGTCTCTCAGTGTTTAATGAGGATTTTTAGAATATTGCATAAAGCTTAATGTTCCTTATGTACATTTATAGCATTCGATGCAATGGGTCTGGGCCCTTAGATAGAATCAATCTAAAGGTAGAAATTCAGCTTTCAGGTTTCAAATATTAGAACAATTTAGTAACATGCTTAAGAATGCTCACTGAAATCTTATAGCCTTTGTGTGGTGTCTATCCATCAAGCAGTAATTCACTGATATATGCATTTACTTAGCATCAGATTAGGAACAGGTGTGAAACTGTTTATTCCAAATTAAGCACCAAACTGTAGATGTGGAAGTCATATTGCAGAAGGTGGTTCCCAAGACTAGAACTGGAAGCACAAACATGATTAAAATGTTTTTTGGATTCTGGATTGCCTCAGTGCAGTTTAGTGTGGTAAAATGATGGGCATTGGGGATTTTATACCCTGACACGTTGCCTTAAAGAACATACATATCTGGATACATAGCAAACTTCTAATTGATAGAAAAGTGTTATTTTTCCTCCTTTCTGGGTAATAACAAAATGGTTACAACATTTGCCCGAGAAAATAGAGTAGTGTTAAATTTATTGGCTTGAAAGTCCTTTGTATTCCCAATAACAAACTCTAACCATCAAGTTGTTGACTGTGTTGCATGCAAGCTATCCCTTTCATTGGAATCTGGCTGCTGTCCAGATATGAATGCAGGAGTCACAGGGCAAGAAAGAGAGCAGCAAAAATCCTGCCTTTCACAAGCAGAAGGCAGACTGTTCAGCTTCAGTAAATGCAATCTATCTGAACTAGTAGTCTTGCCCAGTATAAGATTATTGGAAAAGATTTCACGGTTAGAATTCCAGGCAGATAAACCAGTTATCTTAGAATACTTCTGCATCCCTTATCCCACCTAAACTTTACTTCTTGGTCCCTATGTTCTTGTGGAGTTTATCTTCAGACTTTGTACATTTCAGCATGTATATAGCTAGTTTGAATGATTTAAAATACTTGCTGAAAACACCAAGGATATACAGGAGTGTTTTTTCTTGTTTACAACAGTAAATTTTCTGGATTACTGAACAGAAGAAAATGCAGAGTAACTTTATTGGCACATTAGAAACATTTTATTAAAATGAAATATTTTAGAGCTTCAACTGCAGCAAGAAGTCTAGACCTACTAGACTGCAAGTAGGTTCAGGCACTAAGTATTCATCAGTCTGTAACAAAAGCAGAATCTAATAAAACATGGTCCATGTATCACTTTGCTGCCACAAAAGGAACCATAGCTTCAGCATTGCATCCTTTATAACTTACCTTTTCATATAAAAGAGTGGAAGACTACACAATACAGGCTTTCAAAAGGTCACTTACACTAGGATCACTGTTGACATGTTCTCTGGTAAACATCCCTGATATTACGTTACTCAATCAGAAGCGAACTTTGGTAAAGAGGCAGTAATTAAAATGTCACATGAAAGTAAATACGCCATTTTGTCTCATTAGTGCAAGTTTTAAGACTTTAACAATTAATTCTCTTATCATCAAGATTCTTTATTATTGTCTATCAAGTTGGACTGAATATTTCATAGCTACCAAATTTTGTGTCAATGAATGTATGATATCCATAAAAATGTTTCAATTAAAATTTATGCAGAGTTGCAAATAAGTATAGCTCCATTTACAAAACCAGATGCATGAATTTTCTTGTGTTCATCCAAATTTGGGCCCTTCCTTTTTTGTTTACTGCCACTTAAACAGAGAACCGGGAATCCAATATTCATATCACATAGCCCATGGTTCACTTTGACTGCCTGCACCAGATGATGGGAGAAGTATCTGTAACCCAGATTCTAAGATTGAGAGTTAGAATTCTAGACTTTAAGAACACAGACTTTAATATATTGCTAGCCAAGATCCCCTGGGAGACTTGAAGAGGGACAGAGTTGCTTTGGATGGCTGCTGGATTTGAGAAAACTATAGTTATTATTAGCACTCCTGGTCTACAGAAAGATAAAGACATTTTAGCAAAAGCCTAAACAGGAAATTTTTAAAGAACTAAAGTACAAAGAGAGAACATACATGAAGTGGAATCAAAGACAGACAACGAAAGAAAAGTGCAATAGCATTTCTTAGGCATTTAGGATGGACACAGAAAAGCCAAAGCCCAGCTGGACTTACACAAACTGTTTTTCACTCGTGGCAGATGATAAAATAGAAGTCAACAGTTACAAGTTAGGGCTTGGGATCTTCTGACTGACATTATGAAAAACGTCTTCATTATAAAGACAGGGCAGTAGAGAAACAGATTATCCATAGTGGTCCTTTCAAGATTTTCAAGTCAGACTCTTTTTTTTCCATCACACCTAGTTCATCTACTTGCTCTTACCTTTCGTGCTTTTCAAAGCTCTGAGTCTCCCTGCCTATTTGTTCTCTGACTCAAATGAGTTGCTCTTTGACATTTCCACTCCATCAGTGACAGTGGTCCAAACTATTCATTTGACAGTTTCTGCCACAGGAGTTCTTAGCACTTTTATGAATAGAGTGCACTCCTTGAATTAGCACGTAAAGCCATTAACCTCTCATCATTCAATTCCCATCTTGAGGCTCACAGGATTTGGAAAGAGCCAACTAATAATGGCTAGGTAAAAAGCCAATGGGGACTGCTGATACCTATTTTAAAAGTTTACAATGATGTAGAAACCTCAGGTTCCAAAATACCATAGGATATAATCTTTATTATAATTATTAGTCTTATTATAGCTCCTGTCCTCATCTTCTGTCTCACTCTAGATTTGCTGTCTACCTACACTGTGTCTTATCTTGTAAGTGCTACAAGCCAGGCAGCACATTTTCCATGATCTTGACACAGCACTTCACAAAAAATCTGTGTCCTTTTTAATCTTTTCTAAACTAATGAGTAGAATAAGCCTCAGTGTCACTATATGTGTTTAAGAAATGTATTTAATATTAACAGTGCTTTTTCAAAATTAAGAATCATTCAATAACAATGGACGTAATCTAAAAGCTGTTCTTATGTTTCAACAAGAAAGCTGAATTTTCCAGCTGCTTTTTATAGAGAGCAGCCAATTTTCATTTAGAAAATAATTTCTTTCATAACAAAGTTATCCAAAGGTCTGACAAGTCATCATATACATAAAAGGGAAGGCAGGTAAAGCATAGTATAAACCAAACCGTGTATCACAATGAAATCCAAATGTACATAAATGTAGCGACCCTGGATAAGACATTCACAGCATATTAGAATTGTTATTTGAGAAAGGAACTAAGATTACCTCGAAGTCATTACTTGTTTTAGGTGACAGGAAGGAAAAAAGAACCTGCTCACTTGTCAATAAAAATTTCATTAGTTAGAGTGTGACTTGGCAATCCACCCTGAACAGCAGCAGATCAAGACAATGGTACCCCAGGAGACCTTCCAAGTCCAAAAAATTGTGGCTTGGGGGTCACAAGTCCTTCCCAGCTTTCTCTTTGCTCTGAAGGTGATGTAAGTTACTTCATTCTTCCACATAAACCACCTCACTCCTCTTAAAGTTTAAGTTCAGTTATATGCAGAGTTTTTGCTTCCCAAACTTCCTACTCACTGCTCATGTGCCTGCTTCTAGAAAAACTGAGTGCAAAGTCCTTTTTGCCCCTTCTGAGGAAAGTCCATGCAAACAGACATCTTGATTTTGAATGGAAGAGTTTATTTCTGCCATGATTTTACTCCAGCCAGCAACTAAGAATCACACAGCCACTCACTTCTCCCAAGGGGATGGGAGAGAGAATCAGAAGATTTAAAGTGAGAAAATTCATGTGTTGAAATAAAGAGAGTTTAATGGGTAAAGCAAAACTATGCACACAAGCAGATAAAACGAAGGAATTCATTCACTGCTGCCCATCATCAGGCAGGTGTTCAGCCATCTCCAGGAAAGCAAGGTTTCATCATGCATAACAGTTACTTGGCAAGACAAACACCACACTTCTGAATGCCTCTCCTTCCTTCTTCTTCCCTCAGATTTATAGGCTGAGCACGACATCATATGGTGTGGAACATCCCTTTTGTCAGTTGGGGTCAGCTGTCTCAGCTGTTTTCCCTCCCAGCTTCTTGTGCACCTCCAGCCCACTCGCTGGTAGGGTGGTGTGAGAGGCAGAAAGCATCTTGACTCTTTGTAAGCACTGCTCAGCAGTAACTAAAAAAGCTCTGTGTTATCATCCCACTTTTCAACACAAATCCAAAACACAGCCCCATACTAACTACTCTGAAGAAAATTTACTCTATCCCAGACATAACTAGCACAATTCCCCATGAAATGTAGTTTCTATGGTGGGAAATTTCATTATCAGCTCACACGGAGATTACAGCAAAGGTCTAAGCAAAACAACCACACTTTTCAACTGCTAATGGACTTTCTTTGTGTCTGATGATTTAAAAAAAAACACAGAAAAGGATCATATGCAAATGCAATTGTTTCTACAACTAATTATTGTGAGAGGAAACAAGATGTACAAACAGGAGCTAGGAAATTTTATATTTTCTTTCACATTCCCCCTTCTGTAATTTTGACTGTTTTCTCATTTAGTAGTTTTATTTTCCCATTCATAAAGTATGAATATCAAGAATTAATGGAGATTAAAAAAAATGAAAAAGTAAAAATGTTAAACCATTTAGCTTTTTGTCCTGAGAAAAAAAAATGGATAAATATTCTATTCAAATTGGAGATTTCAGAATGGGCTTGTGAAACTTTTACAAGTATTTGTTGAGGTTTTCCAAAAGAATAAATGCTATTTTTATTTGATTATGCATGAAAAGCAAAAAGCATCAGATTCAAATACTTCCTGCTCCATTGATAAAAGGAGCTACAGTAAATGTCTTCTTTATTGTCATTAGAACAAGATTCTACAGTCAAGTCAAGCACATTATGTTTTCAATGTATTTTTCTTTATACCTCCACCTCCTGTGTCTTTGCGAAAGCAGGTGAAAACTGAGGTGTGACACCTAGGTCCTCAGAAACAGTTACTATAATTGCCTCAGACATATTGTAAAACCACAAACAAAAGAACAAGCAACTTGCAGAGCTGAAGAAACTCTCACATTTCTATAGCTTTGGCCATTCTTCAGCTCCTCAGCTGAATTTTGGGCAGAAGATGTAGTTCATTAAGTTTGTCTGTGGCGTGTCTCTGATCCAAAGGAGGTAACTAGGGTCTATCTAGTGGGAAGAAGGAGATGTTTACTATACTTAAAATACAATTGATCTGTTCACGTACATCTTAGAAAGTGTTACATATGGTTATTTACACCAGTTGTGCACCAGACTGGTTCTGCAGCTATGTCAGAACTTACTGTCCATCTACATAACATTAGACACACTGATTCAGTCCTAAGATTTATGGCTCCATATCTTGCTTCCAACAGTGGCTGTAATGAAATTCCTAGAGAAAAGCAAAACCAAGTCAAGTATATTGACCATAACATAGATACTTTCAGCTCAGAAACTTGTAATGGGATGGCAACACCCATGATGTAATTGCCTTCATTGCTTGGCAGCCTATGCTATGAAAATTTTGAGAATCCCCTGGCTTAAGAACACAATGACTGGTTATAAAATGTGCATACTGGGAATGCTGAGAAATCACCTGGTTTTATCTCTTGCTAAGTTTGGACAGATTATGGAAGCGTGGAGAAAAGGTCAAGCAGAATATGGTTTTACCTACATGCACCCTATTCTGATCATTTGTTAATGAGTGCCATTAACATGAGGCTTGGTGGAATTTAAAGTGGAAGAGAAAGTTCACAAGGTTCAGTATCATAAATCTACCTCATTTCATGTAATGTGTCTTCCACCTCAAACTATCACTGCACACTTTACAAGTCTTACATATAGCCTGTAATTATATAAAAAACCCCAAAGAGTATAATTTACAGAATAAAGACAAATCAACTCAGTAAGTCTTCAAAAGCCATGAAGGACTCTCTTCTGATCATTTCAAAATGATAGGGAGAATTGACTACCTACAGTCTCAATCACCTAACGTCCTCAAGACCCATGTTAATGTGCTGAGTGTTATTAAGACAGATGTCTGTAACTTTGTAAATTCCCTGTGATAAAAAAGTATCTGAATAAGGAGGAAATTAGTCCTGAAATATTGTCAAATCCTGCAGTGTTAATATACCCTGAGGAGGATGTTGTAGTTGAGGTTTAGATATACTTATATAAAGCTTCCTATCTTGGAGCTAATGAAGAGATGCTGACAGTTCTGCTGAAATGTCTGTGAAGTGTTTTAATGGCTACAGGTTAATCAGTTTCTAAAGCAGTGTTCCCTAGTGGTTCACCAGCCCAGAAATCATAACCGAAACCAAGCAACTGAGTGTCATTAATAATTAAAAAATAAAGAAATAAAACAACAAGGGAAACTCCCCCCCAACTCCTCACCTCTTCATGTCATGAAAGTTGGAAGCATTTATATTCACATTCTCCACAAGAAAAAAAGCCAGGGATGACACTGAATTCAGTGCAGCAGTCAGTTAATTGTTATAGTTAAGGTTTTAATTTTCGTCTCAATATAGATCACAATTGAGGAAAGCATCTGCCACCTCCGATATTTCCTGTGCAGTAAATGGATTAATCACCTTGCTTGTTCTGAAATTCTGAAGAATGATGGGCACTTGCCAATGGCCTGTGGTGTCCCTGGCTCATTAATTTTTAGCTGCCTGGGGGAATTGGTGCGGCTATAGAATGATTTAAATAGAAATGAAAATATAAATCATGCTCAAGCATTTTTTGCTTGCCCATTTCCACACCTTATCATCAGAAACTGATTAAAATATTTTCCTAGAGACCAAGTGGGTTTACTAGCAGGCTATCAGGATAGGATTATGCTTGATCACAATCAAATGAATATTGTAATATTGAATTTGTGCAGGAATATTTATACCATTCTAACAGAATTCCTTAACATAGTGGTTGATACAAAATATCTGAGTCAATGGCCCTTTTTCCAAATAACTTCAATTAGTTTTTCATTCTACCTGAAATGTGCCACCTCCCACTCTGGAGTACATGGAAATCTGGAAACTTGCAGAGCCCATCTGAACCTTCCACAGACAACTGCCTTGCCACATGGTACCTTCTCTTTCTTTACAGTTGCTAAATACTATTAAAAAAAGAGAGGCTGAGGGTGGGAATGGGAGCTGGGAAGCCACATTTGAGAATCTGCTCAGTGTTTGTCTTAGAGGTAAAAAATGTCTGTATCTTCAGTGGGATCTTACATGGTTCTGACTGAAAGAAAAGATGGTGCAAGAAACAGTCTCTAACTTAAGAAACATGCTGCAGTGCTGAAGGGAAGATTCTAATCCACAGAACCACAGAAAATATCAAGCTGGGAATTAGAAAAGACATTATGATTTATTTGGAAGAAAACCTTAGCTTTTCTAAAGAGGCTGCTTCATGCTTTTGTGCTTCTAGTCTTTTTAAATTATTTTTAGAAAATGTCTTGTCTTTGTGTTCCTCATTTTAACTTCTTTTACTTTTTTTCCCTGCTTTTTTCAGTGCCTGAGCTAAAATTAGTCTTACTGAAGGCCTATAAACCATTCAAAAACAAATGCTGCCAAAACTCATGAGTCTTTCAGAACTGAAATGATTGGATGATAAATAGTTGCTTTGGTGAGATTGGTTGTATGTTTGTGTGAAAGAGAAAAAAACCCGTGTAGGGTTAGGTCATGAATGCATGGCTGGTATTACTTCTCCTTTCATTTTTTAACTGAAGCATCGGTTTAAGCAGCCTGTGGAATAGCATGAAGTATGAGTATATAACTGCTTTGGCTGTACAAATTAGCTGCTTTTAAAGGTATTGATGTCTATTTAGGTGGGATAGAGAACAGCTTTTGCCTCAAGATCTCAATGTACACCATGTTTATTCACTAAGCATCACAATAAGGTTGCCAGTTAAATAAAGAGTATGAAGCGATTTTTCCATGCACAAAGCTATAACAGATTTGATAACAGCAGCTATTTCTGACTGTAAAGCAATATTTTTCAAAAAGGAAAAAAAAATTAAAGTTTTGAATTAATTTGAAATGGATGTGAGCACTTGTATCAAGTGTCTGTCTTAGAAATGTTACCATCAAGAATGTAATGACTATAGGATTCAAATTCCTACTGCTGTCTCAAGCAGAAAAAGAAAGCCCTTTTTTGCATAAGCATCATTTCATCAACGTCATTCTGCCTCAGCCATGCTTAGGTTAGTCTGAGTGATTCACAGTTAGGGCAACCAACTACTGTATTTACCTATCTTAGTGCTAACATCAATATGTAGCTTCTTATTCACGCTGGAAGTACAGCTCAAAAAATATGTGGTTGTTCGAACACAGAGTTCATAATTTACCACATAGATGGAAAGGTATAAATTACTTTGATTATTCTCCTGGGTTTCTCAGGACATAGAATAAAGCAAAGAGCAACAGCCTCCATGCCAGTAGTGTCTTATTTAGTACAGACAACATAAATGCTGGATGATCAGACTACGATGAGGTTCCTAAGCAATAACAAAAATATTATTTTCTTCCCTCAGAAATTCTTTTCTAAAAGAAGCTGGAAAAATACCATCTTTTCTTTCAGTGATACATTTTATCTGTCTAATTCTTTCCTTCAAGTGGTGGACAATCAATTACATTTTCTTCTGAGAAGATATTTTGAGGTGGGTTTTAGATGAGAAGGGATACAAGGTTTGTTAGGCAATGGAACTGTGGGAGATTGAAGGACGAATAAAGGACTATACAGAGAAAGGGGAATGTGATTTGTCTGTCTACAAAGATTACAGGTACAAAATATCCACGTGTTTCCTTATAGAAAGTATAGTGTTATTGATACAGGTAAAAAAGTCTTGAAAAAAAAATCACAGCAATAACAAAACAAAGGGACAAATAAACAAAATTCCCAAGCACCTCCTGGTGGGTAATTATCCAGAGAGACAGATTACACGTGCAACCAATTTAATAACAGAACCTGACTTATTCTGTACAGTTGGGTTTTAATTTGATTTTTTTACTTCTCTTCCTGCTTAGGTGTCTTTCTGCATAGTTGCATGAGACACATCCACATAAACGCATTGACAGGTTAGAAGTACATAATTTGACTGAATTATCCAGATCCAGACAGCAACAGAATTTTATCCAACTTTTGTCAACCACACTCTAGTAGCTTGTGGCTGCCATGCCACATACAGCTGAACCTGTACTGAAAGCAGAGATAGGTCTGAGATCCAGGCAGCCCATTTGACCTCCTTTCTCCCAGGTCTGCAGACCTGAGGCAGACTGAGAAGCAACATACAGAATGCAGCTAATCATTCAAAGGAAAAGCTGGTTGTGCTAAAGTGAGAGCTTGAGCCAAGTGTCCTGGGCTATACTATCTCATATACATAACATAAATTTATTTATACTGCTGTGGAAAAACATCTGCGATAATTCTAGGTGGTTAATAACTAAGTATATAGCAGTTATTTCTGAATTTATCAATAAGAAAGGCAGAAAGAGAAGCTGGGAGAATACAGACATAGAGCTCAATCTGATTTTATTTAGACAAAGAGAACAATGGGGAGCAATATAAAAATTCAGTGGTGGAAGGCAAGGATTTGGGAATGCTACAGGCAATGTTTTTAGGAAAATAACCTAAATATTCTTTGTAAGTGGATTACACAATGGTAAAAGAGAGCTACAGTGGTTTTGTGGGGAAAATATCAAACACATAAGGATGAAAACTAGAGGAAATGCAAAGATGGGAAATCAAGGCTAGGTTATCTGAAACTTCGAAAGGTTTGAGGCATCATTATCAGTCCAGCTTTCATTTTGCTCCCATTTTTCAGGCTGTGAGAGTAAGAGGCTGTTGTCCAGCTTCTGCTGAGACCCCTAGCAAGATCTGGTCTGCTGGTCTAGGCAATAGGATCTGCATGGTAAAATGTGTTACAGCTCCTCCCAAACACTTTCCTAAAGGACTAACATTTAGTGTCCCTCCCCAGATGGTGCGAGCCATTTCTGCCTATGTTTGGTGTCACCTGATGAGGCATCCAGCATCTCTGTTTGATCTTTGTCTTTTTTTTTGTTTCTTCTGATCACAAGAGGAGGAAGCATCAAGGAAGAGGAGTTCTTAAGCAGAAGGTACTCATTGCTATTGCAAAGCTATGCTGGTGTGCTTTCTAAGCTCTTTGTATGACTAATACGGTTGGGAATAATCTAACCCTTACTCCATAGACTCTTTGGTGCTCTGAGTGTCTTTTATTTCTTTGTTCTGCACATAATACAATGGTATCTCTGATTTTGATGCTCCCAACACTTCTGTGACAGAAATAAATAATAATAATTGCAGCAATTTGTCTCCAAGAAATTATTCTTTTTAAAGTAAAATGTGTTCATTTCAAAGTGTTTCTTATTATACAAATACGGCACCTGTGTTCAGCTAAGAGCAGGATCACAAATGCTATGATTCAAGGACTAGAGTAGAGACTCAGGATGTTAATAAAATGTGTTGATTGCTTTATGAATAAGTTGCAAGCTTATGAATGCTTAACACTGTGCAATTAGTGATTACCAGTGAAAACACACTCTCCTCAGGACATCAGTAAATCCATGAATTTCAATAAAGTAACAACTAAACCAATTAAGAAGTGAACATAAAATCAATTATTGTGAAACAAGCTAGAACAAAACAATGACAAATGCTAGTTTTAACACAAGAACAGAAAAAGGAAATGAGCATTTCAAACATAAGTAACAGCAGTCTACATGTATTAATACATAGGAGAATGATATACCTCATGCAAACATTTGCATGTGCACACAAAAAATATCTAAAATTACAGCATTTAAAACAAATTGTACCAGAAATCCTACCTATATATATTAAGAGTTGATTGCTTGCTAATCTTCTTAGGTAATACAGAAGATCCTATACTTCTGACTTAAATAAAAAAATACTAATGAGAGGACTATAACTAGATATAGAAATGTCAGTATATGATGTACCATAGAGATAATAATCCTCTCTTAAAGAACAGCACACAGAAGCTTGCTGCCTTTTTAATTTTTATATTGAGGTGTTTCATGGACCTGCCCCATGCATGTGGCCTCTAAAAATCTGAGTATATGATGTCACTAGCTCAATAGTCTTGTTCTTGAGAATGATGTCAGAGGACTCACTGTCCTTGGTCAAGCTGCTGTGATTTCACAGAAAGGAGTCTTCGTAGATACCTGTTGACTAGGGAGCTAATGGAGATATACAGAGTCTCACTTCTTATTAGATCACTCCTGTTGATTACATTTAAAAGGCTAGGTGGCAGCATGGTCAATTCTCATTATTTTTTCTGTAAGTTTCCTTATATTTGGTCATTTCTGTAAACAGGCAGCTGTTGGAATATCAAGTTTCCCTGAAAATCTCAGTGCTTCTTTAAAGCTATGTTTGCATTCGTCTGATGGTCAGAAACATAGCTGGAATTCAAAAAAGAGGGCTGAGAATTTGGAATCTAAGGACAATTTTGTGCAGCCAATAACTAACAGCATAACTGAAATATCTAAATAAATTACTTACAACACAGAACAAAATTTTAATGAGAACAGAATCCTCCAGTTCCTCTTTCAGCAGTTCATCTCTTAAAGCCCAGTGCAGATGGAGAAATATTAGGATAGAAATAATAGATATTAGGCAAAACTACTTAACTCAAAGCATTGTCAAGAATTAGAATGGACTGCCCAGGGAAGTGGTTGTTTTACTATCCCTGATTTAGGGACACGGTTTAATAGTGAACTTGGCAGTGTTGTCTTTGCTATTGGACTTAATGATCTTAAATGTCTTTTCCCACCTGAACCATGCTGTGATAAAAAGCATGTCCCTCTTTTATTCTCAGAATTAATGGTCATTTTTAGGACATCAACTAGAGACAGTCATCATAGCCTTACAAAGAGCTTTATCAATTTGTGTGTTCTTATCCTTTTTCCTCTTTGGCCTATTGTTATTTTACATAGGATCCTCAAGTCAGAGATCACCTGGTTTTGTTTCATTGCCAAATGCTAGATACAACTTCAATGTAAAATAAATAAATAAATACAATATTAATAATGTCAAGTATTCATTAAAAACACCATCACAACAATCTTCCAGGAGTAAATTCTTTTTATGCTTGTAATCATTTATGAAATATTCATTTGTTGTTTATCCTGCATACTGCAGTTAATTTGTCAGTAATTATATGAAGAAAGTTACTAAGGTTACACAGTGCTTAAATACTTATGTTGCTACCAAAATCATACTTGCATTACGAGATATCCACTATTTAATATCTTTTAACTTTCCATTGAATATGTCATTCAGGTCACATTACCTGCATTTTCAATTTCTTTAAATGGCATTAAACTTTCTTATACACACACTAAATTTCTTCACTTATTTCAAACAAATGAAACTCATTACATGGTAAAATAATTCTTGGTATAATTTATTGATATAAACCTAAGTAGGCCCATTCAGCCTTGCTTAAATTTACTGTAGAAGAATAACTGACCAATCTTATAGTGGAATTCTAACTAGACTGTATTCTCCTTGGCTGTGCTTTGGAACATTTTCAAACATAGTGGATATTTGCCCCTTTTTCACATTCAATTTTCAACTGCAAATTGCATATTTCATCCTTTGAATGATGATTCTAGAATTTTGGTTTTTATTTTTCATCCTGGAGACACCTGAAACCAGTTGTAAGCAAGGTATAGATCCTAGTATAATTTAAAACTATCGTGTATTCACATCACTAAACTATTTTCTTAGAGGTCCATGGACTAAACCTGTACAGGCTCTGAGTTTTAAAAACATTAATGTAACTAAACATTTTTTGTGTAGAAACTAAATTGAGTAAACCTTTAGCTCTGGCCAGTCTTCATGTAATTTATTGCAAACCCTTGCTACAACTGCTATTCTTTGAAAATATGCTACATATGTTTTCAAGATTTAATACGGAAACCCAAGGGATTTGACAGTTGGCAAGGAATTTAAGCCCAGAAAAAAATTTTCTTCGGAAAATGTAGTTTTCGTTATATATAAGTAAATACATAATCCAATATAATGTATACCTGTAGTTATATACATTTTAAAAAAAGGCCAAAACTATATGTTGTGAATTCTGGAAAATGTTAGATCAATGAATAGATTTTATGTGTAGATTTTCACAAGAAAGTAACTCTTTTCTTAATGCAGCTGAGGTAAGGGGCAACAAAAATATTATAATTTTAGTCAAATTGCTCAATGCATTCAGAAACTATCTCTTATAATGGTAGCTGCAAAATAGAAATCATGTTCAGCTTTTTGGTTTAATGTAACAGTAAAGGAAGAATTGTTTGGTTTCATTTTAGAAGCAGATACGCAAGTTTCTTTTTTCCCCCAACATATAGTTGACTTTAGCTAGGTTAAAATATAAATGTAGGGTTTTACAAAAAAGAAAGGAAAAAAAAGAGGTCTGTGAAAATCTAAAGGAATTTCTTTGACTTTCAATTAAACTTAGGATCCTTTGTGCCTGATAGATGATTGGAAATGAGACTCGAGTTTGTTTGTTTAACCTGATTACCTACTTTTTCTTTAAAAGGAAAAAAAGTGTGACTTTATAAAATTAAAGTATCCTGATCCAGATTCCTCTTCATCCTCAGATCAAGCTCTAGAAATTTTCTTAGAAATGTCAGATTCACGTACTATTCCACTTACTGATTTCCAACTACTGCATGCTAAAATAGTATTGTGGTTACTCTGGACTCAATTTATGGAAGACACCAAGCCTGGACATGGCAGGTATCTCCTTTACAGCAGTCTTTTTCCTCTTTAATGTTACTAGCTCCGATGAGGTGCATGTTGCGTCTGAAGATACATACTTTCTTCCTTAAATTGAGACAGATTTTAGAAATTTTCATCAGCTACCTGAAATACATATCTGCTGAGCCAGCTAGTAAATATCAACCACCCAAACTCATTTACAGGGAGCAGCAGGGCCAGCTGCACTGCAGCACCGAGGGAACTGGGAGCTGGGGGCAGAGATGGCAGCACAGTTGGCAGGGCAGTGCTCCCACTCTTATGGGACATAGCCCCATGCCATGAAATATATGACAAGGAATAATAACAATAACATTTTGGTTGGTGACAAAGGATATTTTGTTGATAGTCAATATATATAAGGAAGAAGTCATCATCATTTTAGCCATTTCAGAACAACCATGGCTTTATAAAAGACTTTAGCATGTTTGCACAGACCTATCAGCAAGTACAACAAGACCCATGTGCTGCTAAATTCAAGTAGTCCACTGCAATGCCTGTGATTCTAATTACTCCTCACACGAAGAGCAATGAAAGGCCTGTCAGTTGCAAAAGGAAGAAAAGAGCATGGAGCCTGAATATTAGCATCAAATGCATAATAGTCAGGACATTAAAATGTTCCGAGTTTTTATATTATATGTTAAACCAATGGGATTTTTAAACTCCAGATAGAGATTGCTTGGGGATTTCAGTTTCATTGCATGTTTCTTAGGCACCCCAGGACAAAACAATTCAGAATATATTGCTGAGAACAACTTAGCACTGGAAGAAGAGAATAATTTTGTAACCTAACTCTTATGGGTCCCTTATAGTCTGGTTTCATTCTGCCAGTGACAACTTGCTTGAGTAAAAAAGGGTGTAAGACCCGTGAGATTTGGTCTCATTCTCCACTGTAACTGTCATTTTCCAATCCAGTGTGAGTCATCACAATGTCTCTCAAAAACTACTGCACTTCATATACCCTCAGGAAATGTATATAAAGGCCGTTATTTTTAATAGTATTCTCAAGTCTTGGTAGAGTGTTGATTTAATTTTATGCTCTTTCTTCCACAGCCCCAGTTCTTACTGAGCTCAGATTACATTTTCCATCCGTATTTTAAAATGCTGGTTTGCTTGAAGCTGAAGTGAGGAGTTTGGACAATGAAGCCCTTCTTCTTTCCTTCTCCAACTTTCATTTATGAGAAGGAAAAAAACATAGATTTTGTATTTGATAAAAATCATATTTTCATGGACTTGAACACACAGGAAATGACCATCATCCATTAATATCACAAATGAAGAAAAATATGCAAAAAAATAGATTGATAATCACGAAAGCTGGAAATTCTGAGGATGATCTTCTGCCTGACAATACATCAGATCCCTGTTTGTAATCAAACAGCTACAAGGAGTAATTTACTGTTCATTTAATGCTCATGTGTGGTATTTAAAATTTTGGATTTTCATTTCTATGGTTATAATATTTGAGTTTTTAAAGAGAAATTACTAGGCTTAAGGCATAGCTTTAGGCATGAAACGTTGCCTGAAAAATTATATTACCTTCTAAGGGTATCTAGGCTACCAAGTAATAGCACTTCAATAAAAATTTCTCCTAAACAAAAATTTCTCCTGAAATGTAAAAAGCCCACAATTAACAGTTGTGAAAGCTTGTTTGTCTTTTTTCTTTTCCTCTTCTGAAAAACATCTCCTAATTCTATTGACTGCTTGGATAAGGTCTCCCAAAGACAAGTTTTTCACTATCATTTCACTGGTGCTGGAGCTGTGATGAGTTCATTTTGGAACTTCTAATTGCTACCATGGCATATCTGTCAAGAATATCCCTTTAAGAGCAACATTTTCCTCTGTAAAGAAATGCTCCTTCTTTGTAAGGATATTCATGTTATTTTTCCAAACAGACCATATCACTCTAATAATTTGAACATAGGATTGAAAATGGGATTGATGCCTCTTGAAATCCAGCTCAGTTGACAAGTTCTTTCTATCTCAAGATCAAATAAAGGTTCTCTTATCTTCTCAATATAGTTGATGTTTTAAGAATATTTATTATAAAAATACCATTTTCCTAAATATATGATCAGGTGTTTATCTTCTAGGTTGTTCGTAACCTCTGAATACATGTATTTCTGCAAATTCAAAAGAATCTACAGAAGAAGATTCAGTGGAGTCTATGGGATGTTCTGCATATCTCACATGAGACAAGTGGTAACCATATGATGTAATCTGGGTAAGTAAAGCTCTGAAAACATGTCTGCTTGATTTTTAAACTATAGCTTTACACTGAAATAAATAGATTAACCAAAATAATAATAATATTGGAGTTATTTTCCTATAGATTTAACTGAATTATATGTTTTCTATACAGATGTGCATTGTACAGACTAGCTCTTTTTTATTCCTCAATGAGAGTGCAAGTACAGAGAGAGGAATTTTTCCTCACTTGCAATCATTCTTTATTATGAGTAAAGATCATGCTTTGGATTTTTCAAAATAATTCTGACAAGGCAGCAGTGACCAAAATAAAAACAAACTTTTTCTTGTTTTCTGCCCTCTACTAGCTCCACATTACAGTGGGAATACTAGAAATTAACTTCTTTGCTCAAATGAAAATTTAACTCCTTCAAATTGAACTCGACCTAGAGAGAGAAACCAGGTGTATTACACAGCTTAGGTCACATCTGACTCAGTTTCAAAATATAAAACTGAGTTTCAGACCAATTAGTACCCAGTGTATAAGTCTATTTATGTGGTTAAACTAAAAGGTAAGTAATGTTAATAGCGTGTTTTTATTAGAAATGCTAACTGTTTTTTATTCACACAAATGGACAAAAAGAGCACTGGGGATCCTGAAACTGGGTAAGAAAATGCAGACTTAAATATACACCTCCTTATATTTCAAGTACTTTAGGTCTCACCATAGATTTTATTTTTCCTATTGGAATGAAAATTAGTAAAGTGAAATATGGAGTGGGTCCTTCCCTTATACTGATGTAGACTGAAGAATGCAGCTCTATAAGGAATTAAGAATTTTTTCCCAAAGTCCCCCAGGATACCTAAATTCATTCTATGTCCTTGACCGTCCATCAGTAGAGGGCTAGGAATTCTTGATATTGTTGAGTGTATTCGAGATTGAAAGCAGAGTTTTGAGTGGGAGTCAAACAATAAGTCCTTGACCAGAAAGATTTAGGGAGAGCTTTGACCATCTGGTGATGTCCCATGGTTTCTGAAGATTCATGTGGGGAGCAAGAAGGAGGCTTTTTACACCCACAAAGAAGAACAGCCAGATTCCATCAACAGAAACAGCACTGGGCATGGAGTGCTCTTCAGTGGTCTGATGCAATATGCGTCTTTGTGCTCCAGCTGTGCACTGTTTTTCTGTGAGCTTTGTGCAGTGCGTTTAGTCTGTCCTTTTGATGTTTCATTGAAAATCATAGAAGTTATGTGGCAGACTCCCTGGAAAGTGAAATCAAAGCAGTCAATATGTTGATGTGGATGAAGAGCCTGAAAATATTTTTTAAACTCATGGAATTACACCAAACTTGATTCTTATTTTTGGTAAGAGATTTTTCTTCATAACAATGCCAAGGTGAGCTAGGAATAAGGGTTGTTAGACATTTACCACCTCCTTACTGACCAACTTTAATGGAGGATATTTTTATTACACTAATACTTAGATAGAAAAAAATTATGCCTAAGTTATTGGTCCTGGTAAGTCAAGAAGTTTCTACTTTGGTGAGTATTTTGCAAATCTGATTTCCTTTCATCTTAGCGCTAAAAAGGAAAATAGGTTTTTATTTTCAATTGTTTGTTGTTTTTTGGGTTTTTTTAAATCTTAAATATTATTGATTTATATAAAGTGCTGCTTTTTTGACAAAAAATAAAGATTTTGTGTAATTTAAAACTTTTTGAGTGATAACATTAAGAATCCAAACAAGCCTGAGTGTGGCAAATATCATCAAATTCTCGAAATTTAAAAATGAGATATTTTCAGTTGAGCTCTTTTAGGTTCCATTTGATTTATATATTTATATAACATATATTACATAGGACCACATATGAATGTGCATGGGGACTTAAATCAAGAGGAAACAGAATTGTGATATTGCATCCTGTTCTTTGCTAACCTTCTTGCTCTCAAAGCAGTGAAGCTTACCCCCAAAGTGGTAGCCATTTGAATGGCTAGACAAAAAAGATGCACACATGAAGCATTTTGGAAGTCTTACTTCTAATTAAAAAATCCTAGTCAGATGTTCAGAAGTGACAATGTCTGCAGCTGATGTTAACTGCTTTTATAAAAAACAGGTTGATCCTGAAATTTAAACATATGAAGTTGCTGAATCTGGTGTTAATTGTGAGTTCAATTTCTCAAATTTCTAGGCATCAGCGAATATGCACCTGTTATGCCCAGAAGCAAAAATCTCAGCATATGATTATGATCATAGAGAAATGCTGCTGTGAATACAGCTACTCCTGTTTACTTTCGCTTAATATCTGGTAAAAACATATTAAGAAGATTTTAAAAAAGCTGGCTGAAACTGAAAAGGGGAACTTAAGTCGTCGGTCTTAGTTCTCTGAAAATGATTTAACACAGTATACAGGTTTAAATATGGCAAAAAATGATAGCTCAATCTTTGAGTCTTTCTTGCCATATGCAGTAAACCTGGGATTACCCGTTGCACAACTGAAGGCTGGGCTCTCGGGCAGGAGAAAGCATCTTGCTTCTCACCTGCTTCAAATTGATAATATCACTCCAAAGAGATTAGAGCCATTAGTCTTCCTGACCTGACCCAAATGGCACAAATGGGATTTTAAAGACAGTGTCTACTGAAAGATCCAGCAGACTGATGAGGTGCACGGAATAGCTACCATGAGGAAAAAGTAGTGATAGACTGTCAGTGTTATAAAGAAGATACCCTATTCAGTTTAGCTGTTTTCCCAGAAGAAGGTTATAGTCATAGATCCTGACCTTTAATTAAATGGACAGAACAAAAAGACAGAGAAAGATAAACAAATGTGTGTGAAATAAAAAAGTGGCAACTTTTAATGCCTTGCTAGCAAGTCTGTGAAGTGGAAAAGGGACCAATGGAGATTTTACAGATTACATTTTCCTCTCATTTGGTGAAGAGGCAAAAAGTGGTGATAACATAGAACAAGAAGTCATGAAAATATCTGCTTTAGTGCTAAACAGCAAAATAAATCTGGATTTCCTCAAAGAAAGAAAGGATGAAAGGAGGGAAGGGAAGGGAAGGGAAGGGAAGGGAAGGGAAGGGAAGGGAAGGGAAGGGAAGGGAAGGGAAGGGAAGGGAAGGGAAGGGAAGGGAAGGGAAGGGAAGGGAAGGGAAGGGAAGGGAAGGGAAGGGAAGGGAAGGGAAGGGAAGGGAAGGGAAGGGAAGGGAAGGGAAGGGAAGGGAAGGGAAGGGAAGGGAAGGGAAGGGAAGGGAAGGGAAGGGAAGGGAAGGGAAGGGAAGGGAAGGGAAGGGAAGGGAAGGGAAGGGAAGGGAAGGGAAGGGAAGGGAAGGGAAGGGAAGGGAAGGGAAGGGAAGGGAAGGGAAGGGAAGGGAAGGGAAGGGAAGGGAAGGGAAGGCGAGACTCCCATATAGTAACGTGAGTCTGGATCTTGTTCTAAGATACACATGCTTGTTCAGAGTGAATGATATCTTCTTCTTGATCAATCCTAGGATAACGTTCTGCTTGCAGAATAAGCCCATGTAAGCATGAGCCACACACGGGGCAAGCTGATCTGCCAATTATTTGTAAACAATGTGACAAGAACTGCTGAGATCACATAATCAGTTGACTCTTGAGAAAAGACAAAACTTGCATTTTATAACATTTAAAGCCATGATAGGTTTAGGTTCTATCTGCTCTTAATCTCATCATCTCCATGCAAACGAAGTAGAATTTAAAAAATCTGGCATTCCTCATTGTTATTTATTTTTCAATTGTCTCCAGACCTGCACTATAAAAGTTGCAATGTGTAAAAAAGCTGCATGACTGAAAACCTTGAAGATAACAAAACTAAGCCAAGACTGTTTTGCAAACTCTAAGGTGAAGGTTTGCATACACAACATGAAAAAAATACAGCTATTATTATGGTCTTCAAGTAATGAAACTTCTCAGTTGTTTTAAAAGAAGTTCCATAAAAATTCAAAAAAACACAATCAAACAAAATCAAATTATACACATTTATGTCAGGTCTTATTGTACTTACCAAACATATTCTGTTTCATATTTTATATTTCTTGGGAAAGTCTAATGTAATTCACTGCAACTTATTCTAACTATTTGAATTTGAGAAGATTCTCCAGCCATTTTGAAGGAAGCATATATTTCAAAACTGATTCATAGCTGACTGAGTAATAGAATTGCTCTTTTTCAACAAAACAAAGAGCTGCTGCTTTAGGCAACCTGGAAGTTTCACCATGTCTACCAAGATCTAGCACACTTGTGGGGTCTTATATTTCTGAGTTCAGCTGTAATAAATGTTGCAGTGAGTAGTATCACAGAATCACAGAATCACAGAATAACCAGGCTGGAAGAGACCCACCGGATCATCGAGTCCAACTGTTCCTAGCAAACACTAAAGCATATCGCTCAGCACCTCATCCACCCGTGCCTTAAGCACCTCCAGGGAAGGTGACTCAACCACCTCCCTGGGCAGCCTGTTCCAGTGCCCAATGACCCTTTCTATAAAGAATTTTTTCCTAACGTCCAGCCTAAACCTCCCCTGGCGGAGCTTGAGGCCATTGCCCCTTGTCCTGTCCCCTGTCACTTGGAAGAAGAGGCCAGCACCCTCCTCTCTACAACCTCCTTTCAGGTAGTTGTAGAGAGCAATGAGGTCACCCCTCAGCCTCCTCTTCTCCAGGCTAAACAACCCCAGCTCTCTTAGCCACTCCTCATAAGGCCTGTTCTCCAGCCCCTTCACCAGCTTTGTTGCTCTTCTCTGGACTCGCTCCAGAGCCTCAAAATCCTTCTTGTGGTGAGGGGCCCAGAACTGAACACAGTATTCGAGGAGCGGTCTCACCAGTGCCGAGTACAGAGGGAGGATAACCTCCCTGGGCCTGCTGGTCACACTGTTTCTGATACAAGCCAAGATGCCATTGGCCTTCTTGGCCACCTGGGCACACTGCTGGCTCATATTCAGTCGGTTGTCAAACAACACACCCAGATCTCTTGCTCTATGTGTAGAATCATACTGCTATACCAAGTGTAGAGAGAGTTCTTGTAATACCCAAAGCTTTTATTGACTGAAGACTCAATTTTCAATTCCAGGTCATGACCAAGATGGCAGTTGTCACATGATGCAACTGCTTATTATAGTAACCTGAGTAACCTAGTGACTTTTTTAAGAAAACATTTGTGGAGTTATAAATGAAATAACAACAAAGTGTATGTGATATAATAATTTAATGGAATGTGCTTTCACCTCTGGAAGCCTAACTGCAACTACTGAACTGGACATCTGAATCATCCATTATAACAAATCCCTGGTCATTTTTTTTTATTTATTTCTCAGTGAACAGTAATTTTCTTCAAAATATTGCAACATACAGACAGCCTTTACATAGCAGAAGAGGTCTGGAAGACCAAAAACACCTAACCTTAAGGATTAAAATATTTCAGCATCTAGGTAGACTGTCAAAATATCTGCCTGAAATGTTCACTCTTCCAAGCGTTTCACTTTAGTTTATATCTCATATATATATATATCAGTGGGAGGGGTTCTTCCCATGGCAGGGGGTGTTGGAAGTAGATGATCTCTAAGGTCCCTTCCAATCCAAACCATTCCGTGATTCTGTGATACACATGTTGTCATTCATTTGCTTTCAAATGACATTCACAGACAGTTTAATTTTTCCTTGGTTACAGAAGATTATTAATAACTGCTTTAAGAAGAGACAAAATTTCAAATCATGTTGCACAGAAATTTGAGTTTTGAAAATAATCATATTTAACACCTATAGACCCCTCCACAGACACAATTTTTAAACTAATCCCAAAGAAAAAAAACCCACCTTATTCATGTGACTATTGACAGTAGTTTTCATCAAATTACTCACACTAGTAAAGCTTTACAAGATCAAGATGCTATCTTGCTGATTATCTTTAAAATCAAGGACATTCATGAAATGAGGGACACAGAACAATGGCTCCACGGCATTAAACATTAAATCAATGATCAAATATTAAATGGAGAATTACAGAAAATGACTAAGATGCATTGCTCTTAATTGTGTAAGTTATGGACATGATTTACAAAAGGGAAATCATTTACAAGGTTAATTGCAGTGTCACCTCACAGCCTCCAGTTCTTTTTCATGTTGTGCAAAGCAAGTGTGAGCAGATGGACAAGAAGAACATCTGGCATAGAGAGAAGTGGGATCAATGCTGCTGACAGTCATGGCTGATTTCCTTTGGTGTGCACACAAAATAACTGAAAGGGCAGTCAGAAGTAAAGCTAAAACCCTAAAGTGAGTCTTTGCTGATTCTGTTAGGAAACAAACTAACTTCTGCAGCCCTCCCTGCCAAAATCTGGAAGACCTTAAATATAATTAAAAAAATATGGCGATAATTGCCTTTTGCACAATATATGTCCTTAAAATGAGTGATACATTCACACATTCATGCATTTTCTTCATTCATATTTACATTGATCTCTAAAACTACCAGACTCTAATTTAAGCTTCATTTGTGGAAAGGTGTACCTGCGAACCAAATGTAAGGTTTTTCTTTTCATCTGCATATTACAATGTCAAAATATAATAGATCCTGTGAACCATGAGTCTGCAAAAAGCAACCAAGATAGTTAAAGCAAGCTTGTAGGATATACATTGTACTGCAACTATTTCCAATTACTTATTATTATTTTTAAACTCTTCTTTTAATGCAGTTGTAAAAGAAGGTCTTAGCTGATGTCATTTCAAAACCACTTTCCAATGTCTTGGAGGAGTTTTAGCAATGAGAGAGGGTCCCCGGTTTGCACAAAAGAACAAACATAGCACTTGTCTTCAACAAATCCCACAACAAAGATCTGGGAATTACAGGCTAGATAACCTCACCTCAGTTCCTGTGAACACATGCTCATGGAAGATATTTCCATAAAAAAGTTATATGAAAACTAATAGCATAGTCTTTAATTGTAAAGAAAGTTGTTCCCTCTGTGTACAAACCCAGGAGCTAGAGGAGCAAAATGAGGCTCCCATGATCCAAGAGGAGGTGGTCAGAGCCTTGCTAGCCCGACTAGACAGTCACAAGTCTATGGGGCCGGATGGGATTCACCCGAGGGTGTTGAAGGAGCTGGTGGATGTGCTGGCCAAACCCCTTTCCATCATCTTCCAACAGTCCTGGAAGACTGGGGAAGTCCCACTGGACTGGAGGCTGGCTGATGTTGTGCCCATCTACAAGAAGGGTCGCAGGGAGGATCCAGAAAACTACAGGTCTGTCAGTCTGACCTCAGTGCCAGGGAAAGTCATGGAACAGGTGATCTTGAGTGCTATCATGAAGCACATGCAAGAGAACCGGGTGATCAGGCCCAGTCAACACGGGTTCACAAAAGGCAGGTCTTGCCAAACTAACCTGATCGCCTTCTATGACAAAGTGACTCGGCTGCTGGATGAGGGAAAGGCTGTGGGTGTGGTCTTCCTGGACTTCAGTAAAGCCTTTGACAAAGTTTCTCACAGCGTTCTGCTTGAGAAACTGTCAGCCTCTGGCCTGGAGAGGCGCACACTCTCCTGGGTGGAAAACTGGTTGGATGGCCGGGCCCAGAGAGTGGTGGGAAATGGTGTGAAATCCAGCTGGAGGCCAGTGACAAGTGGGGTTCCCCAGGGCTCAGTGCTGGGTCCAGCCCTGTTCAATGTCTTTATCAATGACCTGGATGAAGGCATCGAGTACACCCTTAGCAAGTTTGCGGACGACACTAAGCTGGGTGGAAGTGTTGATCTGCTGGAGGGTAGGGAGGCTCTGCAAAGGGATCTGAACAGGCTGGACCACTGGGCTGAGTCCAATGACATGAGGTTTAACAAGGCCAAGTGCCAGGTCCGGCACTTGGGGCACAACAAACCTATGCAGTGCTACAGACTAGGAGAAGTCTGTCTAGAAAGCTGCCTGGAGGAGAAAGACCTGGGTATGTTGGTTGACAGCAACCAAAAATGAGCCAGCAGTGTGCCCAGGTGGCCAAGAAGGTCAGTGGCATCTTGGCTTATCTCAGAAACGGTGTGACCAGTAGGGCTAGGGAGGTTATTCTCCCTCTGTACTCCGCTCCTCGAATACTGTGTTCAGTTCTGGGCCCCTCACCACAAGAAGGATGTTGAGGCTCTGGAGCGAGCCCAGAGAAGAGCAATGAAGCTGATGAAGGGGCTAGAGAATAGGCCTTATGAGGAATGGCTGAGAGAGCTGGGGTTGTTTAGCCTGGAGAAGAGGAGGCTGAGGGGAGACTTCATTGTTCTCTACAACTACCTGAAAGGAGGTTGTGGAAAGGAGGGTGCTGGCCTCTTCTTCCAAGTGACAGGGGACAGGACAAGAGGGAATGGCCTCAAGCTCCACCAGGGGAGATTTAGGCTGGACATTAGGAAAAAATTTTTCACAGAAAGGGTCATTGGGCACTGGAACAGGCTGCCCCGGGAGGTGGTTGATTCACCTTCCCTGGAGGTGTTTAAGGCATGGGTGGATGAGGTGCTAAGGGGCATGGTTTAGTGTTTGACAGGAATGGTTGGATTCAATGATCCGGTGGGTCTCTTCCAACCTGGTTATTCTATGATTCTATGACTTCCTATGGAGAAATCTGTTTTTATGAGAATGATTATCTTTTGCCATAAACGGCTATAAATATGGGCAAGAGGAAGGCAGTGATTTTAACAGTGCTTTCAACACAGCAAGAAGATATTGTTCAGAGTGACCTTAATAACTGAGGAATTGTCCAAGAGAAACCAGATGAAGTTCAACATGGACAAACGCAAAGGTCAGCCTGTACCTTGGAATAGAAGAACCCAGGCAACGGCACAGGCTGGAGACCTCTAGTGCACTGTCAGAGGTGGACCCAAGTGTTCTGGTGAATAGAAAGATGAACATAAGTCATTGTGTGTCATTGCAAGAAGTAACCACATCAATAGCTATTGGATCAAAGGAAGTGATTGTTTCCCTCTATCTGACTCTTGATGACGTTGCATCTGGAACACTACATACAGCTCTGGACACAAGAAAGATTTCAACAACCTGAAAAGAGTCAGGTGGCACGTTCCTAGAAAGCTTAGGTAGCTGGAGCTCTCAGAAGTGAGCTTATAGAGAAGATGGAGCCAGAACCTTCTTAGAGATGAAGAATAAAATGAAAAGAGGTGATGATTACAAGTTGCAACAAGGAAAACTTACTAGTCATAAGGAAAATTTAAAAATATTTACCATGACAGTGGTTAAGTACAGGTTTCCCAGAGGTGCTGTGGAGTTTCCATTTTTTTCAGATTTTCAAAGGACAACTAGAAAAGGTCATGAGAAACTTGATTTAAGGTTGGAGTAATTCTTGCTTGAAGAAGGAAGTTGGAATGGAAGTTTTGATGTATTTTTCAATTTTTTTATGATTTGTTTGTCAGTTTCTGGAAGGCAAGGTCCATTCTATTCAGGTCAGTTGTCCAAATATTCAGAGGAGAAAGAGTTGAGATCTAGGGAATTTATTCCAGAATTTTTGAAAAGGATAGAGATGATAATGGTGACATAAAAAAACCTCAACAAATAAATGTTGTTCTTAAGGAGCACAGGACTAACTACTTGGATCAAAATTAAGAGTATATCACCTGTACTCATGGAACAATTTTAGTTTTCTTATCTCCCTCTCCTCCTCCCTAAATGGAAATATCTGACTTATTGTGTTCCTACATCAGACAACCCAGTCTATTGCTACCTTCTACTATGAAATCAGGGCTGAAACTTTTCATGTATGAGAAATATCCGTTGTTATAACTAGAAAAATCACTGTTATAGAAGAGACTTAATTGTTTGATTCTGATCAGGCCACCCTTTAGAGAACATAGAATAACTTGGGTTAGAAGGGACTTCAGGGTGTCTTTAGTCCAACCTCTTGTTCCAACCATGTTCAACACTGAATTCAGACTAAGTTGTTCAAGATTCTATCAACAAAGATATTGAAAACCTGCAAAGATGGACACTGCACAGACTCTCAGGGTAGCCTTTTCCAAAGCTTAATTTTCCTACCAATGACATTTTTTTTTCTTTTAACCAGTCAGAACATCCCCTCCTATAATTTATGATTGCTGTCTGTCATTCTTTCATGCACCTCACCAGAGAACCTGATCTCGTCTTCTCAGTAACCTCCTCATAGGCATTGGAGACCTATTGTTAGCCCCTCTACAAAGCTATCATATCTCCAGGGCAAACAAATTCCAGTCCTTCAGCATCTCCTTAAGGGGCAAGTGCTCCAAGGCATCCTCCCAAGACCCTCCACTGAACTTACTCCAGTTTATCAACAAAATTTTTGTCATGGAGAGCTCCAAACTGGACAAAGTATTCCAGACAAAGTCTAAGCAGTGCTACAAAATGATTAATCACCAAGTCTTTTGATTACCTTAGCTACACTCTTGTTAACATAGCCCAGGGTGTTACTAGTCTTATTTCCTGCCAGGCCACAATGCTGTCTGCTGTATAGATCACTGTCCACCAACACCTCCAGAATCTGTTCAACAGGACCACTAATCTGTTCAGTCCCCAGCTCATACTTTTTCCAGCATTGGTTCATCCCAGTTGCAAGAATTCAGATATGGTTTTGTTGAATTTCATGAAGTTGACTTTTGCCTGTTTCCTCCAACCTGTCTGAATATCAAGCCTGTTTTTGATTTTATCAACTGTACCCCCAGCTTGACATAACTCCATCTATTCTGGCTTGTTCCTAAAGATATAGAGCTTGTTTATAAAGACCAAGAGATCCTTGAGATACTCCACTTGCTATGGGCCTCCAGGTAGGATATGAAACATTAACCACTTCACTTTGATCCTGTCAATCCAATCTCTTTTCACCTATCCAATGGACCACTCATGTTGTCCATAGCATCCCAGTTTGGTTACAAGGGTGCATCATAGCTTCCCAGCTTGGTTATAAGGATACTCTGGTTTCTTTTTTTTCATATCTTGATATAAAAAATTATATTTTTTTAGTAATTTGTTTCTTATCTTGATTTATTTGAAATGTTTTTTTTCTTTAATCAATTTAGAGATTCTACTGGACTATATTTGCTCTAGGGTATATTCTGCAAGCTGGTATAGCTTAAAACAAAACCTACATCCAGTTGTTTTGTATAACTCCATCTTTGGCTCTCAGGTAAAGAACATCACTTTTCAGATTGGTTTTCAAAGTGACCAATCGCTTCATATGAATGCATTCAGATATTTACAACAAAAATGTGAAATCGAGAAAGTTGTTAAAACCTTCCTTGGTTCAAATTTTTATCACAGAAATCGCTAGCTGTTTTTTGTACTCTGCAAGTACCACTATTATTATTAAATGCCTTTTACAGATCTGTCTTTAGATCCTAAGGTCTAAAGAAGATTATAATGGCAAAAATTCATTCCTTTCAGTCCACCTGCTCTTACGGTTCCTGTCAGGTCTTGCTTTGTTGATCCTTAAAACTGGACTTCACTATCAGATTAAAATATCACATTGTTAGTATTGTTATGCTTCTGTGCTAACAGGAGAGATACATCTCTACATTTCCTTTTTTTGGCATTTTGTGTTTATTCTTCCCTTTTCCTGTCTTTTCTCAGCGTAGGAAATAATTTCCTAGTTGTAGATCACAATACAGAGTACACCCTATTCACATGACCCATTGAAGAAGTAGTTCAGGTGTGAGCTCTCATTGATCTTAGTATGCCCCCTACAAAGTATGAATAACATTGTTTCTGTCATGTGAAAATAGAAAACATTGTACATAACACGTGTAACTAATTATCACCAACTTTAGTATCACTGGGATCTAGCCAGTTACAAAAGAGTTTCTCCTTGTTATGTTTCTTCAACATATACCCTTTCACTTTTAATGGAGTTCTAGAAAGAGGGTTCTATGTATTCAGCTATGGATATGAGTGGCTTCTAAGCAGTTTATTCATTTCCTCTGACACTGGCTGTTACATCTTTTCTCACGTTTTTTAAACCAGATTAGTTGCAGAATGGGCAATTCACAATATACATGATTTTCCTATATTTGCATGTACGCTTGTCACAGAGTGCTCTGTAAATAAGAATAATACATAAAGAAAAAAACCCAAATTTTTGCAGAAGAAATATGAACCTGCTTATTTTTGTTATTTGCAGCAAAAATGGGTGTATATAAAGAGTTAACCTTGAGAAGTTTAAGGAATGGAGTAGATGCTGCCATATCTCCAGCAGGCTAACTGAGGATGACAGAGGTCAGAAGTTTCTGCTTCTGCCACTCTGTGGTAACAATTGACTATATCCATTTGGTTCTTTAAGGATAGAACAAGTTACTAGAATAATACTCAATCTTTTGGGCATTAGCTGATAGAAATTTACTCTCTCACTCTTTCCTCATACTGCTACGATTTTATTAGGACAGCAGGGTTTTTTCCCCATGCTAGAAATTGTGGTACAATGTTGGATTAGAAATTAAATTCTCATTTGACAGTCCTGGGATAATTTTAGCTTTCCTCCTGGAGCCCACAGCATGTCACCTGAAGAGTTTTGATTCTTTGAAGGGGAAGACAGAAAATGCAGCAGCCAAGAAATAAAGTGACTGCTGTCCTTGTTGTCTCCCTGTAATTTCTGCGAATGGGTCATGCAGATGGAGAAGAAAAACACATTCAGAGGTCTAGAATAGGTCTGTAGTCCTGCAAAACAGTCCACGTTCAGTACAGATTCCTGTCAGGAGTGCTGCCATTAGTGATGCTTAATGATTTAAATATTTGTTCTTTTGTAAGTTTGAAAACATAGTCTGTTGGCATCAATATTCTGCTCATCACTCTTGTGAAATTTCTATTCTCTGTCTGATTATTTTAAGCAGACAATTTTCTAAGGAGGTCCTTGGAAAGGACAGAAACATGCATGTGACTGAAGAGAAGTAGAAGGAATCTTGACAGGATAATAGAAAAATCATGGGAGATGTTAATGGTTTGAAAGAACTCAGGAAAACTTTACACTGGAAAGAATTTCTACAGGAAAAAATGTGTTACAGGAAAAATGTCCATTTGCTGACGCTGTGCCAGATCATAACAATTAAAGCTAAGACAGTCTTTGAGTATTTTTTTAATTTATACTAAAAATGAAGAGGACTGTAAAACAGTTGAAAAAGCACTCTGCTTAAGGTAATGAATATCAGAATCCTCTCAGAAAAAAAATGCTACATTCTCTGAATATGAATAAAGAAGGAAGTTCTAAAACATGGGTAGAAAATACTGAAGAATAACGTTAAGAAATATTAGACTTTGTTGAAAGCAAGAAGAGAAGTAAAACTCTGTAAATGAGAAAGTAAAAATTATTTGTAACTAAGATATAATCATGCTGAACAGGCATGGTGGCTTATGTTACCAAAGCTTTGAGTCAGATAAGTGTAATACATTGAGGATATCACAAAAGACCACTAAAAATAAAGTTCAGTATTGAAGAGAGGCAAGCACAATTCAGAATCTGGGAGTCTTTGGTTATGTCTTGAGAAATGTTGATATCGCTAGTCAAGATAAGCCTGCAGAAGGGAAGCTCTATAATAATGGCAATAGTGCAACAAAATTCCAGTCTTTATAGGAGAGAAAAGGAAAGAAAATGATGGATTAAAAGGCAAATTTTATAAGGGGAATGAACAAAATGAGGAAGAAGAAAATCAAAAGGCACAGACAAAACATAAAAGATGGCACACAAAGAATGATCCTTGCAGTCAAGGAAGAGTAGTATGAACGATAAATTAAGTATGACTTTAAAAGAACTCAGTAAAAACCAATGTGATCAAATTAAAGTATTACAAATGATTAGAAGTACCGACATCCCTCAGAAAGAGGAAGCTGTCTCTTAATAGGGAAAACTGAAAAGAACAAACTTTGGCATTTTAAAAGTAAAAGTATAAAAAAGGCACATGAGAAAAAGATTTTTAAGGGCAGCTCCTTCATCCCAACACACTCTAAAACACCACAGAAACATAAATTGAAAGTATAAAGCAGTAGGTTATGAAGCTTGTAAATTGTGATGCTATAAAAGAAAACTAAAGTCTTTGCAAGACTAATTAACATTTTTCATGGGTTTTCACAGAAGAATTTGTGGATGTTTTTACGCTGATGATTTCTCTCCATACTTATAATGATGAACTGTGTAAAATTTAAATGTTGATAGAAATGGTTTTACAACAAATTGCTAAAATTTAAAGCAAGAAATCAGCAAGTATTTTTAAGAAAGTCTAATGTAAGATTAAAAATCTTTCTATGCTTCATGATGCGCTATTTAACTTGGCTTTAGCATCATGGGAATAGCAGTTAGTTTTTTAAAAATTAGTGACATTCACAGAGGCTACCATAGTCAATGCAATAGTTTAGTGAGATTCCCACAGAGGAAAAGATGGAAAAATGGAAGTCATGACCACAGAATAACTAAGTCAGGAAAGTATCAAAGGTGACTACAAAGCTCTGGGGATGGTAGTTGAGGGCATGGAGATTCAGATGATATCATCAGTCCTGCTGGTGAGAGGTAAGGATGGGTGAAGAAAGGCACTAATAGAAAAAGTTAATAATTGGCTACAGAATAAGTGATGGTGGAAGGGTTTTGGGTCCTAAAACCATGTGAACCTAAGCAGACCAGTGGCTGCTTGGGAGAGATGGGTAGAATCTTACTAAGGAGGGCAAAACTATTTTTGCCAATAGCATGGCTGACTTCATTAAGAGGATTTTAAACGAGGAAAGATAGAGAAGGGAGAGGGCAAAGACCAAGTCTGTGAGGGATTGGTGAGAAAAGGGTGTTTTGTGATGGGAAGTGAACACAGAGTCAACAAAACAGGGCTTGGGTGGAGACACCTCCAGCACCTGCACATGGTCAAGGAGGTGCCTAAAACATACCATGTGGATAAATCCCCCAGACTCACTCTGGGAACTCAATATACTGGTGCTTAACCACCTGTATACTAAGGCACTCAGTATGCAGAATAAACATGATGAGTTAGAGATCTTGTCACAAGAGGTAAATGTGAAATTACGAGAGTCTTCAGTAAGGAGATTTTACCAATCTGCTTAACTCTTTAACCAAAAATATAAAAGGGAATGAAAATATATAAATCGTCCAGCTTGTCAGTCATAGTAAATAAGGAGTAACAATGCAAGAACGATTAATACTTGTCCAGCTTGCTCTACACACTGTTTCACTTAGATTCTTATCAACAGTTTTGTAAAGACAATCAATGTTGTCTAGCTTGCTGAGTTTGAAGCAGAAATTCCCTTTAAATTTCTCTTAACAGTCAGTGAGGTGGCTTAGACTTTTATATACACAAACAAGTTGATTTTATTAAGAATAACTGATTATAACAACTCATGACTAAATAGTGGTTTGATGGTGACTGTGGATAAGATACTGTTTGTGAAAATATGTCAAACAACCCTATATAAGCCCCAACACTCAAATGCATGCAAGAACACAACATGCAATGATATAAGTGTAGCAATAACATTCAGGCATAAGTAAAAATGACAAATAGAACGAAGATAAAGTTAAAGTGCAGAAAGTAATAACTAGCATGAAATTAGAAATTAGTGCACATATGTGTACCAGGGGTGTCCCCAACTGGGAGGAGAAACAGAGATATTGATCTCAAGAAAGAACTGATGGCAGGTTTTCCCTCAGAGATGCCCCCCCCATCTTCCCATCAGTGGGGAGAAGGTGGGCAGCCTTAGGTGTGGAGGTGTGTTTTAGTATTAAAATGATATTACAATGATGTTAGAATAAGTACAGGTCAGCTGGAGGGCTGGATTGTCAAAGCAGCATCTGCAATTCATCTTCTTGAAAAATAATTGGACATTTGTCCTTGCAGATCATGCTCATTGCTGATAGCAGGATTTGCCTACACCTGTTCCCAGGTGTAGGCATCCTCCACTTCAGATAGCAAGATATCCCTGGTGAATACTTTTCTGATGATCAATGTGCTGCATCTCCACTGAATTGATTTTTGAAAGCCTTGTACTCTGCCCATGGAGGAAAGGGTGGGGAGGTGGGCACCCAGTTCCATTTCTCCCCACATTTACCTCAAGAGTACAGAAATGCTGCCCAGATGTGTAGGGATAAGGTCAGGAAGGCCATGGTGCAGTTGGATCTGAACTTGGCAAGGGAAGTGAAGACTAACAAGAAGGGATTCTACAGGTATGTCAATCAGAAAAGGAAGATTAAAGAAAGTATATCCCCACTGATGGATGAAAATGGTGACCTTGTATCAACAGACGAGGAGAAACTTATTTGGCTCAGTCTTCATTGACCCTCCTGGATCAATGGACAACAAGGTGGGGGCCAGAGGTGTTACACCACTCCCCTTGAAGGGGAGGATCTGGTTTGTGGCTATCCAAGGGACCTGAACATACATAAATCTATGATACCTGATGAGATGAGTCCTGGAGTCCTGAGGGAATTAGCTGATGTGGTTTCCAAGACACTCTCCAGGATATAGAAAAGTCATATCAGCCATGAGAAGTCCCTGGTGACTGGAAGAAGGGTAACATTGTCCCCATTTTTAAAAAGGGTAGAAAAGATGTCCCTGAGAACTACTGAACTGTCAGCCTCACATCTGTGCCTGGAAAGATCATGGAACAGATCCTCCTAGAATCCAGACTAAAGCACATGGAGGACAGGGAGGTGATTAGTGGCAGCCAGCATGGCTTCACCACAGGCCAGTCCTGTCTGACCAGCCTAGTGGCTTTCTGTGATGGGGTAACCACATCAGCAGACATGGGAAAATGGGTGTAACCTATGTGGACTGTTTAGTGGATAAACAATTAGTTGAATGCTCACATTCAGAGAGTAGTGGTCAATGACTTGATGTCCAGATGGAGATCTGTGACAAGAAGTGTCCCTCAGGGGTCTGCACTGGGACAACTGCTGTTTAGTATCTTCAGTAGCAAGAAGACAGCAAGTAGACAGCAAGATCGAGTGCACCCTCATCAAGTTTGCAGATGAGACCAACCTGAGTGGTGCAGTTGTCACACTAGAAGGATGGGATGTCATCCAGAGGGACCTCAACAAGTTGGAGAAGTGGACCTGTGAGAACCTCATGAGGTGCAACATGGCCAACTGCAAGGTCCAACACTTGGGTCAGAACAATTCACAGTTTCAATGCAGATTGGGGGATGATGTGATTGAGAGCAGCCCTGCAGAGAAGGACTTGGGGGTACTGATTGATAAGAAGCTCAACATGACCTGAAAATGCGTGCTCACAGCCCAGAAGACCAACCATATCCTGGGTTGCATCAAAAGAAGTGTAGCCAGCAGGTTGAAGGAGGTGATTCTGCTCCTTTATTCTGCTCTTGTGAGACCTGACCTGGAGTATTGCGTCCAGTTCTGGAATCCTCAACATGAGAAGAATATGGAACTGTTGGAACAGGCACAGAGGAGGGCTACAAGGATGATCAGAGGGCTAGAACACCTCCCATTTGAGAACAGGCTGAGAGAGTTGGGAACGTTCAGCCTGGAGTAGGCTCCGAGGACACCTTATAGCAACCTTCCAGTACCTGAAGGGGGGCTGCAAGAAATATGGGGAGGGACTTAGGCCTAAGGGGAATGGCTATACATCGAAGAGGGGAATATTTAGTCTAGACATAAGGAGGTTATTCTTCACAATGAGGGTAATGAGGCACTGGAACAGGTTGCCCAGGGAAGTTGTGCATGTCACCTCCCTGGAAGTATTCAAGTCCAGGTTGGATGGGCCTTAAGCAGCCTGACCTAGTGGGAGCAATACCTGTCCATGGCAGGGGAATTAGATGATCTTCAAGGTCCTTTCCGACTCAAACCTTTCTATGATTCCCACATTTAGCTTCATTCCTGCATTCAACCTTATTACCACATAATCCTCTGAATATAGTCACTCAAGCTTCACAATGCCTAAACAGGTTTGGGAACGACTACCTTCCATGTGACATTGAGTATATCATATGTGCTAAGTCAATTTCTTCAATGTTGTCCAAATTCTTCAATATAATATCACTATCAAGAGAAAACAAATGAAAGTTAGTATTAAAAGAACAATAACAGTGTGGAGCACTCTGTTGAGGATGTCCTTAGCAATGGGTTATCATTTGAAGAAGGCATTCCACCAACTATGTATTGCATCCTTCTGCACTTGTTCCAGGACAGCGTATTAGAGTCTCTTGTTCATCTTCACCTGAGTGACGTTCATTCTAATAGGTGCAAGCAGTGCAGGTATTAGTAAGATGTGACAGGTGCTGAATATGTAAAATCACACCCTGTATTTTAAGCACAAATATTGAATGATTTGTAGTGTCTACAGTAACATTACAACAAGTTTCCAGAGAAACAGAGGCTTTGCCAGTGTATCTCAAAAATGGCAAAGGTATAGTTTGGTGTTGAAACAAATGTCTTAAGCCTTGATAGTATTCCTTTCACAGATAAATCCTTGTTGCTTTCACAGAATGCATGCACTCACATCAATAGTTTGCCATTTATCATTCCCCTTTCAGGCCCATGCTCTATGCTCTGAAGGATAAAGTATGGGTCTGTTATGATTTAATCCTAATGCAATGACTTGGTATACCATGTATACCAAAGCATTGTATATGATCAGCACAAACGGTGTGGCTGTATTAGCAGTGAGATCAAAGATAGAATTTATAGATACAACCAAGATTGGAATTTCTTTTCAAATTCAATTGCATTATCCTAGACCTTTTGAATTTCAGTAAAATGCCTTCAAGTAATTTCCATGGGATGATATTATATCCATACAGATACAGAAAAAAAATCAGAGTTTATAAAATCGCACCAGTATTTTCTAAAAATCCCTTTCACTATTTTCTGTGCCAGGGCACAGCTGTTGCTCATCTGATAAGGGGCATTGGAATGCAGAGTGCTGCTAAATCAACTCACTTGTGAAATGAGTAAAAGCTTTTTTTGTAAGATCATTTAATCACACATCTATTTAAAAACAACTTTCTCAAGAGTATTCAAGTATTTTCCCAAGTTGGGGTTTACAAAACTGGCCCACACACACACGTGTGCACACACACACAGAGACTGCCAAACATTAAACAGTATCAAAAGAGAAGTAGACAGTGGTGCCCTGATTAGATTATAACTGCTGCAGCTAGAAATACTCTCTGAATCTCAAAAAATAAATGAGGTGTTAATTTTATGGTTCTTCGCATGGATATGGGTGATTGGATGCTTCAAGCTGGAAAACAAACAATCACAAACCAGAGGCACTTCCCTTTGTTGATTCAATGATAGCTACTACACTTTGCATTGCTTCACCCTTCTACACACATCCAGTGCCCACTGCTACTAATACACCTGGTGTAAACACATTAACTTCAAATCTTTCTTCTCTCTCTCTCTCTTCCCCTTTCTCCATTCCGTTTCCACCACTGATCACTTTTTCTATTAAAGTACATTAAGTTTTCTTCCTGTCAATTAGGCAGGTGTTTGATATTTCTGATATTATCGATACACATAACACACGCACGTACACACACACACATTAAACCTGTGCTTATTGTCCCCCAATTAGATGCACACAAAATAAAACTGATTTGGTATTGCCAGCAGAGAATTCCTGCAGTTTGCCGTAAAACCAGTGGAGCTGCTGAAGCAAGGTAAGAGGAAAATAAACTGAAAATGATGGGCAGCTTGCAAAGGAAGGGAGGAGGAGGGGCAGCATTCTCCTCACCACACACTGCTGCCACTGCATTCCAGGTAGATAATAGAGTAACAAGTGATCTGCAGTGACTAGCAGTGCACCCCAGGGATCAGCACTGGGTCCAGTCCTATTTAAAATCTTCATTAATGATCTGGGTGTACCCTCAGTAGGTTTGCTGGTAACACAAAAATAGTATATGTAGCTGATACACCAGAAGGCCATGCATACATCCAGAGGGATCTTGACAGGCTGGAGAAATGGGCCAAAAGGAACCTTGTAAAGTTCAACAAGGGGAAGAGCAAAGTCCTGCACCTGGGTAAGTACAACCTCATGCACCAATATATGCTGGGGGCCACCCAGCTGAAAAGTAACTTGACGCCAAAGCATCTGGCAGTCCTGGTAGGCACCAGATTGAACATGAGCCAGTAACGTGTCCTGTGGCAAAGAAGGTGAATTGTATCCTGGGCTGCATTAGGAAGAGTGTTGCCAGCAAGTCAAGGGAGCACTGGTACAGGTTACCCAGGCACGTTCCAAACTTTCCCTCTTGAACCCTCTTTAGGTTCCAAAGTTTCCAACTGACTATTAAGTGACCATGCTTGAGCAGGGAGGCAAGATGACCTCCAGAGGTTCCTTCCAACTTCAACAATTTTGTAATTCTGTGAAAAGGTCCTGAACTAGGACAGATAAACAAATTCACAAGTGATCAGTGATGAGATAAACAATAATATGACAAAACTTATAACAGTATTGTATTGTTTGGAGTTCAGCTAAAACAGATGGAAAGGTCTTGTAGAAAGATCTCAAATGATACTGTGTAGCTGAGTGACATTATGATGAAGTAAAAGCTACTTATTTCTGTTTGGCATAGGGGACAGGATATGGAGCTAGGTGGACATTTGATCTTTTCAGGCAGGCCAGAAGTGAGTGAGAGATATTGAACACAAATTCTTTGGATAGCAGTGCCTTTAAATGAAAACTCCAGTAACTGCAGGATTTCCTTGTTTATGAACCTGATTTCTAGTGAAATCAAAGCAAATGCAAGAAGAAATATCTGTTCATAAGGCCACTCCCTACATGACACTAGCCACTAAAACTATGGCTAACATGCTTTATAAGCAATTGCCCTGAATCTAATGAATTATACAGATTATAACCCTTAGATTTTCATGACCTAAAAGGCTGAATACTTTTCTCTCCAGTTTTAGTTTTGATGAACAAGGTGCTATTTTTTATGGACATTTTCAACTTCTGTGATATCCAGTGCTACAGCAAGTAACAAGATAAAATGCCAAATATATAGCAGTAAGTACCATGTGGCATCAGCTTGTTAGAGTGAAATCTGTTATAGAAAAACATAATTTTGGAAGAGATTTCTTTGAAGAGACATGTTCATTTCATTAATTTTGGGTCTACTGCCAAGAGTATATGAATAAAAATACTAGGAAGTAGGCTAGAGGATCTTTAGCACTACATAATATGTACCATCCTAACATAGATTGACCAAGATTTTTCATCTGTTTATTTTTGTTATCATGATGTGGTGCACTAAACTAAAAAATGTGCCATGCTTTCACAAAGCATATTTTTTGCCCACTTAAAATGACGTGACAAACTGCTGATTATGAATCCCGCTTCACAGGGACTGCATTATCCTTCCCTGGTTTGTCCAAGTCAATAAGTATTCTTACTAAACTGTCTAGGATTTGCAGCCTCAATTAAATCAGGAAGCCAAACGTTATACACACATACTAAAAGACTGCATCCTTTTAGTGAACACAAAAGCAGTCAGAGATTCATTGCTGTAGGTAGCATTGTGTTGAACAAGTGAATAGAGAATAATTACATAGCCTCTTAATTGTTTGCATTCCAGAAAAAAAGAGATGTTTGAAAAATGAAGAAAATTTAACTTTCCAGTAGGGGTCATTTTAAAAAACATTGATACTTTATTGAAGCAGAAAGTAGCACAAACCCAATACTGTCATTTCTTAAATGGAAGTCAAAAAGTACGTAAGGACTTGTCTATGGTTTACAAAACATGCTCACTTATCTAATTCAGTACAGGAAATCTAGATACTTTATAATCTGACATATCAAGATAAAAGTAATTTGCCAGCGGGAATCTGCAAATATTTTTTGTGAAGTTCTGGCAGCACAACAATTACAGTGACAGGTAACATGGTATTCTGGAGCCTTCTCAGGAAAATAATTTCCATTCAGTGTCAAATGGACACTTGTCAAGCCAAGATGAATATACATACTTAAAAGAATGTCGTCCATCTAGCTTATCTACTTCTGTAGGCTGAACAAATTCAATACGCTTCAGATATTACAGTTCAAGTAAATGTGTGAAGCACCATATGGAAGAAGTGAACACCTGCTGCAAGGTGTCACCTAGCAATATTGTATGTGTTTGATGGAAGATTGCTGACATAATTCACAGAAGGGACACAGTCTGTCCCCTACAGATGAAGAAACGATGGTGATGTGACTCACAGGGGACTTTAGAAAAAAGCAGGTCCAAAATCTGTCATTTTTAGTAATGTACCTCAACAACTGCAGCTGACAATTTTCACAGGGTACCTTTTTATAACCACTATCAGCTGCATTGTCTTTTTTTGCTCTTTGGGCTACAGAGTTGGTTTGGAGATGGAGATGAAAGACGTAATTTTCCTATGTCATATGATACAACACTTTAGAAATTACATTGAGGACTTCCCTCTACAATCTTTCTTTTCCTTGCTTATATTGTCTCACTACATTTCCATTTTCATGATAGAGAAATGTTATGATAGAGAATGTAGGATCGTGCCCTATTTTATGTTTTGAGGAGGATCTGTGTTCCTGGAAAGTAGTAGGAAATCAAAAGGCTCTCTGCATAAGATATGATTGACTAAAACAAAAGTGTTATCACATAGGAACATCAAAAATATTACAAATATATCTGTGACCAAAAGAACATAGAGGGCACAGAGATCTCTGGAGAGAGGCAGTAAAGTTAAAGATAAATAATGCCGTTCACTCAGGGTATCAGGCTAATATAAGGAAAAGAGTTATCACTATTTTTTAAAATAAATAGGAAAAAGAAAAGTTTTTATCCTTCTGAGGAAGAATATTCTCACATAGGGCAAAGCACAGTCCGGCTTTTAGACTTGCATCTGAACACTGTTTCTGTTTGATGGTTTATGTGGAGGGCTTTTCTTACTTTTAGCTAAGCATATCAAGCCTGGTAAGAATTTATGAGTGTAAGTAAAAAAAAACAAGAAATCATAGACTGTAGGAAGATGGCAAAGGCTCCCACTATTCATTCCAGGTTTTGTTCTTTATTTAGTTACATTTATGTCATGAAAAAAAATGCTGTACATAAAGACTTGGGCTCTCCTAGTTAATCTTTCAATGGTATTCTACATCCAACAGGATTAAAAAAAATAAACTTTCAGCATGAACAACTCTGATTAGCCAAGCAGTGAATAACATAAACCCTAGTATTTTCACTAACAGTTGTCAACTTAAAAATAGCATTACCCTTATCTGAAAAAATCTCTATACACAATTGGCTTTGGCTGTGTTCTTGTGCTGTTCATGGATAAAACCAAGTCACAGAGACCCAGGAGTGCTTACAAAGCATATCTTGCTAGCAGCATGTATTCTGAAAGGAGACAGAGAAGCTCTTGGATAATCAGCACTCTGATTTAGGACTAGAGAAACAATGACCAGCCACTATGAATATTCAGCATAGATCCCCTCAGAAAGGCATCCTGCTTGGGCTTTTGTCTTCTATGCATGGCTAACTTAAATCTGTGGTAATAAATTATGCATTGTAATAACCTGATGTTTGAAAGGACAGCAGGAGCCAGATCTAAAATCAAAGTTAATGTAACTCCTCAGCAGCTAAATAACAGTGCTCCAAACTTGATTCTCATACTTCTTCCTGTGATCGCCAGCTGGCAACTGTGTTTCAACAATCTAACAACCCCAAAATTTTGTGATTTAAAACTGAATATACGATAAGCAACCAAAAAGCAGTTCAAAAGGAAACAGTATGACCTTTCTCTGCCACTTGCCATCTATTACTTTGTTGACCATTTTTACCTACTATATTTTATGATCATTTTCTTTAATTTCTTATTCTTCTTTCTGAAAAACCCTAGATTACTTAATTATCAGATGTTTTCATGCACAATTGTAAGTGTATTTGTATACTTGCATTTGCATCTGTCAGACGATATTACTGTGAGTTAAATAAGCACTACTCTTAATTCTAGGAAAATAACTTTTGCATCATCTGGCAAGGCATAAGTGCACATAGGTTATTATGAACCCTGCAGATACATTAATTTAGCAAAGTTTTCATAAATGTGTGGCTACATTAACTAGGAACCTATTTCTTTCCCCTCTGTCTTGCTTTTGTTTTCAATTGCATCCCTTCTGTGTCTACATAATGAAGGTCCATTTATACAAAGAATGAGAAGGTGAAATGAGTCATCAAAATAGGGTAATTTTATAAAGAAAAGATTGTTCTGTAATAATTTGTTGCAAAGTTGGACGTAATTGGAAGTAATGTTCTGAACGCGTTCCATAAATACAGCATTCTGGGTAAAGGAATTATTGTTATTCTGGAAATTAATCTAATTTTTGTCTGCATGTTGTCATTTATATGAATAGAACTTGTCAGCTTGATTTGTTACAATGCCTGAATTGCTTGCTTAATCCTCAAAATATAAATAAAACATTTAATTGCTTTAACTGGCAATGTTAACCTTTTCAGTACTGCTGGCTAATCATACATATCAGGAGCAAGTTTTATTATTGCCTTTGCACTTTTCAAAATATGATATCAATAAGGTCGTTTGAAATATCTAAAAGAAGCCATTTACAGAATGGCTCACTAATGAATCCTAGGATGTGGAGAACAATACTGCATGGAGATTGAGTTTGTTTCAAACAAAACTCATCCATGAGACACAAATACCATGTGATTTTTCCAAGTCAGCTCCATTAGCTACGGTGGACTAATCACAGAGGTCAAACTTACAGATAGGGAAGGTTATCAGATAATACGAGTCAAGGAGTCTGGGAGTTCTACCACTCTGTGTTTTGTGCTGTCCCTGAAACTGAAGCACAAACAGGAATAATTCAGATGAATGATACTTTCAATTGGGATGTTGTCCAGGTAGCTCAGACAGAATAAGTACCTCATGCAGCTTTTTGCCAGTAAACAAGAAACATCCAGCATCTCTGAAGCAGAAAAAAAAAAAAAGGAGGGATCTTCAAAGACTATTCTGCCTTCATGTTCAAGCAATTCTGAAAGCAGATAAATAAAAGATGGGGTGGAGCAAGCATATTTTACACTGATATTCACAGTTGTTCAGCATCAGTAGAACTACTTTATTAAAACTCTGACAATTGTTGCTGGAGAACTAGTAAACGAGAGACAATAAAATCAGAATTATCAATTGAAGAACTTAAGAAAGCCCACAGACTATCTAGATATGACAGTGAAAAATACCACAGTATAGGCACTCAAGCTTAACTTCTCTGAGAAGGAACAATTATCTGTACAGCCAGATCATTAGTGATATTTGAAAATCCGCTTTGTGATGTCATATTGAGCAAAACCTATGATCTTATTTGATTATTTTACCTTAAAATAATTCTTATGTATAATCTAGAACTGCAGTGGCAAACAAAAGAATCTGGCATACTTGCACAACTGTTAAAGACTGCCCAAATAAGAAGTAAGTTTTTTGGTTTTTGGTTTTTATTTTCTGCTTCTGGCTATACTGCTGGTATAACTAAACATTTCTTCAAAACATACGAAATCAGTGTTAGCTATTACTCAAGTAGTCCCATTTATACTCCACTTGCTAGCACAAGGATTATTTTGTTGCAGCAATCTGTAGAAAGACTAAATTACTCTGATAATTTCTTATTACATTCATGTCACTGAATGGCATAAACTGTAACTTAGGATCATTTTTATGCAAGATTTCTTGGCTAAAGCTATGTTAAAAACAAACATAGATGAATACTGTATACTAACTACTGTTTCATTGCTGGCTGGTTACAGCATTTCAGGAAAGACTGGGCTTAAGAACATTTGTAGCTGTAATGCTAACGTATGATAGTACAACTTTATCTTAGCAACACTTAATTTTGTCAGAGAAGATGTTAAGGCTGTCTATGTACAGACTTGGCTTTTAGAAAAGACTGATATATGTACAGTTTATTGATTTTACTTTTTTTTTCCAAAAATATTTTTCCTTATTCTACAAGAGCTGGATTATTGGGGGATGGGGGAAAAAAAAAAAAACAACTGTTATAAGCTACATTGTAGCATTTTTAGGCTACAATATTATACCATCAGTTAAGTTTTCATCTATCTTGTGGAAATTACTTTCTCAAGTTCGAAGTGTTAAGCTTGAAAATTGTAGCCATGTAAACAGCACGTGAAGATCAAGGGAAAGTAAAATAAAATCGTTCTTCAAAACTCATGCCAGCTTAGTTAATTTTATAATTCTCTAGCATGCATATGGCCTGTATCTTAATGGTGTCAAGCCATTGGCTAGCCAGATGAAAGGAATATTAGTGATATATCATTAGAACACATATCGCTTTAAAAGCCTCCAACTAAAGTCTTTATTTTTTTTTTTTAGGAGCTAGAAAATCTAACAAAACACAGTCAATTTTAATTGCTTCTAGGAGTATTGTTTGATACATTTGTGAGCCTAAGGGAAGGTTAACCAAAGTCAATAAAGACATCTTAAAACCAGGAAGTATTAAGGCAATGTACTTGTTTCCTATTACAAAATTAGTGTAAGTAGGAAGAAACTAAAGTGGGGGCTGTCTTAACACTGGTGCTATCCTCAGTCTATACTGACTGAAAGCACTCGCACATGTCTTATTACTATACACGTGAGGTGGAAGTGGCCTGGACTAAAATTCAAAAGAGTGCAGGAGCTGCAGTTCTCAGTTGTGATTCTTGCCCTTGAAGGGTGCACAACTAGAGGTGGTGCTCCCCCCAGCAAGGGCATTGTTCCTGGGCACCAGAGTGGGACCAGTAGGGCAAGGCTCCTGGCAATAACAGGACCCACTGGTCCAGTGACCAGCAGACAAGCAGGAAAGGCTGTGCAGGTCCCAGCTCAGTGCTGGAAGGACAGGCAGCCAGACAGAAGCAGCTTCACAGAATCACAGAATCACAGAATAACCAGGTTGGAAGAGACCCACCGGATCATCAAGTCCAAGCGTTCCCATCAAACACTAAACCATATCCCTGAGCACCTCATCCACCCGTGCCTTAAACACCTCCAGGGAAGGTGACTCAACCACCTCCCTGGGCAGCCTGTTCCAGTGCCCAATGACCCTTTCTGTGAGGAATTTTTTCCTAACGTCTAGCCTAAACCTCCCCTGGCGGAGCTTGAGGCCATTCCCTCTTGTCCTGTCCCCTGTCACTTGGGAGAAGAGGCCAGCACCCTCCTCTCTACAACGTCCTTTCAGGTAGTTGTAGAGAGCAATGAGGTCTCCCCTCAGCCTCCTCTTCTCCAGGCTAAACAAAACAGGCTAAACAGCTTGGGACATCACTGACCCCCACTCGCCTACAGCATATCTCAGTGGGGCTCTGGATGGGGGTGCAGGAGTGGAGGTCCTAGCAGAGGCGTTCAGAAAACATAAGGACCAAAGGTGCACTCAGAGGCCTGACCTTTTGTGGCTAAGCTGTTTGCTACTTCAGAAAAATTATCTCCTTTGCAAGAAAAAATAATTAAGTGTTCTGTTTTTTTACATTATTTGGCTGATTCCTCTGATGCTTCCTCCTGCAAGCACACTGATGTAGAAGAGACCCTGGGAGAAGTTCAATGTGAGGAGGACAGCCTCGTGTAGAGATTGCTGCTTCAACTGTTTGCTGGGGTGTTCAAGTCTGGGAGCAGGGCTTTCATCCCTACTTTCAGCTAATGTGTTGACTTTTACTTCAGTATGTGTTTCTGCCTTCTCTTCCTTATATAGTTATGAAAACTAAAAGTTGTTTTGGTTTGTACTTGTTGAAATATGGAAGAATTCCAAAAGTCAGCTATGTCCCTGACTGCTACTGGAATAAATCAGGAGAATTTAGTTAAACATCATTTTCCAAACTGAGTACCTTGAACGGTTTAGGTCTTACTTGAACATTTTAAATTCTTTTTTAATTAAGTGAAATGCAATAGCAACTGCATCTGTTATCTAGACAGATTTTGAGAAGTCTTATTCTAGTAGAAACTTTCTAGAGAGAAAGAAGCAATCATAAATTTCAGGCACAGTCTAATGATTAAAATATTCTTTTTTTCCCTTTTCCCTCTGGTTATGATTCAGTGTTGGTAATGGGCTGATCTACTTCATGAGGAGGTCTCTTTCCCTGAGTTATTCCCTAGCAATACTGGATAGAGTAGCAGAGGAAGTATTAGAGTATCATGCTTGCCAAGTTATCTTAAATTGATAGCATAGACACAGAAGGGATATGCAAAGTTAAAGGCTGAAATTCATTAATTCACACCATGTTGTTAAGTGAACAGCATACAAGTGGGATCTTGAATATGTGGCAGTAAGAATTTCACATATTTCCCCTGATCATTAATGATACACTGTTGTTATTATTAATCTGCCGTGTTGATATGTGAAAATCATTTCACCTCCTCATGAGTGTCTCAATTTCTTGGCTTTGTCTTATGTTTGTCTTACCCGGCAAAATTGTAAGCAGCATTGGAGACACCTCTCAGTCCTTTCCAGCAAGAAGATTTTGCACAGGTGCAACTACTTCAATTAGGAGTAAAATTTGCATATTTAATTCTTGTCTTACAGGATTGAGATAGATTGGTATAAGAATTTTTATGCTCTTTTAATATTTTCATGCCATGCAACTGGTTTTGTGTTGGTCAATTTAAACAATGCAAATGCTGCATACGTATTAAGGCTTTATATGTTCTGTGTGATATTTAGTGCACCTGAGATTTCTCCAATGCAACCACAAGGCAACTAACAGTAATTATTACTAGGAATAAAGACAGTTGCTAAGCATTTGTACATTTATAATACTGCATAAAAAGTAGAAACCCATATTCCCTATCCCAAATATCAATTTATCTCTAGACACAGCGTATTAACCATGCACATCTATACTATCACTTTTACAGAGCTATTTTAATCCATGGTTTCTCTATTGTTGAATTGTAATGGAAGTTTACATGAAATAAAAAAATAAATCCTCCTAGAAGTTTATAAGAGTTGACTGTTCCAGTGGAGCCATTATGGTTTATCATGTATTTAAGACCTTCTAAAACACGAATTATTGATAGACTCCAAGGAGCAATATTTCTTTATCATTTATAAGTATTTATTTCCTGAGTTTCAGGTCAGGTATTATAGACCTCATACAGACCATAATGGCTCCAATTGGTCTACTATGCAATAGAATATGGCATGTTCAAAATCCTATCTCCTATTTGATACCCTGGACAAATAATTAAGGGCTATTAAAATCCAGAGAAAGAGTAAATTTGCCTATGAAGCAGTTAAATTTGCAAACTGTTTTGCTTTCAATGCACAATAATAAAGTCTCAAATTTAGCCACTTAACAATAATTTCAGGTATTTCCACCATCAACACATTCACTGATGCTTCCCTTACTTGCATGCATATCAGAATCTGCTTTATCACTTTGACCCCAATGAACATTCTGCTCCTCCTCCACTTTCTCCTCCACCTCCTCCTTCTCCTCCCCCTCCGTCTCCTCCCCCTCCTTCTCCTCCTCCTTCTCCTCCTCCTCCTCCTCCTCCTCCTCCTGCTTCTTCTTCTTCTTCTCATTCTTATTCTTATTATTGTTGTTGTTATTGTTATTATTACATTTTCTGTTGTGCTAACGTATTTTCCAAAAGATGACTGTGATATTGAAGGACAAGTTGTGAGCAAAAGATAGTTAAAGCAGCAAATGAGTGGCTTGAAATTCGAGTGTGAATGTTGTGACTTACTGTCTGTATCTTACACTAGGCAAGGTGCCTCTCTACACAGATGATTAATTTTTATTTTTTTTTTTGTGGTTGGGCTGATTGTTTATGATCTCGCTCTATGCTACAGAGTAAATTATTTTTAAAAATGCAACTAGTAGTTCATATGCTAGAAAACCTCCACCTTTCTAATTTGTGTCTACCCAATCTAACAAGTTTTTTTTTCTCAGTGAGAAATGAGGTTAATAAAAACAAATTTCTGAATAAACTTCTAAAATGTAGACTTGAATAGACTTATTTCTTTTAACTTCAATTGCTGTACATCACACTTCCTTCTACAGAAAGCAAGGGTCAGTATGAGGTTTTCATATACTCTTTACTTGGCATGATTATAATATAAAATAAATATTAGGTACATTAGTCACTAGAAATTTGTGACTGAAAAGAGGAACTGGCATGACATTTATGTGGTGACAAACAGGAAAGAGTTTTAGTTTAGATTTATTTAGGATATCAAACATTTTGAGGAGCTTTGATGCTGGGCACCATTTCCTTGATACCAAGTAAAAACGGTATTTATAACAACAATAAAAGATTAAGTCAGGAAGGCCAAGGAGCAGCTGGAGCTAAGCTTGGCAAGGGAAGAAAAGACTAATAAGAAAGGCTTCTACAGGCATGTCAATGAAAAGAGGAAGGTCAAAGAGAACATACCCACACTGACAGCTGGGAATGGTGACCTCGTATCAATAGATGAGGAGAAGACTGAGGTACTCAACAAATTTTTTGTCTCAGTCTTCACTGATAATTGCTCTCCTCACTGCTCCTGGGTCATGAGACGGCAAGATGGTGACCAGGGGAATGAGCCCCCTCCCACAGTAGAGGAGGATCAGGTTCGTGACCTCCTGAGGAACATGAACTTATATAAGTCTATGGGACCTGATGAGATGTATCCTAGAGTCTTGAGGGAATTGGCAGATGTGGTTGCTAAGACACTCTCCATGATACCTGAAAAGTCATGGCAATCAGGAGAAGTCCCTGATGACTGGAAGAAGGGTAATGTTGTCCCCATTTTTTAAAAGGGCAGAAAAGACAACGCTGCAGACTACCGACCTGTCAGCCTCACCTCTGTGCCTGGGAAGATCATGGAACAGATCCTGTTAGAAGCTATGCTAAATCACATGGAGGACATGGAGGTGATTAACGGCAGACGGCACAGCTTCACCATGGGCAAATCCTGTATGACCAACTTAGTGGCTTTCTATGATGGGGTAACTGCAGCTGTGGACACTGGTAAACTGACAGATGTGATCTATCTGGACTTATGTAAAGCCTTTGATAAGGTCCCCCACAATATCCTCCTCTCTAAATTGGAGAGATATGGATTTGATGGGTGGATGCTACTGCAGACAAGAAACTGGTTGGAGGGTCGTATTCAGAAAGTAGTGGTCAATGGCTCAAAGTCCAGATGGAGATCCGTAACTAGTAGTATCCCATAGAGGTCCATACTTGGACCGGTGCTCTTTAATGTCTACATCAATGATATTGACAGCAGGATTCAGTGCACCCTCAGCAAGTTTGCAGAAGACACCAATCTGAGTGGTGTAGTTGCCACACCAGAAGGATAGGATGTCATCCAGTGGGACCTGGACAGGCTGGAAAAGTGGGCCTGAGAGAAATTCATGAGATTCGACAAGGCCAAGTGTAACGTCCTACACCTGGGTCAGGGCAATCCCCCTTTTCAGTACATAATGGGGGATGACATGATTGAAAGCAGCCCTGCAGAGAAGGACTTGGGGGCACAAGTCGATGAGAAGCTCAACATGAGCCAGCAGTGTGTGCTCGCAGCCCAGAAGGACAACTGCATCCTGGGCTGCATCAAAAGAAATGTGGCCAGCAGGTCAAGGGAAGTGATTCTGCCCCTTTATTCCTCTCCTGTGAGACCTCATCTGGAGTACTCTGTCCAGTTCTGGAATCCTCAATGTAAGAAGAATATGGAGCTGTTGGAATGGGTCCAGAGGAGGCCTACAAGGATGGTCAGAGGGCTGGAGCACCTTCCTTATGAGGACAGGCTGAGAGAGTTTGGTTTGTTCAGCCTGGAGAAGAGAAGGCTGGAAAGGGTCAGATTTAGTCTAGACATAAGAAAGAATTTCTTCATCATGATCGTAGTGAGGCACTGGCACAGGTTGCCAAGGGAAGTTGTGGATGCCCTATCCCTGGAGGTGCTTAAGGCCAGGTTGGATGGAGCCTTGGGCAGCCTGATCTAGTGGGATGTCCCTGCCCATGGCAGGGGGGTTGGAACTAGATGATCTTTAAGGTCCCTTCCAACCCTAACTATTCTATGTCTCTTGGAATCTAAAAATGTGGTTTTACTCTTTCTCATATTCAGGGGAAAACTGTAGACCATTATGACAGAATCCAAGAAAGACTATTAAATAGCACACCTGTCATGCAGGGCATTTGAATTATAAAATTTTTCAGATTTTCAGTAGTATTTACAATAATTTATAAAATAGTTTAATTCCTATTGATGAAAAAAAATTGAATAATTGGCATGTCCATCCTATAAATCTGAGATTGAAACATCTGGACTAGGTCACAGCTGAACATGCATATTCCCCTTAGTTTACCTATTAAGTAGAGTAACTGGATAAATGCTATCGATTTTTGAGACAAATATGTTAAGAACATAGGGGTCAGATTCTGCCATCTCACTCAGAATGGGTGGTATGTATTTCCAGCATGACTTCTAAGATTTACTTTTGCCTTCTTAAACGAGGCTAGTATGGCTCAATACGAACAGATGTGCCATTATTAGCCCTCAATGATATCATTTTATTTAAGGAAAACATTTGGATTGGAGATTATGTTTCCCCCACTGTGAACTAATTAATTATTTTGAGATTTTTAGTACTTATGCATTCATAATCTGAAGAAGACCAAGTGTGTCGTATTCCTTATAGTTATTAAAAAAACTTAACTAGGTATCACTGGTAATATAAAAAAACCCACTTGTAGTGTTATCTTAATTGGCGTTTTAGAATTTGTTGTGTTACAAACTCGGGAACTAAAATGTCTCGGTGTGTTTATGTGGTGTGTGAGCAAAAAAAAATCTTTCCCCTGTTTAACCAAAAAGTTCAAAATATCTCTTGGTAAGAAAAAAAATCCCTGGAAGGTTCTTTGTAGGCAAATAGGAGTATGAGACAAATTGAGTTCTTACAAGATCTAATATGAAAGCCTTCTTGAAGAACATTGTTTGTAGTAAAGTTTTAAATTCTGAGTCATCAGGATTTTCAGGGTGGACTCATTGGCTTTCTGCTGATTTTGTTGGAAATCTAGCTACTGGTATAGTTACCTATTTTGTGACATTTCATTTATGCAAGGTAGTTATACAGGGAAGAAACAACTCTTAGATAATAGAAAAGGTCCCAAAGAAGAAATAGAAAAAGACTTCTGAGATTATCAATGACCTGGATGAAGGCATTGAGTGCACCCTTAGCAAGTTTACGGACTACACTAAGCTGGGTGGAAGCGTTGGTGTGCTGGAGGGTAGGGAGGCTCTGCAAAGGGATCTGAACAGGCTGGACCACTGGGCAGAGTCCAATGGCATGAGGTTTAACAAGGCCAAATGCCGGGTCCTGCACTTGGGGCACAACAACCCTATGCAGTGCTACAGACTAGGAGAAGTCTGTCTAGAAAGCTGCCTGAAGGAGAAGGACCTGGGGGTGCTGGTTGGCAGATGATTGAACATGAGCCAGCAGTGTGCCCAGGTGGCCAAGAAGGCCAATGGCATCTTGGCTCATACCAGAACTGGTGTGACCAGCAGGTCCAGGGAGGTTATTCTCCCTCTGTACTCGGCACTGGTGAGACCACTCCTCGAATACTGTGTTCAGTTCTGGGCCCCTCACCACAAGAAGGATGTTGAGGTTCTGGAGCAGGTCCAGAGAAGAGCAATGAAGCTGGTGAGGGCCTGGAGAACAAATCTTATGAGGAGTGGCTGCGAGAACTGGAGTTGTTTAGCCTGGAGAAGAGGAGGCTGAGAGGAGGCCTTATTGCTCTCTACAACTACCTGAAAGGAGGTTGTAGAGAGGAGGGTGCTGGCCTCTTCTCCCAAGTGACAGGGGACAGGACAAGGGGGAATGGCCTCAAGCTCCACCAGGGGAGGTTCAGGCTTGACATCAGGAAAAAATATTTCATTGAAAGGGTCATTGAGCACTGGAAGAGGCTGCCCAAGGAGGTGGTGTAGTCACCTTCCCTGGAGACGTTCAAAAGAAGGGTGGATGACGTGCTCGGGGACATGGTCTAGTGATTGATGGGAATGGTTGGACTCGATGATCCAGTGGGCCCTTTCCAACCTAGTGATTCTGTGATTCTATGATTCTATTTTGTGTTGTACGTTTTTAAGTTAACAGGACATCACATGTAGTAGAACATTGAATAATAAAAATAATTTAAAAAAGTGAATATTAAATGTTACAAAATAATTGGCAGCAAAAAAAATTCAAGGAAATATTATAGTTCTGAGGGTGAAATAGAGAATCCAGAGTTCATATCCTTGGTTTTAATTTCACAGAATATAATTAAGTGCACAAGTACTGTAAAAAAAAAAGCTTACCTGTGGAAGTAAATAGAAGAACCACTAATAACGGAAACATAATTGTAAAAAGAAGGTGAAGTTAAACAAACTGAGCACTGTTACTTCTTGCAGTCACTGTCAACAGTGTCTGAAACCAAATAAAAAAATAAAATCACAGAATGACAATGCAATGGTAAGAAGTTTGATTATTTTTAGCTTTCAACAATACATAATCATGAGGATATTTGCTTGTCAATGTTTTACTTTCTTTAAGGTAGTTCCTGGAATGGACAGATTTACCAAATTTTCAAAAGGTGTATGTCAGGAGATCTTTGTTAGAGTCAGTGGTGGTGCGGAAAGACTGACGTATCTTGTTGATTTGCATTACTCTCACAGTACAAAGTGTCTGTAAACACTGCATGTTTAAAGGATCCTTTAAACCAAACTTACAGCTGTGTTGATGAATTAGTATGTAACAGCCAAAAACTTGCTGAGGAATAAGTTTTAATAATTTTTAGGCAGATAGTTAATATCACCACCCAAATGAAGCAATGTGTGTAAAATGAGAAGGAAAAATTATTTATTATAGGTTTTGCCAGATTCTCAGTATTTCTGTTTTAGAGAAAAATTGAGTAAGTATCTAAACAGGCATGTACAAAGACCATAATTCTGACCGTAATTCTGACTAATTTTGGAACTATTGTAAACGCTTTTTATCTATTTGTTATTAATGGTTGATGTAATAATAATGGATGTTCAGTTAGTTGATTATCTGTAGAACATCATGTAGCTAATAAAAAAATCCCAGTCTTCTGGTCCTGATCAGGTTTTTTACAGCTAATCAAAGAAATATCATAGCTTTCATGCTGAGCCTTGATTCACCATTTTCAGTGGTTCCAGGATAAAATCAGGTTTTTGAACACATACAGTCAGTTAAGCAGATTAACTACTTTTTGAAACTTAATGATTTTTTACTTCCCCTTATTTAAAGTTTATGATGTTTAATAGTGGCAGGTTTTTAGTCAAAACTTATCACAGTAGCTTTAACTACCTGCCTTCCTATTCCTTTTTTACAATTAGTACATGCTATATACATATTTCACAGGTAATGATATTCATTTCACCTGCAAGTTAGGGAAGGTTTTGCCATTGATGGTGTAAATTTTTCATTTTTTAGAGAAATTTTATAATGTTGCTGGAGTCATTTCATCACTACAATCTACCTTTCTGCACTTTGACTGCACCTTCTTCCTTCAAGTCATGTTATAGGGTTTATTTATTTGCTTAAGTTTTTATCTATTGTGTAAGCCAAAGCTTTAATTTTGCTGACTTAAATAGGTCTGTGCAAAAGGACTGTGTCAAAATTAAAAAAAAAAAAAGGGATCAAGGAATCGGAGATGAAGATAATATTAACACAACTGTATTAACAATGCAATTTCGTATGAAAATATTGAGTAAAATTTTTACCATGCAAATCCCATGTTTCTGTTAGGCAGAAGGTATACATAATCTACATGATTTGTAATGCTCCAGCTTGTTTTGATCAGGCTAATCTGAGCTCAGAAACTGAGACAAGAAATTCTTAATCTGATGTTCACAACCTGTTAAGGGTAAGAATATCTGAGTGAGACCAGCATTCAGCTATGTGGGGCTGTGGAGATTCCATGTAGTGCTACGTTCCACCAGACAGACAGAAAGGTTACTTGTGTTCTCAGACTTTTTGAAATACTAGCAGGACCAATACTCAGCCCAGAGAAAATAGTAAAACAAGCTTAGCATCTGCCTAGCTTTCTTTTGTTCCCCAAGGCTGTGAAGTGGGGTTTTTTTTGAAGCACACAGTATAAAATCTCAGCCATTGTGTTTAGGAAATAAGAATCCATAATCTATAAGAGGATTTTTGGATGTAGCTATCTAGAATCCTATTTTATTTATTTCTATACTGCCTGTCTTAATACCCTTTTGTCAAAAGACAGTAACGACAATAGCAAACACATAGCTGAACAAGTCCAGGCAGCATTCAGGGCATTTAATGCATAGACAGACAAAAAGCAAGTGGAAAAAAATGGGACAGCTAAAGAAAAATAAAATTCCACTAGTTAATAAGAAAAGTTTTACACTGGCCTTCAGTTTAATAAGGTTTTCAACATTTTATTTAAACACCATTAATTGACGTATGTCACTTCTACCTGGCATATTGAAGTCAGTGTGATCAAAATTGTCTAAGCAGAACTGAAATTAAATCAGATTCTTCAAACTGACCTAAACACTACTGATTCCAGCCACAGAGAATATGAATTTTTTAAAGAAGCAGACAGAATTTCTCTGCCATTTTTTTGATAGTTCAAGACATTTGCATGAAAAATACAGTTAAATGTCTGAGCAGTAAAGAACTTTTCTTTTAATCACACTAACTCTTCCAAGCATAGTCGCCCATCTTTTTTTGAAAGTATACTTTGGTTAAAAGATAGGGACAATGTAAAAGCTGTTTCATTTGATCTGTCTTTTAAAAAAAACCTAAAATAGTTCAAAATGCTAGCACAAAAAAAAAAATGAGACTCTGCATATCATTCAGTCTGTCTTTGTATCTCCCTGGCTGTCATGCCAAAAAATCAATGTCATTAACCATAACAATAACACATAGCACTGTGTCTCTCTTATTTATCAAGAAATCTAAGAGCTTTGCAAAAAGTTCTGATAACAGCTCTTGGTAATTGGAACATGCAGCATCAGCTTGTCTTTGTTAGATCACTTCTTAATGCCACTTCACCGTACAGAGATATTTTCCCAGAAATCTCTAACCTTCACGGGCATTGTCTGATTTGAAACCTTAATGCAGTCTGGGGATTTTCATACAGAGTTACAGAGAATGCAAAGAAAAGTTCTGATAAGTATTCACTGCTGCTGTGGTTATCTCTAATTCTATATCTGTATCAGTTCACAGAAGAAAATTGAGTCTGATTTGCTACTCTTTCATTTCCCCTGATTTGCCCTTCATTTGGGAAGGATTTTCATTTCCTTTAGCAAGCCTGAATCAAAACCAAGTCCTATATCAAGCATCTCAATATTCATATATATCTAATATATACTAACTGTGGATCTGCTCCTGTTAGACTCTTGAGTGCACTTAATAAATCTGAATTATAGACTTGAGTTTTGATTCTTCAATTCATTCAACCACTTCTATGGAATGAGCTAACTTCACGCTGAAGTTAGGTATAATGGTCTAAAATAATAGTCACAGATTAATGAAATAATCCCTGTTTGACCACTCAAACCAGCATTTTGCAAAGACTCTAGTGCAAGCTGTTCTCTGTTTTGCGTGCCTTTTAAGTAAATTGTATCTATGTCCATTGTTACTTACTCAAGCATAAACCAGGAGCAACTCCATAAATGTTAATACAGTTATGTAAGTTTAAAATTGTCATGACAGCAGAACCCTTTGTGGAAGTCATAAAACCAGCAGAGTGCAACCTAGCATCAGGCTGTAGATGTGGTTTTTAAGGGGAGGTGGGTTGTTACATAAAAAGATCCATCCTTGTTTCAAAAGGTGACCTGATAGACCTTGTGAGTCAGAAGAGATGACAAAAAGTCAGTAATCTGACAAGAGAAGAGAGGATTAAATCAAACTTAGTTCAAGGAAGAGTGAACATTTAGAGGCTGAGAGCAAAGGAATGTTTGTGGCTGCTACATATAACTAAGAAGTTTTTTAGCTCAGGTATTTGTCCATCCAGTTTGCTGCTCAAAATAACCCATATTCAAAAAGCAGCAGTGTCATTCCAAAGATTATCGGTAGGGCTGATTGATATTATGATAAAAAAATCAACACTCAGTTGATCTATTTTTTGGGGGTTTTTAAAGAGGTTAAATACGCGCACACACATATGTGCGTGCATACACACAGAGCACAACCATCACTTCTTGAGTCACATCTAAAATCCTTAAAAGAAAGTAACATTTCCTTTGAGCAATGGCTTGTGCTGAACATGTTTATAAAGCATCAAATCGCATTTCCTCATGAGAAAGGATTAATTCTAGTAGTTGTCTAGTAGTGCCAGAAGTATAAAATCATGGATTTTAAATGAAACAAAACACCATTCCTCACACAAAATCATAGTTTAAGAGGACATTAAAAAACTTCACTGAGGCTAATATGTGCTAATAATCTACAGCTCTGTTCTTCACTGAGCAGTGAGACAGCGAAAGTAGCAGAGAGTTGATGAATAAGGGGAAAAGGCTTTTGAGTGAAGACCTTTGAGTAAAACACAGGGAGCAGGATGTGTGCAGAAGGCCATGTTCCCTTCCACGCTGCGGCCCCTGTCTGTGGCAATCACTCACCTCTGTGTGGCAAGTGCCCATTTTTCTGAACATCCTACCCTTTGATTAGACATTTTTTCTTCCCCGTTGATGCAATAGGATGGTCATCCTCTTTAGCTGCAATGACACTCTTATATGTTCCCCTGTCTCTTATGAAGGAGAAGTGGTAGGAACTGTGGCCATCCTTGCTCGCCTTTGGGCAGAGGGTGTTGTGATACTAGGAGAAGAGGTACCATGTAAGGAAACTTTGAGACAGCGTGCTGTAACTTCAGGTGCTTTTGCTAAAGATCTGTGTGTTTTTCAGGTACTCATGACATTCTGTTTATATCCTTCCTGTTTTCTCAAATCTTTCATGAAGGAAGCATGCTTTGAGAATGCCTCAAGCTGAATCTCTCAAGCTTCCTTGGGTATACTTTCCCTGCTTAAAGTATGTAATATTTATTGCTAAAAAATCCAAAATGTGTTAGCACAAGGAAAGAGATACATGTCCGTAAAAGACCTGTCTCTCTTATTCTCTGATTTACGGTATGAGTCTTACTGTGAACATAAAGAATGCCATAAACATAAGTAGAAATGAAATTACAGCTACAGTCAAATCAAATTTAATTTATCCTAATTTGTGAATTAAATAAACTACTGAAAAAAATAATATTGGATTGAATTTCCCTTTATTTCCTGTCCAGATACACAGACCTTGGTACCATTGAAAAAAAAGTGAAATTCTTAGGAGACATGTTTTGATATTAATACCCAAAAGAATATTGTGATTCAAATTGTCTTAGTCTCACTGCTGTAGAAATAAATACTGTCAGCATTGAATGAAAGGCATCTAGCCTCACATTTCCCTAAGGATGAAGAATACAGAAAAATGGGTGAGGCTTGAAGATGCCTGCCAACATTGCCTGCATTCAGTTCTGCATTATATCTCTATTCACTGGGTTTGATTATGTAAATATTGCTGTCCTGGGCCTGTTCCAATTTCAGTGTATATAATAAGATGTGAAATATGGTGGGAGTAATCTAAAACCACACATATTCATTATGATGTGTTAATACCAGAGGTCATCTATTTTCATGCCACTCATAGCTGAGACTATTATCACTGTGTGGCTGTTCTAAGTTCAATAACACTGAGCATTGCTGATGAACAGAAGGATCATTGCAATAACAGGGCATGAAGCAGTAGTATGTGAAGGTGGTTGATCCTCTAACAGGGGAGCCTGAAAGGCACTGCTTTTCTCAGCAGTGTTAAAAGAAGTGCTGTGAAAGGGCCTAAAGACCAAGTCACATATTTCAGAAAGGTCTCTTCAGTTCATCCACTCCTGGTGACTGAAGAAAGTTCTTTCTGATAGAGTATTAATATTAATATGTATCTTTCAGCAGTTTCTGCTTTTAATTAATTAGCTCAAAGAGCAGCAAATTCCAAAATCAATCTCAATGGCTTTTTACTTCTACAGCTGGTGTTTATGCACTTGTCTGAAATCTTCAATGTAGAGATAATGCAGATGAGCAAGCCCTACTCCAATTTATTTGGGGAAGATAATTTCTGAAGCTGGTTTTGATTAGACCCCATGACGCTGTAGTTGGGACAGAAGGTTCCTGCTCTGCTCCCTGTTCTTCCTGGGAGTAGAAAGAGGGACAGGCAGTGTACCATGGGAAAGTAAGCTGCATTATGTTTCATTGTGTCATAAGGGACATAAACCAAGTTAGGAAGGAGATAAAAGTACATTTATCTTTCTCACTTCTGCATATTATAATTACAGTCACAAAGGTGCTGTGTTTGCAGTTTCTAATGCCTTTCTATATAGTATCCAATGGTAAATATTTGTTTACAAAAATCCTTTATCTTTTAAACCAAAGAAGCATTTATTCTCCTGCATGCCCTGTCTTAAGTCAAGACAATATTTGAGTGTGAAATGTCCTATTACTTAGCAGACAAAGAAATAACAAGACAAAAATTAGAAGTAGATGCTGAACAAATTTAGGATTGGAAAAAAATGTTTGAGTGGAATCATGGTAATGCTTGAAACACTTTACAAAGATTTGTGTGGATTCCCTGTAATATGAGCTTTTAAACTGAAGACAGAATATTTTCTGAAAAAAATAGTATTTCCTTTCAGATCTTATTTATTTTCTTTTCAGTAAGTATTACTTGATGCAGTTTTATAGCTTCTTTTGCTCATGAGGGCCTAATGCTGTCCTTGGGGTAAAAATCTTACAAACTTATAAATACAGCCAGAAGACTTCCAAGAGTACCTAGGTATCTGTGAGTCATTACTCAGTGAGTAACTTGCTTGTTACTGCTAAACTCTTGCTGATAGCTATTACTTAATCTCATACGCACACATATACAAATGCATAAAAATGAGCTTGCAAGTCTCACGGTCAGGGCTTTAAATTAGATGTGAAGGAAGAAGAGGATAATAACAGATTTGCCTATGACAAGCTGCAGGAGAAAACACAATGATTGGAGGGATGGGGTGCTGCTATGGGCCCAAACCTGCTGTCCCGGGACATGTTGGGGATGCCATGGCACAGTTGAAGTCCTGGCGGGTGTGATTATCTTTTTACCCCTGGGGGACAAGTGTATTCCATCCTTGCATAGCAAGCCTGGTGCTGTGTAGGCCAACTTGTGATCAAAGAACTCAAATTTATGCTACTCACAACAGGTTTGGAGCCAGGTATTTATTTCTTGGCTCTTCCTATTCCTCCCCCGTCATTCCCTGTAGTTGGAATGACAGACAGGAACACTACCTGTGCCACCAATCCCTTCATCCATCCCAAGGACCTGAAGTCCCTTTTAATTGCCCTAATATTTCTTGTATGGATTTCATTATTACTTACTTGGAAAATCAATAGAGTATAATAATCCATTGGTCTGAGCGGGGTTGGAAGTTTTCTTTCCACATCTTTAACCAAGGCCTCAGGGGTAGGCAGCAGACTTCCCTATGTAATGGGTCCTATCTGCAGATCTGTTCTTCTGTTCCCTTCAGAAGGGAGTACCCTATGACAATAACCCATCTTTTCTTCTTAACAGAGGTCATTCTGATGGATGGGTTAGGGTGTCTTAACTTAGGGAACATTTCTAGGCTTCCACTGAGCTTTGCTTCCACTTGCAGAGCTTCGTATCTATTGTGCAAGGGAACATGGGAGGCTGAGGTTGGCACAGAGGAGACACACCTGCTGCACTGGGCAGCAGCTTGATGCCATTCTCCACCATCTCCTAAATTTCTCTCCTCAGCTGATTGGAGAGGGGATGGGGTGTCCTCTGCCATACAAGGCATGCCTACCTTTTTGGTCTGAAACAGGGAGCACAGCGGTCAGTCTCCCTCTGCTACTCTCTGATGGTCCTCAGCCTGCTCACCTCCTCCCTGAGATCTGCCATCAAGAGGAGGAGCTCCTCCACCTGAGCACAACTACCACAAGTGAATTCCCTGCTGGTTTCTAGTACCAGTACAAGACAGGGACATGCCGTGCAGCCTAGAATCTAGGTGGCAGTGTGCATTCACTGGAGCTCTGCCTGGGAGGCTGCATCAGTCACAGGTGTTACAGAGCTTGGAGCAGCCTTAATATTCTGCTGAGTTGCCACCATGGTTCTTTGGCCCTTCTGGCCAAGCTCCAGTGGCCTCCCTGCTCAAACTGCTGTGCAATCTGCCATGCCCTGCTTTTCTGATGCATCCCACACCTGTTTTCCCAACCCTGTTCACGGTGCTCCAGTGGTTGGTGTTCCATAGGGGCCATTTATATCTCCCATGGCTGCTTCTGGGACTGCTTTGCTAACTTCTTGACTGCGAGACAGGGAAAACGAAATTCCTTAAACAGAATGCTACATCCACTCTGCACCATTTCTCAGCTTAGAGATTTGTAAGGAAGTTAGAATCTCTCTTTTATTTCCCTTTCTTAGTTTAGACATTCTGAGATACAGTTAATACTGTATGTGCATATTCTATTATGGACACTGAAATACACACTGAACGGATAGCATATCTGTAGAACTCTACACCAAAGAATGCTATGGATGCAAAAAATTCATGTTACTTCAAGAGGAAATTGGACAAATACATCCCAGACTATCTGTTGAGACACAGAAGGATACACAAGATGAAATTTTTGGAGACTGGAAGAACATGAGGGGAGAATATCATGTAGGCTTAGCCTGCCTTTTCTCTGCCTTATGTATTTCCTTTCAGGAACAGGAACATAGGTCAGTGACAGGACTCAGATGTACCTTTCTCATGTTCTAGATATATAACTATGGTGAGTCACATTCAGATGTAATATTTTCTTAGTATTCTTGCTTTTGCAGTACACAAAAGGAAAGCACATCACACTGTTCCCAGAATCATATATTTTAATTTCAGATTCTTTATATCCAGGAATTCTTAGAGACAAAATCATCTCATTCAAAGTAGAGAGACTTCTTGGAAGAGCAAACGGCTTCTTGAGGAGTGTATTATTCATTCTCCAGGGAGGCAGGTAAGGCCATCTCTCATCTTGCAGTAAAGTGGGCCCCACTGACAAATGTGGATATACAGATGCATATTTTTTGGGAAAAAGAAATTCAGGCATAGAATCCACCATTCTGACAGGAAATTATAGAAATTTAATATCTGGGGCTTAATCTAATTAATAAAGGGCCACATTTGGACTTGGAATTATTCCATCTGTCTCTCTTGAGAGAAAACTAGTTTATGAGAACTGACAGTTCCAAAGCGCATATGTTTTCTTCCTCATTGATATGAATGATGATGAAGGAAAAATATTCATGTTTGATAACAGCCCTTTGATATGTGCTAATAAAAATAATGCAGAATAATCTAGACAGATGTCTGTCCCTTCCTTCTCAGTGGTGAGAAAAAACAGTTTTACTGTACAGCACAACATTTTGCCCTGCCAGGTGATTCGTGACTGACTTTGCAAAGGGAAAGGATAGCACGGTGAAAGTAATTCATGGACTTTGCCATGTTACTACATGTGTTAGAAAGCTTAAAAGGCAAGAAAAGACTGCAAGGCAGAGCTAGACTACCACTGCACTGCAATATATTTTGGCACGAAAAGATGATTTCCAGAAATATCAACTTTTTACCGTTTCCTAGAACCTTATCTTGATTAGGCAATTAAAGACAAAGTCAAAACCACTTTCCTCTCAGAGTTATGTTCCAGTGTTGAGTTTGTCTGGACTAGAAAAATGAAAAACAAACAACACACCAAAAAAACCCCACAAACAAAAGAGGAAAAAAATGTAGAGTCAAAGTTCTGATTTGATGAAATGAGCAAATGCCTCTATCATGTTAACAGCAATGATAACATTGTCTTTACTTATTCATTCAGCACTGAAAACGCTAAACAACGTTTGCTGATATTGGCAATGGAGGCATCCTAAGTCTCTTCGCTATTTGCAGAAGATTCTTAACACAGGCAATTCTTATCATGCTTGTTTACATGAAGAATACTTGTCTGGAGCTATTCCTTATCTCTTTGCACAAATATTTAGGCTTGCAAGTACATTTGTGCATAGTCTCAAGTGTGATTTCAATAGGGCTACTGTCGTGCCTGCAAAATTAGAGCAAGCTTTTGTAGGCTGTGAAAAATCCATATCTTTCTACCTGTTTCCGAACTTGCTAAAACTCTTCCTATGCACTCTAATGTCCAAGTAAGCCCACAAGTAGTGGATATACACATATAAACATATATTTATAGCCATTAAAGCAACCTAGAAAATATAGATTGAGTGCATTTGTTTTATAGAATCTGGTTTTGTGTTTTTTTTCTGTTGCTTAGCTGTTTGCTTACTACTGCAAATGTCAGCAGTAAGCCAATATTCAAATATGCAATTTAGTGGTATTTATCATATGAAAGAAAACTCTTTTTTTTTTCATGTTGTTATATGCTTAGAACAAGAAGACAATTTGTAGCTACTGCAATACCATTACATGCAATAATGTTCTCTGCCTCTGCATAATCTTGAATCTGCCAGCAATCAGATAGATTTTTAAATAGAAGATGAAACAGACACTACCATTCCACAGCATATTCAAGTAAGACATGCATTGCTGATACATTTGAAGAGAATCAATGAAATATACTCCTAAGGATATGAAGAGTCAAATATATTCAACAAATTATTTCAGCTTTCGTAGAGGAATTTGATATCTGCCTGCCAGATATGCAAGATGCATTTTGACATGCAGAAAAAAAAAATTGTTTAAAAAAACCCAAACCAAAACTACAAAACAAAAGAGAAGAAAAACTTTTGAGTTTTTGTGTTGTATACACATGCGTATATAATTTAAGACTGTCAAGTTGCATGGAATTTTAGTTTTTCCTTCTCTAACTGATCTTAGGAAATACTATATCTGATTTTTTCACATTTATAGCAATAATTGAATATGTGCTGATATTTTGATGTCAGACTATATACCTTATGGCCTTGGTAGTTTCACTACCTCTTTGAAGAATAAAAGGAAGGAATTCGAACCTCCCTCTGCTGGACCATCAGAAAACAGCTACCTTGTTATTTTAGATCGATCTACAGCTATGGCTGGATATTAACTTAGACAAAGTAAAGCCCTACTTGTTACTGAAAATTGATTATAATACCTTGATAATTTAAATAGACTGAGGATACTTTTAACTCTCTTAATACTCTTAATTTGCTAATCCAGCAAATACTTTTCCTGTGAAACTGTGTAAATCTGTCAAATTTTACTTTGTTTGTCAATGGCAACTCTTAATGAAATTTTTCCTGTGTGTGCAATTGCAATGAAAGAACCTGAATGGGATACACATGACAGTTGAATTAGATCAAGTAACTATCTAGGAAATCATAGAATATTAGATCTGGATAAAGCTTCAGGTGGTCATTCAGTTTGTCCCTTTGTCCTGAGGTACAATTGACTGCATGTGCCATACCTGTCCTCAACTATATCTGAGTCTTAGATGTTCTCAAAGCTCTGTAGTTTTCATATTCCACCCTATCACTAAAAGATTCAGAGAATTATTTCATTTCATTTGAATGACTTCTAATAACATCTTATTGCATCCTCAGATGTTTTGAGTATTTCCACCCCGTCACCCCCGTAACCCTCCTCCCCCAAGGTCACACCTTTGAAAGAGAAAAGAATGCAGAAAATAAAGCTTTAGAAAATGTAGGATAGTAAGACAGTTATTACTTAAGACAAATTCCTACTAGTTTTAGTGACTGCCTGCCATTATAACAGGATTCTGTGAGTGTGAGTAATAATTCTTTATTCTTTTCACACACTGCTTTCATAATTTTGTACACCTTGATCACATCCCGTGTTCACTAAGTCTATCATAGCTTCCTTGAAATACAAGAACCAGAAGCAACATGCAGTACTCAAGATGTAGAAGGCACCTTCTCTCTTGCTTTCAACAGTCCTTCCTAAGATACAACTATCTGTAGGTGAGAAAAGATCAATCATGTCAACAATGTCTTTCCAGGGATGTCTCAGGTTTCAGGCTACTCAGACAAGGTCAGGGTGGCACTAAAGCATAGTTGCATGAGTCAATTCAATTTTCTGTATATTCCAAAGTGTTTATGTAGAAAGAAGAGTTCTAGTCCTCAAAGGTGACTGAAAAAAAAATGGGTGCATTTTTGAAAAGCAGAATGCAAAACTACACTATTTAAAAAAAAAGCTTCTGAAGTTAAAATTCTGTGCTTCTACTACAAAAAGGAATCTCATAAAGATGAGCACTGATGCTCAAGAAAGAAATTAAAATGTCACGTTTTGTTCAGTCAGCTTCTTTTCTTTGAGATTGTATTTCTCATATAAATGGTGATTCAATAATATAGCTAATGCCCATGACAAGAGACTGTATTTTACTCCTTAAGAACTTTATGTTTTATTTTTTAAGAAGAATTAAGAGTCTCAGCTATGTCTTGTCTCTGAAATAGGAAGAAGGCTGTAGTTCTATGACTACTTTCATGGCACAGAAATGATAAGCAGTTATTCAGGATGCATAGAAATAGGTGCCAAAATAAATAATATTCAGAAATTATGCATATTCTCAAAGGCAAACCATGAAACTTTTGTACCTTTAAAGTTCTGATGTACTGTGTCTAATGGATGTTTAAAGTGGTCTGTCTGTCTCAGCATTAATGGTCAAACTATTTTCATTCACATTAGCTGGAAAATTTGGAGTAGTGGAGGATAGGTTTCCTGGAAGAATCACAGAATATTTACATAGTATAAGTGGAATCTAGGAAAATTATCTAAGCTCTTTCATCTAAAAGTAATAACTGTTGTTCTGTCATTATGAGCCGATTATTGCATCTGAGTAATATACCATCAGACATGTTTGATAACACAATTCAGTGCTGTTTTACCCAAGATAACTGCTAATGATGATTCACAGTAAATCGCAACTGTAGGTCTTTGGTCTGTCATGACTTTTGCACTGTTTGATCCATGGATGCAAGAAAGGATCACTGAACCATCTACCATACAGCACTCCATTTATTTTGGATTTATTAATCAGAAAGTTACATACGTAAGGAAAATTGTGTTGTATTTAACATTTTCGTACAACTATGTTGAACTACCAGTCACTGAAACTGGAAAAGAGTTTTGTTAGAAGCAAGTACATCAGCTGATATAAATATCTGATCTAAAAAGGAGCATACCAAATGAAAAAGTTCAAGAAAGATTCCTAAGAAAGGTATGCATTCTTACAAATTCAAGACTATATCCCAGCCAGTGAGGTTCACACTAGGTATAAAATGAACATCTTAAAGTGAAAAATTTGAAGAACCTTCTAAAAGAGTTGTAATTTTATTTTGGCAGCAGCAGTCTTTAATAAGACCTGGATAGCTTTCTAAAAGAAACACAAGGCTCAACTATAAGACAGGAATTACTAAAGAATTATTATTTTATCACTGAATGTACAATGAAGTCCCACTTTCATTTGTCTTATCTGAACTTGGAGAGAGGGGAGAAGAAGGAAAAAAAAGAGAAAAATAAGTTGATCTGTACTTAAATAGATATCTTCATGGGTTCAATTTTGGAAACTTTAAAGCTTACAGATTATCTAAATTTAAAATTTTAATGAAGTAGAACCTAATGAAGGAATTGAGTAGTGAAAAAATAGATATCCATTAAACAATATCATTCAATAAAATACTATCTATATTCTACCAAAAGTTTTTTGACAACTCACATTAAGATTGCCCTGGGACATAGTTGCAGTTGGAAGAGTCTCATTTGGAACTTCAATTCTATGCCAGAATAATTCAATTTTTTCTAAGAGCTGCTCCCAAGATACAACAGTAAAATGAGCAAACTACTGAATTACTAGCCTGACAGCAATTAAATTTTTTTATCATCTTATCTATCTACTATTTATTTGAAATATTACTTCATAAAAGGAAGAACTCATCTAGTGTTCAATCAGTTCAATCAGTCACTTAACTGATACCTATTCAGGCAAAAAAATCCCTAAGATTATACAAATACCTGTCAAGGGACTCTATTATTAAGATGTAGATGCATTCTTTATTGTCTAAATTCTAAACTTTCATTACTCAGTTTGGATATACAGGCTTTGACCTTGAAACATCGTTTATCTTCTCACTAGAGTAGATGCAAAGGGCCAGAGCTATCTTTAATGTGAGGCTTTAGTTAGCAGGCTGGAGCAAAGGCATTTAGGATAAGCTTTGGGCCAGAAAATTTTTATGCTTTAGAAAACATTTACGTATTTACACTCTATATTGTATATTGCAGCTAAGTATTTTAGATGACTACTATCGCTGTGTCTCGGAAGTCCTCAATCAGCAAGGAGGTAGAATCAAGCTTAACAAGTATCAGCTTCTCAGAAACAAAAGAAAAGAGAAAAACAACAGCTGACACCTGACACCTTTCAGCAGTTTCTTCCTAGCTGGGTCCAGAGGTCATCATCATTAATGCCTCTTATTCCTTCCACAATTAACAGGGGAAAGAGAGGGTATGAGCAGATTTTTGGAATGCTTTTCAGTTGTGATTTTTTTACTGTTCTAACAGTACTACGGTTCTTGCCATGGCTAGCATGTTTTTCTGTGATCTAAGGTGAGCCTTGTTGCCCTGAGAAATTGAACTGATTGTGTAGAAGTTATCTAATATAGGGTAGAGGTTTAGCAGTTGAAACAGGAAGACAGTAAAACCTCTATCTCTAACAGGGCGGTAGAGCTTATTTTGCACAGTTCTTCTTTTAATCCTCTGTAGATTGTGAATACCATTTCAGTTCAGACAACTTCGAATCACCCTCAGGCAGCAACTACCTGCCTTCATGACTTTTTGTAGCGTTCATTCTCATATTTTCAGTTGCTCTGACTTGCATTGAAACTATCTAACTAAATGGCAGATACAGTCATTTAGCCTGTCCAAGGAGCATACAGCTCAGTGGCAGGACTGGGACAGATGGTTAATTGTCAGATTGACATCATATTAACAGCAAAAATTGTGCTTTTCAGATTTCACTTCCTCCCCGCCACCAAAAAAGGCAGAGAGTTGAGATTTTGAACCAATTACACTTTGGATGCAAAATATTAGAGATTATTGAAGTAGTACTTACAGATTTATGGGTGTTTGGGATGAGAGAAAATACTTTTGTATTTTTTCCTAAGTAATGCTTCTCAAACTTGAGAAAACATTGTATGTTTCTTATCAGAAGCTGTGAAGGGAGGGTAAGGAGGTTAAGAGATTTACCTGACATTTTGGTAAGAAGGACAAAGAATTTCACAGTTTTCCCTGATACTTTGCATAAGCTTTTAATTTAATGTTGTTAAGAGAAGCTACTAACAATATGCACACTGTGCTTTTTCTAGACACACAGCAATAAAACCAGAGCGTGGCTTTTTAAAATATTGTTCTAGTGCAAAACAGAGTGCAATGGAAATTAAGATAAAATCCTTTACACAAGTAAATTCACTACCATATGTTTTCAAGAAATATGTCTTATTTTGCATCAAGTGTACCCTTTGAATTTCTCAAAATAAAAGGTCTTCATTGCCAAACTTTGTGCTTTATCTGGCATATTGTTGACTTACATCCCCTAATATTTCAAAACATTTCTTACTTAGACTGCAATGTTCTTCAGTCTGTCTGAGATTAAGGGATGGAATTTGAGAGGAGGAGGTTTAAACAAAAAAGCGTAAGAAGCTTAAGCTACTGTCATGTTAGTGATGAAGGTATTTTTCTAAGTGTACAAAAATACTTGATAGCTAGTAAGTTTGTTAGAAAAAGGCTTCCAGAATTAAATGATTATCAGTTCAGTGGGGTTTTGTTCATTTTGTTTGGAGGTTTGTAGGATGAGAAGGTGTGTTACGTCTGTCTGTTTCTGTTTTGCTGTTTTGTTGTTGTGATTTTGTTGAGTTTGGGGTTTTTTGTTTTGTTTTGTTTTATTCTTAATTAGAGTTTATTTCTTGAAATTATTAATTCCTGAACTACCAGTGATGGACAATTTCAAGTAATTTAGCTATATATATATATATTTATATATATGTGTGTCTGTTCATATATAACTTTTTTAAACAGTTTGCCTGATGTTACATGGTATCTCCTGGTTGTGGTACTGAAGCACTTCTAGAGAAATTAAATTACTCCCCACTTTTTCTCAATCAGTGTTGCATTCTTGCTTCAGTTTGCCAGCTATAGTGGTTTCAGAAGCAGGAAGCTCACATAAACAGTGTCAGTTGTTCTGTCAACGCATGTACCAATTCTGGAACAGATTGTCACAACTGGTAATCTCTTCTTTCAGAAATCTCAGCTCACGCAGCAACATCCTGGGAGAAACTCTGCCTCAAGAGTTGAATCTAATCAGAGACCAAGACAGAGAACAAATTCTCCTGCTGCTCACACAGCTATTTCTAAATGCAGAAGTTTACATGACAAAACAACATAGTTTTCGAAGTCTGATCTCATGCTAAGGAAAATAACTTGAAGGAATATGTAGAAACCCCTTGCTGCTGTTTGTTATTGTATTGTAAGCATTGAAATATGTTGCAAGGATTATGTAGTGTAAGAAATGTCAAATTGTGGAAAAGTCTGGAAACCAAATGAGAAAACACTTCTGTAGTGTAAGGGATGTTTCAATACGGAGAATAACATTGTCTCTACTTTCCAGACTGTCAACACCGTATTTGCATTTCATAGACATTTTGTGTTCTCTTGGTCTCTCATACAGTCTCTGTAACAGCCTTTTGTGAATGGTATGGTTATTTTGAACATTCCAAACTTTGATAAGCCTATGGCGCCGTGATGGGCTGCTGTTGTTTAGCACTGGTAGGAGTTAATGGTCACTGGACTACAAATTATAACTGCAATGAACTTCCTTTTCCCCCTTATTTACACAGTATCTATAATCACTGCATATGAGTTTATGACATCATCCTCATCTTTCTACCCAAGCTAAAGGGCTTCTGCTAGTAGTGGAATCAGCTGTCAAGTAAAGGCTAACTGCCTTCATGACTAAAAGCTAAAATTCAAACTAATCTCTAGTGTGCTGCTGCCAGTGTCCAAGCCTACAATAACTTTTCATGGAAACCTTTTCCTGAGCAACTGATTATCAAGAATATTCCCCCCACCCCACCCCCGCCCAGTTATTACATTTTAAAGAGCAGTCAACTATTAAGAAAACTCAGTTACATAGATCTATACATAGATATAGATATATATCAATGATCTATATATACACAGATATATATAGATTCTCCTCTATATACGCAGGTATATATAGATCCTCCTCTTCCTGGAGAAGAGGAGGCTGAGGGGAGACCTCATTGCTCTCTACAACTACCTGAAAGGAAGTTGTAGAGAGGAGGGTGCTGGCCTCTTCTCCGAAGTGACAGGGGACAGGGCAAGAGGGAATGGCCTCAAGCTCTGCCAGGGGAGCTTTAGGCTGAACATTAGGAAAAAATTTTTCATGGCAAGGGTCATTGGGCACTGGAACAGGCTGCCCAGGGAGGTGGTTGAGTCACGTTCACTGGAGGTGTTTAAGGGATGGGTGGAAGAGGTTCTGAGGGGCATGGTTTAGTGATTGATGGGGATGGTTGGACTCGATGATCCGATGGGTCTTTTCCAACCTGATGACTCTATGATTCTATGATTCTATATGAAAGCATATATGTATATGTTTATATAACATGTGGATTTCCTAATATGATCTTTCATCTCTTTGCTCAATTATATCATTGATATTGCAAAATTATTTTGAGCGTGCTGGGCTATATACATAAAGATTCCATTTTGACATCAAAAATCTTGGAACAGAAGTATTTTCAGACTTCTTAAATGATTATGCCATAGTTGAAGTAATTTTATTAAAGGTCATTTCAGTACAAACCCAGAATATAAGCTTTACAATTTAGAGACTTATTTAAAATTTAGATACTAACAATTCAAGGGAAAAGAGAAATAGTCATCCAGAATTCCTAAAATTCTTTTTATTCTAGAAGGGATATTCTGTCCTGCAGGGTAAATTCTAGAAGATACTCTGAAAATCTTAAAGAAAGAAACCAAACAAAACAAAAAAAAACCATTCCAGTATTGATGCTTTTCCTACTTACTAGAGCATTCTTGAAAAATCATGTAATGGGAAAGGAAGAAAATCTTGCTAAGGGGTTTCAAATTCTTCAAAGAAAATTCTTCTTCTTTTCTAATTTCTTAAATTTTCTATTTTTTTATTTGATTGTTATTTTTCAAACTTAATTGCAATCTTCAACTCCATGTCTATGAAGAATGAAAAAATTCTGAAGTGCACAAAAATAAATTTTCACAGATAGAGGTGTAAATATTCCCAAGTATTTTTTAGTCAAATTTTATTCACTTTCTCTGTCTCTAGTATATGAGAGTGTCACAGTTATTATAGAAGATTGACATAATCTGAAATTAAAATTTTAATAATATGAAATACAGTTTGCATAATTTTTAAACAAAAATAAATGTATATCATCAAAATAAAAAAATCCATTGTCTCAATGAAGGATACTGTTTCAGGGCACAATAATTATCCTGATAACAAAAAATATTGCATGAAACAATGTGATCAGAAAATGGAGATTATCAATAGTAGAGGAAGTAATAGTAGTAGTAGCAGTAATTTTAAATGATAATTTGGTTAGCCAACAGCTATACCTACACCTAAAAACAAACAAACAAAAAAATAAGTGACAAAGTAATGAGGTAATGAGTAGATTTGCCCTAAATTTTGCAAGTGAAGCACTAGTAATTCTTTTATGGAACTGACTGTCCCTAAGATTTCTACACAGTGGATAGTAATGGTGACGGCCAAGCCTCAGTTGTATATGACTTGAATCAGTACCCTTTCGCTAAAGGCTCTTCTGTTGTCTCCTTGTAGGCAACTCTGCTGATGCAGGCTCAGGAATGCTGTCGGGGCACAGCTGCCTGTCAACTCAAACACTGAAGGTGAGTATCAGTACATCAGCTCCTGCCTCACACTCCAAATCTGCCACGCTCTCACTTCATTCCTTTGATATGCTGCACTGAGATATTGCTCATGCTGTCACTCTGCATGACAGCCATGCTGTGATCAGGTTCATCTGATATTTAGGTCACTTAGTGAAAGAGAGGTGTGGGGTTGCAACTAGGAGTTTGCCACCTATTGGGAGAGTACGGTCCAGAGATCCTTGGAGAGGGTCCAGACAGCAGTATCCCAGAGCCATCATTTAACCTACCTAAGTTTCACCTTTCATTAAATGTCTCAGTGCTGGGATCTCAAAGGCTGTGAAAAGAGAAACTGGTAAATCTTTAAAGTGTGTGCTGCATGTAATTTCTCTGAGAAGTGCTGAAGTGAGAGCGAAAACAGCATAATCCTGTAACTTTGAAAGAAGTGTTTGAATATTTCCATGAAGCAACACAGAGATTACCAGTAAACACTTTCAAATACTATTTTTTTTTATTTGATGATGCTTCTTATTTTGTAGTGTTACTCCTACTTTTTCCTATAACATGTTACAATGAGATTTTTGGCTGGGTGTAGTTTTTTATAATTGGTTTCATCCTGTACAAAATACACTACAAAATCAGAACATGTGTTTTTTCAAGAGTTGCAACCTATAAAACTAGACATTTGCAAACCCTTTTGAAAACAGGACTTGAGTTCTAATCCAGTCTCATCACTGAATGTCTGTGAGAATTTTTCATGGATATTCATGTATCGAGGTTACTGTCACTAGTGTTGTCTATTTACAATAGAATCTCCTTTGAAGAATGATTGTATCTTCAATTCAAATCTCCTTGACTCAGATTTCATCTGGAGGGACCACATGCTTGTAAAAGCTCTAGTACAATTCGGGTAACCTTTTGTACAGGTACTTTAATGTAGCCTTCTGAAATCTTTAAACATTTCCAAGACAGGTCTCTAGCCCATTCACTTTCAAATGAACTAGTAATTTTGGTAAGATTACTTCAAGTCTCGCAGAATCTTTTGTATGGCAAAAACAAAGCTAGAAATCTGGATAGGAGCCACATCACAAAACATCATAATGTTTGATCTTACAATTAGGCTAAGAGCTAGACGGAGCTGCTTATGCAAGCTTTCAGTATTCAGCATTCCACTTCTACTGATTTACAGTAACAATTCTGTGATTTCGCAGCCCTTGACTTTGAGTATTACCATTAAATTGCTCTTTTAATTTGGGCAACAAATCCTGTCAGTTTACTGCACACAGGGTCATTGCATGTGCAACCTTACTTCCATGTATCTTAAACCCTGAACAAAGCATTGACTTCATAACCTCACTGGTCTCATTTACACTATATCTCTATAAAAGAGAGCTTGTTGTATCAAAGGACACTAAAGAACTTGAGAGATACTTAACCGTCCTCTTTCTTTGGGGTCTGATTACTTACTGCATCACAGGAACGATAAAATTGAAGGCAATATAATCTAAAAGCAGGGAATCCATACAAAGACAGCACTGCAACAATATAAACATACTAAAAGAATAATTCTTACCCCTTGAAGTAAAAGCTGAGATGGTGATCCCTGACTAGTAGTCTCCTTCATGGATCTGTTTTAGGATGAGTGCTATTTAATATCTTCATCAATGACATACACAATGAGATCAAGAGCACCCTCAGTGAGCTTGCAGTCATCCAGAGACACCTGAACAAGGTGGAGAAGTGGGCCTGTGTGAAACTCATGAGGTTCAAAAAGGCCAAGTACAAGGTCCTACATCTGGGTCAGGGCAATTCACAGTTTCAATATAGAATGGGGGATGATGTGATTAAGAGCTACCCTGCAGAGAAGGACTTGGGAATGCTTATTGTTATGAAGCTTGACGTGAGCTGGCAGTGTGCACTTACAGCCCAGAAGGCCAACCGTATACCGGTCTGCATCAAAAGAAGCGTGGCCAGCATGTCAAGGGAGGTGATTCTGCCCCTCTACTCCGCTCTTGTGAGACTCCACCTGGAGTATAGTGTCCAGTTCTGGAATCCTCAATATAAGAAGGATATGGAACTGTTGGAACAGGTCCAGAGGAGGGCTACAAAGATGATCCCAGGCCTGGAGCACCTCCCATAGGAGGACAGGCTGAGAGAGTTGGGAATGTTAAGCCTGGACAAGAGAAGGTTTCAATGAAACCTTATAATGGTCTTCCAGCACCTGAAGGGGCCTATAAGAAAGCTGGAGCAGGACTTTTCAGAAAGGTATGTAGTGATAGGACAAGAGGGGATGGCTATAAATTGGAGAGGGGAAGATTCAGACTAGATATTTGAAGGAAATTCTGTAAGGAAGCAGTCTAGGAGGTTCCTGGAGTGCATGGGAGATAACTTCCTTGCACAGTTGGTGAATGAACCAACAAGGGAGGGTGCCCTCCTGGACCTGCTGTTTGTGAACAGAGAAGGCCTTGTAGGGGATGTGGCAGTAGGTGGACGCCTAGGACTAAGCGACCATGAGATGATAAGGTTTTCTGTTCTAGGTGAAGTGAAGAGGGTGGTTAGCAAGACGGTAGCATTAAATTTCCAGAGGGCAGACTTTGATCTCTTCGGAAGGCTGGTTGGCGAAGTCTCATGGGAGACAATACTCAAGGGCAAGGGAGCCCAGGAGGGCTGGGAGCTCTTCAAAAGGGTGGTCCTAGCAGCTCAGGAGAAAGCTATCCCTGTGGTCCGGAAAAAAAGCCAGCAGGGGAGAAAGCCAGCTTGGTTGAATAGAGAGATCTTGAGGGATACCAAGAAGAAGAGAAATGTTTATGAGCTCTGGAAGAAGGGACAGGCCTCTTGGGTGGATTACAGGAGGGAAGTGAGATTGTGTAGGGAAAAAAGCAGAAGGGCTAAGGCTCAGCTAGAAATTGGATTGGCCAAGTCAGTGAAAGATAACAAAAAATCTTTCTACAAATATATAAATAATAAAAGCAGGACTAGGGAGACCATACAGTCCCTATTGGACACAGAAGGAACAACAGTGACAGGGGATGAGGAAAAGGCTGAGGTACTTAATGCCTTCTTTGCTTCAGTCTTTAGTCGTAAGGAGGGTCGTTCCGCCTGTGTACAAACCCAGGAGCTAGAGGAGCATAATGAGGCTCCCGTGATCCAAGAGGAGGTGGTCAGAGCCTTGCTAGCCCAACTAGACACCCACAAGTCTATGGGACCGGACGGGATTCACCCTAGGGTACTGAAGGAGCTGGCGGATGTGCTGGCCAAACCCCTTTCCATCATCTTCCAGCAGTCCTGGAAGACTGGGGAAGTCCCACTGGACTGGAGGCTGGCTGATGTTGTGCCCATCTACAAGAAGGGTCGCAGGGAGGACCCAGGGAACTACAGGCCTGTCAGTCTGACCTCAGTGCCAGGGAAAGTCATGGAACAGGTGATCTTGAGTGCTATCATGAAGCACATGCAAGAGAACCGGGTGATCAGGCTCAGTCAACATGGGTTCACGAAAGGCAGGTCTTGCCAAACTAACCTGATTGCCTTCTATGACAAAGTGACTCGGCTGCTGGATGAGGGAAAGGCTGTGGATGTGGTCTTCCTGGACTTCAGTAAAGCCTTTGACACAGTTTCTCACAGCGTTCTGCTTGAGAAACTGTCAGCCTCTGGGCTGGACAGGCGCACACTCTCCTGGGTGGAAAACTGGTTGGATGGCCGGGCCCAGAGACTGGTGGGAAATGGTGTGAAATCCAGCTGGAGGCCAGTGACAAGTGGGGTTCCCCAGGGCTCAGTGCTGGGTCCAGCCCTGTTCAATGTCTTCATCAATGATCTGGATGAATGCATCGAGTGCACCCTTAGCAAGTTTGCGGACGACACTAAGCTGTGTGGAAGTGTTGATCTGCTGGAGGGTAGGGAGGCTCTGCAAAGGGATCTGAACAGGCTGGACCACTGGGCTGAGTCCAACGGCATGAAGTTTAACAAGGCCAAGTGCCGGGTCCTGCACTTGGGGCACAACAGCCCTGTGCAGTGCTACAGACTAGGAGAAGTCTGTCTAGAAAGCTGCCTGGAGGAGAGGGACCTGGGGGTGTTGGTTGACAGCCGACTGAATATGAGCCAGCAGTGTGACCAGGTGGCCAAGAAGGCCAACGGCATCTTGGCTTGTATCAGAAATGGTGTGACCAGCAGGTCCAGGGAGGTTATTCTCCCTCCGTACTTGGCACTGGTGAGACTGCTCCTCGAATCCTGTGTTCGGTTCTGGGCCCCTCACCACAAGAAGGATGTTGAGGCTCTGGAGAGAGTACAGAGAAGAGCAACAAAGCTGGTGAAGGGGCTGGAGAACAGGCCTTATGAGGAGAGGCTGAGAGAGCTGGGAGTGTTTAGCCTGGAGAAGAGGAGGCTGAGGGGTGACCTCATTGCTCTCTACAACTACCTGAAAGGACGTTGTAGAGAGGAGGGTGCTGGCCTCTTCTTCCAAGTGACAGGGGACAGGACAAGAGGGAATGGCCTCAAGCTCTGCCAGGGGAGGTTTAGGCTAGACGTTAGGAAAAAATTCTTTATAGAAAGGGTCATTGGGCACTGGAACCGGCTGCCCAGGGAGGTGGTTGAGTCACCTTCCCTGGAGGTGTTTAAGGCACGGGTGGATGAGGTGCTGAGGGATATGCTTTAGTGTTTGATAGGAACGGTTGGACTCGATGACCCGGTGGGTCTCTTCCAACCTGGTTATTCTGTGATTCTGTGAAATTTTTCATAATGAGGGTGGTGAGCCACTGGAACAACAAATTTCCCATGGAAGTTGTGGATGCCACCCCCCCTTGAAGCGTTCAAGGCCAGGTTGGATGGGGCCTTGGGAGGCCTGGTCTAGGTGAAGTTATCCCTGCTCATGAGAGAGGGGTTGGAACAAGATGATCTTTAAGGTCCCTTCCAACCCAAACCATTGTATGATTCTATGATTCTATGATTCTGAGCATTCTCCCTGAAACAGACAGACAGACAAAATGTTTGTAATCAAAAATGGCTGAAGAATCATACTTAGGTCTATAATTTTTTAACTCACATATTTGACAACTACTTTTAAGCGTTCCTAATTTAAATAGAGTATTGTGATCCTCAAAAGAATTTTTGATTAAGTGCTGCCCACCGCTTTTTATTTTTTTCTGATAACTACCAGGTTGTGTTCTATCTGTAGCTCAAGTGAGTTCTTCAGATTTAGATGTGTCAGAATTCAAATAAAATTGTTCATTTCTATTTTCTTCTATCCAATAGCATAAATAGGCATTTGTTGTCAACATATGTGGATGAAAAAGTCTTCATAGGCAGTAGTGAACCCAGCTGAGCTGGAAGAGCTTGGAGCGGCAGGGGAAATCACAGAAATCACAGTTCAGAACATCTAGGTTCTATAAAGTACAGCTAGATTCTATATGCCTCTGGAGTCGTGACTTCTTATCTTCCATGTCAGGAATCTTCTCAGAGTGTACTGACTTCCGTCCAAATCTTTTTTGTAAAGTCTATATGTGAACAGAGGGGTTGGTATGCCTGCTGTTGTTAAACAGATATAGAGCTGGATCTTGTCCAGGGTGTATACCCAGTTCAGGTTCTCAGATTTTCAGGGCCAGCCAAAGTCTAAAGCTGAAATCACCACGCCCTGACTACTTGTGTTGGTGTTCTTTACACATTTAGATTGTCCAAAGCATGTACAAAGGACTACTTCAGTCATAGCATCCTCCTTCTACAAAAGTGTTTGGTTGGATACAGGACTAAATGAGAGATTACTAATATTGGAGATTGAAGCCTGATGTAGAAAAAATTGTCATGAAATACCCAGTGTCCCTCTACCTGTATTTTACCTGTCAAGTTTCATCTGTGAGATTATGAAAGTTAGATTTAAAAATATGTACTTACGTATACTGTGAAGTATGTGTTTCTATCAAATTTGACAATGTTGAAAAACAATGTTTGCCCATGATACTATGGCCTTACTTACTCTATGTCCAGTCATAAACTAACAGGTATTCAAGCTACCACTAAACACCAGCTCGGTTCCAGAGATGTCTTCCAGTAACCGTCATTCTGGAATCTCTAATAAATACTACAATCAACATTTGGTAGAGTATTACCACTACTCCAAAAATTTTGAGGACCGTTGTTTTCATTTTTTTGTCTTGACAATGAGAATCATATACTGCTCCCTTATAAAGAAGTCATTAAAGTAATATCTGTGTAAATGTTTTCTAGAATTTAAGGAGAATTGAAGAAATTATCCCTGGTGGAATTCTTTTGTGTGACTACAGCAATTAATGTGGTCATTATTGCACTGAGAAACTCTTGTGCTGTGGGGGGGGAATTGTTCAAGTAACATTTACAGATACAGATAGACATACACATAAACACACATTTCTAAATGCATATTCCTAGTATATATATGCACATGTTATGTATGCACTATATACACACAGACACACACACACATTCTGGCTTTGCAGAAAACATCTGTTACTGATTGTGGTTTGACTTGCATCCATGAGGCATTAAGTTCCTTTATCATAACCATCTGTCATTTTTGCCGTGTACACTGAATTAATTACAGGATTTTAAACAGCTCATTTAAAACAAACCACAAACAAAATTACTATCTGGTGAGAGCAGTTGATGAATAATATGTGTATTCCTGCTGTGAGGACGGTGTAGGAATACGCTGTCAAGGTTCAGTCATTCAACTCATCTCTGAACTTTTAGGGATGTAATATTAAGTCTTGTAATGTAAAGAAGGTCATGCTGTTATAAGCAAACCCCAAATCCTTCAGAACCGTGGAATTGTTCGCAACTCAATGTAAAGGGAAAATAAATTTAATCCTTAAACTCAGTTTCTTCATGCAACAGTGGGAGATCAAACCTTTGAATGGTGCTTTGAAGACAAATTGACTTTTGACATATGTAGGAACAGTCCTGAGTCAATAGAAGTATGCCATTTACGTTTGCTGATGTAGAGCCCTGGATTTAGTTTAAACTGCCTTTTTCAGCACAAGTACAGGAAGCTGGCTTTTAGAAAGTTTTCCTATCTTAAAACTTTGTAGGTTTTAGGATGATTTTAAGTCTTTATATTATCTCTATGAATGCTATAATATTACCAGGGAAAGGGGCATATTGACCTTGATGCAACACTTTCTTATTCCAGTTTCTCATTCCATTTTCTCATTCTAGCTGGAGAAAAAGGGAGCAAATGCAAAAACTCTGACTCTCCCTTCTATATCTGGACATTCATGATGAAACTCTGTGATAAATATTAGAAATGGTCAAGCTATTTTATTAAGAAAGAGGGCACAGAATTCTACATTAATTATTTCAGAGAAAGTACCCAGTGGAAATATTTGGGTAAGTGCCCACCAAGAGTCAGGGTTGAACAGTCTAACTCATTATGCTAATTGGGTTTTTATTTCCTTTGTTTTTATAGTCTGTACCAATTACGGAGACATTAGTAAGATTAGATGTCCCCAGTTGTGCCAATTATGCAACTATATATCCTGATTTTTAACATGAATATGGTTTCAGCTGAAGAACATATCTAGTGACTTTAAAATTCCAGATTTCAAGACATAGACTCTGATTGACTATAAATGCGGTTGGGCTACTTTATGTCTACATTTGCACTCTTATAAAAGCTCTCCACCTTCCTACAAATTGCTAAACAATTACTTTGCTTATCATCTGCAATGTGCATTATCATTTAATCACTTTCAATCTGAGCTTTTGCTGAAGATCATGAGTTCCTTTGATCTTTGAGATAAAAGTAAAATTCTCAGTAAGTATGCCTTTAATGGCACCTTTCCAGCTTTCTTTTCTTGTTCTCTGTAACCAAACAACTGCATCTCAACATTTTAAAATACAGAGCTGTCACATTTTAAATACTCAGTCTCATTTTCTCTTAATTATTACACATTTAAACTGAAAATTCTCCATTTCTAAAAATGATATAAGCTTATATATATACACTAATTAGGCAAACTAAATTCATTTTGACTACATAATAGAGTAAACCAAACAAAAAGAAGCTGAAGTAGGGAATAAATGCACAGAAAAAGATACTTTATGAATTCATTAAGAACTTTTAATTTAATACTAGAAAGTTAGGAAATGTCATAATTGAAGTTGCCTACTCAACAAATGATTCATGTTAGTCTTTAACTACATGACCTTACAGTACTTTTTTGTACAATTGTGAGAAATGCATGCCTTGACTATATTACTCTGACTCATCTGTAGAAAAGGCCTAGCACTGTCTATTCAGTGACAAAAGCATATTTTGGGGAAAAAAAATAGTGTGACCATGTAATTAATTGTATCATAAAGTGTATCGCAAAAGTACAAACCTAATTCAAAAATTTCCTTTTTTGAATTACTTTAAAATCCTGGCAGCTGTCATTAACTCCTCTAATCTGGTATGTACTATCTTTATTTAAGGTTCCCCTTTTCAAGACTGATATAAAATTCTGTCATATAAAGTTCTATATGAATTACAGAACCATGGTGATCTCTTATAACCATTGAAATTATGGTCATTGGTGGTATACAAGGATGTAGTTGTCTGCATAGGATATAATCATATTTAGCCAGAAGACATCAGAAATATTTGCTCAATTGAGAAGAATTCTACTGTTTCATCTTATATTGTTTTCTCAAAGTACTTATCAGCACATAGAGACAAAGGTCTCTTGCTGATCTAGTCAGTCTAGGGCTTCAGGCTCATTCAGCAGTATTGCAAAAGGAACTTAGCTACTCTACATGAATCTCCTGACTAGTTGACCATGCTGTCCTGTGCAGCCCCATAGATTTCATGAGCGTGTTCACACCCAGGAATGATAGCAGCAGGGGTTTTCCTGGACCATCCACATTTATCCCAGATGGCAGGTCTTTGAGGTTTACAACAGCTTGTATTCGCATTTCAGCTTGTTTGAGTATATGGCTCTGGTTTATTTGCAAACCAGGCTAGCTTCCAATGTCATTAAAAGCTCCCCAATACAAGCAGCACTCCCAGACCTTCCTATTTTCTACATTGCCTCTGCTGTCACAACACCTAGAGGTTTCTGCTTTCCAAAAATCTTCCACATGAAGCCTGCTGAAAAAGGTGACACACATACACACAGCTGGGTTCAGAATTTTTGCAGTCCCTCTCTCAGTAGTCCGGCTTTTGTGCACTACTTTCATCTGGAGCCTGTGGTCTGAAGTTGCCCATGAGCACGGTTACAAGAAATGCTCAGAGATACAATTTTTCTAGGCAACAATGGTTAAAAACAATATACTGCGCTCCCCAGCATTATACACAAATGCTATGGTCCACATGCAAGATACAGCTGAGATCCACAGCAGCTACTCTGCAGTCCCTGCTATATCTACTCAGTCTCAGAATCTCCCTATAAGCAAATACTGAACAGCTCAGATGGCCTAAATTTTAACTAGTGACAGATCACACCTGCAATGGGGATTTCCTTTCCCTCACCAGAAATACAAACAGACAATGGTCTGATGAAAAGTTGGAAGAAAACTCCTTCCAGATTGTACAGGCACTGCTGCCAAAACCTCATTCGTGTGCTAACAATGTTAATGTTAGCAATCCTGCACTAACAGTGCTGCGAATACAAGCAGTCAGGTAGAGTCCTGAGGTTGCATCCAGGAGTGCCTTGGTACAGATAGGTCAAGGAAGAGCTCAGAATGAGATATGCAATTACTTGTGTGCCAGTAGCGTGGCTATTCACAATGCGGGGGTAGCGCAGAAGGGTCCATCAGGGCACTCCTGCTGCAGTGAGGCCATTCAGAAGCAGCCTGCTGCATGCCCTGCAAAAGAATGGATGCCATGAGCCCAGGTTTGCATATCTGTATCATCCCCGCATCCCCCTTCTCTTGCCCTCTCCAATTCAGCCACCCCGCAGTGGTGGCACAGGAGTATCTATGTGAACACTTAGTGGCACAAAAGGATTAAGCAGGTTCAGAAAGGCTGAAATACACAGATTTTAGCTCATAAAAGGCAGCCAAAATATAGACTAAACATTTTCTGAAATGCAAAACTCTCCTGCCTGACTATTACAGATGAAAAGATACTCTAGCTTGAAAGATGGCACCTCCAGAGAAGTTGAAAACTTGAACACAGCAAGTTGAAGACTTCAACTCTCTGTGTTGTGCAAGACTGAAAAGACCCTTCTTTCAGACAAAGGCAGCCACAATACAGTTGCGTGCATGTGGAGCGTATAGTCAGCTGTAAATCCAGTGGGGATGGAGCCTTTTAAGCAACAAATCATTATCTCTGCACCTAATTTATGTAACCAGTATTAAGTGTGTATTAGTACAACCAATGTGTCAGCAGGTTGTTGTTACTGAAGAAATATTCACTTTTTTAACTGAGAGATAAGCAGTGAATGTCTTCACCTAGAACTAACTTTATTTTTAATGTTCTATTTATTTATAATTCTGCTGAGAAATATACCGCATATTGACTTTACATTTTACTTTCAGAGAAATATATTAAGAGGCTGCACACTGACATTTGTACAGTTTTGTACCACATGGCACATACAGAATAGACTAGGGAAATTAGTGTCAGATTTAGAAACAAAACTTCTTACACAAGTGACTCATTTTAGTTCAATGTGGATGGTCCTTAATGGGAACACATACGTTTGTGCTAAATAATCTATAATACCAACTGAGGTGGCATGATTCTCTCCGCCATTCGGAAGATTGATTTTGCCTTGGAGTGCCTCTACTTAACAGAAGTACCCTTCAGGTAAGTTGAAAAAGTTATAAGGTGTGTAGTGTAAATGAGCAGTGGAGATTCTGGAGATGGAGGAAAACAGTAGCATGTCATAGAAAAGCATTTTCTGTTCCTTAAGATGCTAAATATTTATCCATTAAAAATACATACAAAAATACTATGCAACTGTGATAACTATAAGTTTTTTATAAAATATCTAAAAATTAAGGCATGGAAGAAGAACTTGGAAGTTGGGAAATAAAACCCAAAGCTCCAGAAATACTGAAATTTAACCTTTCAAATCATAAAGAATAGAAACTATTTAATGATGGGCATGGATATCCATAGCGCACGGTTAATTCTGCTAAATCAGTAGCAATACTGCACCATAAATCTGATGTGAGATCAGGTTATGTTTAGATTAAGTATAGAGTAGCTGTCAATATGGAGGAATGTGGAAGATGCTTTTTGTTAATAAAATACCTAAATACCCAGCTTGCAAGTTTGACATTAGATTTTTGGAGTTGTTTTTAAACATTGTAGTATAGTTACAAACAAGAAACCTAATAATCATGCAAGGCCAAAAATGCTACTGAAAACCACAGGAAAGGAAGACAGAAAAAGGTAAGAAAGAAGGAGTATTATACTATCGGGTTTGACTTTTATATATTTAAATTGAGTTACTGGATTCTAGTTCTTGTAACTAGTTCCTCAGTATTATAATTCCTATGTCCAATCTTTTCTCTCTCAGAATTTTTGTGAATTCAAAGAAAGATGAAGTATAGACACCCAGAAGGACTAGGTATATATTTACACATAGATATAAATCACATCATTGTTGATGATGAACTATATATATTATGAGTTTCAGTACAGAGTTATCAGAACTATGATTCAGTAAACTCTAAGGATATCTCTTTTAAGAGATATGTCTGAAATGTAATTTATTTATTTATTTACTTTTACCCAATAATGTATGCAGAAATTAAAATGATAATTTTCTCTCCCTACCTTGTTTAATTTAGATCCTTGAGGACCTTGCTGGGCAATGAGAATGGAGGAGCACTTAAATAGGAAACAACTATGCTCAGGTATTAGGTTGTTCAAACCAAATAATGTGTCATCTAATTTTTCAGAAAACAGTCAATTCCTCTAGTGCATAACATTGGATTTATTTTCTTCCTCTGTTCTAAATTTTTCATATTGTTTTAACATATGTCAAAATTAATTGTTAGAACAATAAAACATTCCACAGGTCTGTCACAATTCAAGAGAGGAATTCAATTCTCTGGTGGCATTGTTTATTATACTTGAGACATAAAAACTATGTATTTATTATATTGTGAAAAAAAACTTTCTTTATTCCTTGTTTTTTCATGTATTTTCATGTAATTAGAAGTGATTGATGGCTAGCAGTAAAGAATGGGAAACAAAACTGCCCAACATAATAATAAAAATCCACTGTCCCAGGCCTGTAAAGTTAATATCCTTTTAACTGTTGAGGATGGACTGTAAAGTCTACCTCTTATCAGGCAGCTCTGGAAACTGAAACTAAGTCATAATAGTCTCATGAATCATTATCATATATTGATGGGGTTGATCATGGTTCAATATGATCATGGTTCAAATACAGACACTGAATCCACTTATTGTTTGGAAATTTAAAGGGTAGGAGAAGAATGATCCTCTAAGGTTTATGGACTGTGTGAAGGATAACTTTTTGACACAGATGGTGAATGAATCAAGTAGGGAAGGCATCCTACTGGACTTGTTTGCAAACAGAAAAGGAGTTGAGGATGATGTGATGGTTGGAGGCCATCTGGGGCATAGTGATCACGAAATTATAGAGGTTTTGATTCTTGAAGAAGTGACGTGAGGGGGCAGCAGAACTGCCACTTTGGACTTCTGGAAGGCAGACTTTGACCTGTTTAGGAAACTGATAGCAGAGTCCCTGGGAGACATCCCTGAAGGGTGAAGGAGTCCAGGAAGCCTGGACCTTCTTCAAGGTGGAAGTCTTAAGGGTGAAAAGCAGGCTCTCCACATGTACTGGAAGACAGGTTGGCAGGGAAGAAGATCAGACTGGTGGAACAGAGAGCTCTGGCAGGAAGCCAGGGAAAAAAAGGCAGTTTATGACCTTTGGAAGAAGGGGTAGGCAACTCAGGAGGACTATTAGGATGTCATGAGGTTATATAGGGAGGAAATTAGAAAGGCCAAAGCCAAACTTGAACTTAATCTGGTTACTGTGGTCAAGGACTACAAAAACCAAAAAAAATCTATAAATATATCAGCAGCAAAAGGAGGGCTAAGGAGAAACTCCAGCCTTTAGTGGATGTGTGAGGAAATTAAGTGACAATGGAACAGGAAAAGGCAGATGTACTTAATGCCACATTTTCCTCAGTCTTTAATAGTAAAATCAGTTATTGCTGGGTATCCAGCCCCCTGAGCTGGCAGAGAGGGATGCAGAACAGAATGAAGACTTCATAATCCAAGAGGAAATAGCAACCTGCTACTCAGCCTAGAAACATACGTGTCTATTATCCACCTGAGAGTAAGGAACTGGCAGAAGTGATCACCGAGCCTGTTTCCATAATTTATCAGTAGTCCTGGCTAACTGGGGAGGTTTCAGTTGACTAGAGATTAGAAAACGTGATGCCCATCTACAAGAATGGCCAGAAGGAGGATCCAGTGAACTATAAGCCTGTCAAACCTGGACTCGCTGCCGAGGAATGTTATGGAGCAGATAATCTTGAGTGCCATCATGCAGCACTTACAGGATAATCAGGTGATCAGGCAAAGTCAGCATGGGTTTAAGAAAGTCAGGTCCTGCTTGACTAATCTGACCTCCTTCTATGGCAAGGTGACTTGCTTAGTGGATGAGGGAAAACCTGTGGATGTTGTCTACCTAGCCTTTAGTAAAGCCTTTGACACTGTTTCCCACAGCATCTCTGGGAGAAACTGTCTGCTCATGGCTTGGATGGATGTACCCTTTGCTAGGTAAAAAACCAGCTGGATGGCCAGACCCAAAGAAGTGTAGTGACTGCAGTTAAATCCACTTCTTGGTTGATCTCAAGTGGTGATCCCCAGGCCTCAGTGTTGAGGCCAGTTCTGTTTCATCTCTTTATCAACGACCTAAACAAGGAAATTGAATGCAGCCTCAGTAAGCTTGCAGTTTGCTGTGAAGGAGTGTTGATCTGCTTAAGGGAAGAAAGACACTACAGAAGGTTCTGAACAGGCTGGACTGATGGGCTGAAGCCAACTCTATGAGGTTCAACAGGGCTAAATGTTGAGTCACAACAACCCCATGCAATGTTACAGGATTGGGAATGAATGCTTGGACAGTTACCAGGCAGAAAAGGACTTGGGTGTGTTGGTCAATAGCCAGCTGAATATGAGCCATCAGTGGGCCCAGCTGGCCAAGACCAATAGCATCCTGGCTTGTATCAGAAATAGTGTGGCCATCATGACTAGCGAAGTGATTGTCCTGCATAGTCAGTGCTGGTGAGGCTGTAGCTTCAATGCTGTGCTCAGTTTTGGACCCCTTACTACAATAAAAACATTGAGGTACTGGAGAAGGGAAACAAAGCTGGAGAAGGTTCTAGAGAACATGTCCTATGAGAAGTGTCGGAGAGAATCATAGAATCACCAGGTTGGAAAAGACACACTGGATCATCGAGTCTAACCATTCTTATCAATCACTAAACTACGCCCCTCAGCGCCTCTTCCACCCGTCCCTTAAACACCTCCAGGGAAGGTGACTCAACCACCTCCTTGGGCAGCCTGTTCCAGTGCCCAATGACCCTTTCCATGAATTTTTTTTCCTAATGTCCAGCCCTTTCCATGAAAAATTTGAGTTGTTTAGTCTGGAGAAAAGGAGGCTGAGGAGGAGACCTTGTCACGCTTTACAACTACCTGAAAGGAGGTTGCAGTGAGGTGGGTGTGGGTCAGTTTTCCCAAGCAGCAAATGATAGGACTAGAAGAAATGTCCTCAAGTTGTGCCAGAGGAGGTTTAGACTGGATTTTAGGGAAAATTTATTCACTAAAAGCATTGCCAGGCTTTGAAAGAGGCTGTTCTGGGAAGTAGTTGAGTCACCATCCCTGGAGGCACTTGAAAGTTGTCTAGATATGGAACTTCAGGACGTGGTTTAGTGGTAAATTTGGCAGAGTACAATTTACAGTTGAACTCAATGATCTTAAAGGTCTTGTCTAACCTAAACAATTCTGTGATTCTGTAAGCAATCAGGAAGGAAACCATATCAGAAGTTGCAGCTCATTTGTCAATGTTTGGAATCATCATCATCATCATCTTCCTAATGTGTCAGTGTAGTCTTTGAATGGTGGTGTAACATATTGCATATGCTAATGCCTGTAAAATGTTGACTGCTAGTCATCACAGTCTCATCGGCATGTCTACTTAGGACACAGACATATAGGACAAGGGACACAACTCCTAAGTTAGGAAAGGGGACCACCTATACAGTGTTAATAATCAGCATAAAAGAATGACAGATTATTCTTTTTTTAACCTTGTTTATATGTATTAAAAGGGAACAATGCTTTCCAGATATGGAGGTTTCCACATTAAACAACTGATTTCCATGTATTTGTTTGTTTGTTTGTTTGTTTGTTTAAATTGAAGTGTGCCTTTGGACCTAAAACACATCTGCATCCGTATTGTCTGTGAGTTTCACATGCAAAGATGATTTTTCATTTCTAAAAGGGCAAAATAATCAGGAAATTATCAATAACTTGCTCTGCAATGACGTTATTTTCTTTCATGTCTGCACATGCCAGAGCTCTGCCATTTTGGAACTGTTCAAAGAAGTCTTCACAGAACTGAATTTGTATGTAACCATATTCAGTCATACAAGTTGCTGCCTGACTTCTTCAATGAGTCTGTAGGTAGAGGTATGATCCTTTCAATGTGCAAGCTTCATCTTGTACACTTCTTTAGACTATTCCACATACAAACAAGTCTTCAGAGGCCAGCAGAGTACTGCATTAGAGACATCTGAGCAGCTGGTATGTCTACACAGTGAATAGAGGTGATGAATATACATACTTTCCAGGACAGCACAGCAGGATGAATGCAGTGCTACATCCCAGCTAAATAGATTTGCTGGTTAGCAGGACATATTAGATCTGAGCAATTACAGACATCTATGCATTTACACATCTTCCAGATCTGGAGTTTGAAAATTTTCTGCTAGCTTGAGAACCTCTGCAGTGCAACCCGCTGTGGACAGTAAATGCTCCAATCTCTGTGGTATGGCCACAGAGTTCTCACACAGAGCCTTCAGAACTCAAAAGACAGAAACACCTTATTTCTTCCAAGCTTATTTCCCTTGCTAACAAAAAGCAATTTCAAAAGCTTCATGATTAGTCAACTCCAAACACTCAGGTTAACAAGTTACTATTCCTCAAGTTACCTGCAAAACAGCCAGACTTTTGCAGCATATATTAGAGGCACTACTGATACTGAGATGTACCCATGAGATGTTAATCCACTAAACTATTATAACATTCTCTCCCTGTGAGACAACTTTTTTCCACTTCCTGAGAAAATTGAGAAAATGTTTGATAAAAATGTGCAGATATCTACCATAAACAGCTCTACACTGATTGTGTCTAGAGGAAATTATACCTTTAATAATTATCCTATATATAAATGTTAGTCCCAAAGCTCCACTTAGCATCAGAGAAGACCTTGGGTCCTCACATAATTTTTCTTCTATGTCTATAAAATATGGATCTAATATAAAATGCATTAGAAAAGTCATAGTCCTCACTCTATATGACTGACTTTTACTAATAAGTTTAAACTTTTTTGCCCTCAGCTCTTTTAGTTCAGCTTTTGGAAGATAACATGATGTATTTACAGTTATCATTATATTTGAAGTGAAAATCTTACTCTGCAATTTCAGAGTCAGCTAGTGAACCTATCAATTAATGTGAACACTTAATGTCTGTATATTTTTGGGTCCTTCTAGTTGATTTATTCGGGCTGCACTCTGCATATCTGCAAGAAAATTGTTTTCAAACAAAGACATGTACCCTGATCATCTGAACAACCATAGTATAAAGGATGTGGATTAACAAATAAGGAGCTTTGGTACTCAGTTGCTAGATTTGTAAGTATTTTCAAACAAAACAATTGCACTTTCACTCCTTGTTAGAAAATCTCAGAAATCTGCACTAGTATGTATTAAAGAAATGTCGTACCTTTCATTCAGTGTTTTTTTCTGTATCTATGGAGTAGGACTAGTCAGATACTGAAATATTCAAATTTTCTTGCTGCCTGAGTAATTTTACAAATACATAACCCAGACACAGGAGCACTACATTGTTTTTCTTCCTGAGAGCACTGCCTCTGAAGGATATTACTTGCAGGAATAACATAGACAGAATGGGAAATGTGTTCTGCTTCAACTACCAGCTCTAAATCAACTTTCTAGAGGTATTACTTTGATATACATTGGGATGGCATTGGCATGCTGAGCCCAAGTCCCCATATTGCTAGCAGTAGACATTACTGTAGCAAAGTAGTATTCAGTATTGCTTAAAAATCGCATAACAAAATTAACTATTGGTAGACAATATGAACAATGTGAATGTTAATTGGTAAAGTCTGCAAACTAGACGTTTCTCAGCAAAAGGAGTCCAACAAAGCCAAATGCAAGATCTTTGAGATCATTGAGTCCAACTAACTTGGGGCTGCTGGTGCATGAGAAACCCAACATGAGCCAACAATGTGTACTTGCAGCCCAGAAAGCCAACCATATCCTGGGCTGCATCAAAAGAAGTGTTGAGGGAGGCGATTCTACTCCTCTACTCTGCTCTCATGAGTTGTCACCTGGAGTACTGAGTTCAGTTCTGGAGTCCTCAGAACAGGAAAGACATGGATTTGTTAGAGCAAGTCCAGAGTAGGGCCACAAAGATGATCAGAGAGCTGGAGAACCTCTGTTATAATGACAGGGGGAGACAGTTGGTGTTGTTCAGCCTAGACAAGAAAAGGCTCCAAGGAGACCTTATAGCAGCCTTGCTGTACTTAAAGGGGGCCTACGGGAAAGCTGGGGAAGGGCACTTTATCAGGGGGTGTACTAATAGGACAAGGTATCACAGAATCACAGAATCACAGAATAACCAGGTTGGAAGAGACCCACCGGATCATCGAGTCCAACCGTTCCCATCAAACGCTAAACCATATCCCTCAGCTGAAAGAGGGTAGATTTCAATTAGATATAAGGAAGAAATATTTTACTGTGAGTAAGGTGAGGTGCTGGAGCCAGTTGACCAGAGAAGTCATGGTCAGAACACCTCATCCCTGGTGGTCTTCAAGGCCAGACTGGATGAGGTTTTGAGCAAGCTGATCTAGAGGAAGATGTCCCTCTGCATGGCAGGGAGGTTGGAGCTAAATGATCTTTAAGGTCCCTTCCAAAAAAAACATTCCATGATTCTATGACTGATTTATACTTCTTCCAAAATGAGGATGGAACAAATTAAGGGATTTCCTAAAAGTTTATTCCAGAAACATAAATCAAGAGTTGAAAGGGGCTATTAAATTGTTTTGTCAAAGGATATAATAGAAAGACCTTCACATTAAAACTATCATCTTCAGTTTCAACAGAAAACATTCCAAGGGGAATTAAGTATATGAAAGATCTTCCAGTAGTTGAAAGTAAAAAATTATGCTGAAGCCAACTATGGCAGTATTTTTACTTCTCTGTTTCTTGCTTACAGCTCTTCTCATCTTCATTTACTAGCATCGCCCTTTGGGCTTCTGTGAAGCTCTACTAATTTAAGTGACAGTCACGGAAGTCCATGTTAGCAGATCCAGAGGCAAGATCAGGGCACAAGGTAGTTCATAAATAAATGTAACAAAGGCTGGTACCTCTTGGGCTTGTGAGATTTGCTGCTACCAGTTTCTCATCTGGGAGAAAATGGTAAGTCTTAGCTTTCAGTAAATACAGAAAGTTAACATAACAACTCCTAGCAAAAATGTATGTATACAGCACAATGACAAAAATTGGCCTTAGTCAGAATGAACTAATTATATGTCCCAGATTTGCTACAGTTGAATGCAAGTCCTGGATGTTGAGGCTATGATCCTTCAGCAGCAGCTGTGCTGTGAGGTGCACCAGCTCACTCTTATCCCTGAGGCTTTTTCTGCTCCAGGAGCCCCTGCTCAGCACTGACACAAGTGTTTATGCAGCCACAGAATGAATTGGATTGATGAACTAATTCATCCTAAATTATCTCTGCAAAAACATTTGAGCTCTTCTGCAGCTGGATCAGTTCCCCAGTTCACTGCATAAACAGCTAAATGCAACTGAAGGTAGCAGCAAAGGTGCCACAGAAGGTGGCCTGGTGGTGGGAAAAAGTGCCTGGCAAGAGGGTGGATATTAGCTTTGCAGCCATGTCATCAAAAGTAAATCTGCAACTTAGCAACAGAGAAACAGAGCATGGAAATTATATGATACATTAAGATATTTGTATGATAGAAAATATGTTACATCATAGATTTTATAAATTTAATTCTCTTAAACTAATGTCTAAAGTTGTAATTTCTGCTATAAATCTTATGGCAATTTAGGATTAAGTTGGATTCAGTCACCAGCTATGACTGCTACTGTCTGTTATTTATCAGATAATAATGGCTACTATGCATCATTCAGTAAATACAAATTTAAACATATAAAAGAAAATTACATTTATATTAAGGTATCTTAGGACTTTGCTATTTATCTTTATTTGCTGAATAATGTTACATATAAATATAGAGCATTTGAAAAGAAAATCAAAAAAGGACAAAAGTATCTTCAGTGAGGAAAGATGTTTATGGTACTTAAGTAGCAAGGTGATAACTACCTATGCATAATCACTCAATCATAAATATGAAATGCTTAATTAATTAATATATTTAATTAATCATAACACAGAAAAATATCACAGGCTACATTGCAGCATTTAGCTAGAACTTTGCAGTTTTTGTAGAGCTGTAGTGATCCTGGAGATTTTTAAGGACAAATTACTACTAATGGTTATACAACTTCTTATTATAATCCTGTACTGAGGAATTTCTCACTTCACACACACACTTGTGATGCTTGATGTTACTCCTGAAAGAATAGAGGACCTTGGCTTTTCCAGATTAGTTAAGCATATACAAAACACATTTTTTCTTTCTTCTTATGTTTTCAATATTCCCTACTGTGGGAATACTGAATTCCTCAGGGTCTTCAAGAAGAGAAAAGTTAGGGTAAAACCACTCTAGTTCATCTATACCTCATGAGACTTCTTCAGGGTAATCAGGAGAATCTTATGAATAAAGGATACAAAATTCATTTATATTGTTCTTACAATTAGGTGAAGTTGATTGATTTCTGTTCCCAAAAAAATCTGCAAATGCTCATTTACATCTTGAAATCCATCACTGTGGCTGCACCCTAGCCTCTGCTGCTGTTCTAACTAATGATTTTGTTGGCATGAATATTCATAGAAACAGAGAGTTTTAAGCAAACATTAAAGAAAATGATAAAACTTAACCTTGTGTTCATACTTGTATTTTTACCCTGACAGTCTGATTCTAAGAGTAGTATTGATTCGTGCCATATGACCTGTATAAATTGACCAACAAAGATCTTACAAAGAAACTCCAAAACAAATTCTATAGTAAAAGATGTCAGTGCCAGGCTTTTCTGGTAAAAAAAGTGCTAGATAGGGGTTGTACGTTGTGCTTGATTTGGACAGTGGTGTTCAAGCATTGCTTCCATGAGACTGAATCTAAGGTGAAGAGGTTTTCTGAAGCACAAGCAAGGCAAGAATGAGGCAAGAAAGCTGAGGCTGGAGAAACAGGTTGGGAGAAAGCAATATTGCTCTTACTGATTTAATAGTTAATTACCATGCTGTAGTTACTATTGGGATCTACTAGTACTAGGAACAGAAGAATAATTTTAGACTTCCAGCTGGCATCTGAATTGTTCTCCAAGTTGTTCCCGTCAGCTTTTTATGTTCTGCAGATACTCTGTGATACTGATTCACTATTCCACATGCTTTTATTTTCTATGCATGATGCAATTGCGCTATATAAATTATACCACACATTTAATATGCTCTACCATATAGTTTGTAGATCATATTGTTATGCATACCATAAATCAATAGTAGAATACCAAAGTAACAGAAATATGCTGCAAAGTGTCTTTGACTAAATGCTACTTGGCATTATGCCTTGATACCATTCACAAGGCAAACACACTGAAGTGCTAAACAGGTGTTCAGAAGTTGTCAGTGATTGTCCATTCTTCTTTTCATGGAATTTAAAAACTTAGTTATGATGTACAGTAATTTGATATGGCTTGAGATTAATTTGCAAGAAAAATCACTTCACTCCCCCTGTTCTGTGTTACTCATTGAATCAGCAAAAATGTTTTAAATTATTTTCTTTCTTAATAAAAGAGCAGAAAGTTAGTAGCTTGAGCTTTACAGTTCAGGTTGTGAAATTTTGAATCGGTCCTCCCATCTTTATCACAGTCATTCCAAAGCTGATGAGATTTTTCAGGGTGGGGAGAGGGGTGGAAATGTTGCGGGTCTGTTTGATGAATTATGAGAGAAGGATAATGATTTCTTATGGAAAAGGTAACTTTTGCATTCCTGAGGCTTACAATAATTATGCTTCCACACTGACTAACAGGTCTTCGCTATTACAGTAAGTAAACAGGTCAAAGACATAAATACCAAAACTTAATAAAAAAATTCTTGAGATTTAAAATATTTTTAAGCTGTGAAATTATTTAAAAGCCCAAGTCTTTTCCCTGTACTGCTTTCTAGCGTTATTTTCCATGGTTTTCAGTAAGAATTATGCCACTAATTGAGTAAGTCATGTGTCAGAGTAAGACATAGTCCTTTAAGTCACATAATTTCATTTAGTAGCAGAACTTTTGAGTTTCAGAAAAGATGACACTGCTTGTTAAAGTCATAAATTTTCTGAAGTAGCAGTAGTAGTAGCAAGCATTGTTATGACAGTAACATTGTCAACTAGCTAATTGAATATAATTTACAGTGTTACTAACACTGAAATTTTGCAATTAGTTTCACGCTTCTTGTCTGCCACTCCCATTTCAAACCCTTCTGGGCCATTAAGCCAACACTAGGATATGCATAGTTGTGAATCTGCTGAAAGAGTCTGCTTTCCAAAAAGGGATAAAAGTGTTTCATTTTACAGCTATATGGTTGAAAAGGAAAGAAAAGACTAAATTTTGTATAAATTAATGAATTTAATTTGGTTCCCAGACCCCAGAAAAGCAGTGATCTTCATAATCATACTGTTCTGATGGTAGGCAAGAGATAGAAGTCCTAGTTACCCAATCTGCTCTGTCACAGGTTGTAGAACATTCCTGGTTTTACATAGGCCTTTCCTGAGGATGTTGGTTTAAGAACGTCATTATCTATGATGACTAGAGCTCCAGCTATACACTGAGAGCACTAATAGAATCTCAATATGATATTATAAATCAAAGCAGCTCCTTGGAGGACCTGTGATTTCCTTCAGGAACAAGTAAGTTTGGGCATGTAGTGACTGTGTACCTATTGAGTCCCACAGAGAAGCAGAGATCCCAAGGGGACCCTAGATAATAAGGTGTGGATAGGCAGCATTGCCTTCCAGTGATCTATGTCTGAATAAGAACTCTCAAAAGGAAAGGACTTCAGTAACAATCACTCCACTTTTGCAGTATTTCCTTACATATGTAACTTTTAATACTTTAAACTCATTGAATCCATGTTCAAAAACTATGTGCAGAGCAGAAAATAATTAGAATGAGTATTCAGAAAAATTAGAATGCTACCCAAGAAGATGCACACTATATATGTACTGAAAATCAACAACCAGTCTCTGGGTTCTGGCATGAAATTTTGTATTGCTTAATGAACAAGCTAGAAATGACAGTAAAAATGAAGAACAAACTCTGATATTTAAAGAAGCCAGCAATATGCAAAGAACAGAATTAATTAAAAATATACTAAATACTTACCTTGAGATTTTCGAAAATTGCACTTCTTGGAAATAACAAGTGTTATTGGGTTACAAACTTGTAAGTAAAAAGATCTTCATTATTTCATATGTATGAGAGATAACCAAAGAAATAGAAGTTAATACCAGTTCTTGTACTGACTTGCATTAATGTCACATCAAAGCTGTAAAGAAATCACCATTTTCTTTATCTCAAAGGATAAGAGAATCAACCAAACACATTTTACTTGGTTCTTCTCTTATCTGGAAAGTACTGGATGCCCTTAACAGCATAATATGATACGGCTTGTATGAGACAGTTACCATTCTGCCGTTCTTTAAGTATATCATTATAACTCTGAAATTAGCTGAATTAATCATATAAATCTCAGCAAATATAACATTGTGATATTCGTGTTATGTTATGTGGCAATTAGCTTGGAAATGGGACCAATGACCATTTGTATGGTAATGAAGCATTCTTTCATAAACGAGTCAAAAACAATCTAAGAGTCTAATGAAATTTTATGCAAACCACCTGCTGGTCACCTTCACTTCAATTAAATTCCTTTTGGGGAAACCAGAGAATCTTTCTTATTAAACAAAAATTAGAACGCACATAAAGAAAGGGCAAAAAATAAATAACAAACAATGCAATATGAAGGAATAATAACACTTATGCTGTATAGGAGATTAACCATGATTGCCCTGTAACAAGAACCACATTTTGTTATTGTTAGGGGATTCAAATGAGAGTAGAGCCATTTCTGTGACTTCTGTCAGCAGCATTGCTATTAAAAAGCCTAAATCCAGAACAATAATTCTGTCATCCTTCTGGATTCTGCGTTTTAAACAGGATTTTTGGTTTCTGTAATTGGGTAAATGCCAGACTATAGAAAAGCTTAAAGAAAACAAACAAACAATACCCCCCACAAACAAACAAACCCACAAAACAGAACAAAGAAACAAATAACAACAAAACTATTAAGAAATCAACTTTTCCCTTACAGTTTTTTTTCCCTGGCTAAAGTATTCTCAAGGACACAGACATTCAGGACTACAGCAACCCATCAAAGCCTAAAGGCTAAGAAAAAATGTTATTTGCTCAATGTATCTTTCTATAGATAGCTAGATTTTAGCAATGTTAATAAATTCTAATTGTCATATTTTACAGTATTAAGTCAATTTTCACTGCATATGGATTTTATTTAGGTATTTTAAAGTACATTGTATATTAACACTGAAAAACTTTGAGTAAGATTACTCAGTAAAGGTTCTTAAGATTTTGTGGGTTAGTAGTCAACTAAAGAACTTGGGAAGAAAGGGGTAAGTAAATAATCATTTTTCAGGTGTATCCCAAAGGGATTTGGGCCTGAGTTTTCACCATTCATTGTATTGAGATACAATATGGAGAGGCAGATCAGAAGTAAGATAGCAAAATTTCCTGGTGACTCAAAGTTACTGAGGATAATAAAAACAGCTGACTAAGAGCTACAAGGAATATTATGGTATCAAAAGACTAAGTGATAAAGTGTCAGGTGGTACTCAAGAATAATAAATTGAAAGTTGCACACATGATAAAAAACAGCCCTAAACAAATACACTGGATGATGTGCTTTAAGGTAACTACTTTACACAGGAAAGAGATTTGAGAGTCATTGTGAAGAGTGTTAATCAAAACAATAGTCAAAATATAGGAATTATTCAGAAAAGCATAGTGAAACACTATACAATATTATACAACTGTATAAATCTGGGAACTTGCTTGTAACTTGAGCGCTGAATAGCGATAGTTTGGTCCCTGCTACTCAAAAAAGTTACTGTGGAAATTGTTACCTTTTCATGAGTAGAAATCAAGTTGGAATAGGATGTAGAAAAATAGACATCACCCTCAAAAAGATGCAATGAAAGCTGATAGGATAAGCAACTATATAATATGTAGAAACAGAGTGATAATGCAACATTCCTCATAATTTAAACAGTAAAATTAATGGAAAGAAATAATTATGCAAAGCTCTGAAACAAAATAAGTACTCGTTCCACACTGCAGAAAGACTGTGGAAGAACCTGGTAGCAAAAGGAGTAGCTAATGTCAAATTATAAGGAAATGCAAAAAGCAATTAAGCACATTAATGAAGTGATTTTTTTTAAGTTTTTAAACAGAAATATAATAACTATAACTTATGTAACTAAACCACAGGGTGCTGGAAGATGGATAATCATTACTGCATATTTCAAACTCTTTGCTTAAGGACTATCAGATGCTACCATAAAGTAGATGATAGCCTTTGGTGACCCAGAATTACTTACTTATGGTACTTCATACTAACAAGTCATATGCCCTTAAGAAGAGAAATTATCTATTCTTGTGGGAAGAAATTGTGAAGGAAAAGACATAAAAGACCTCAACCTTATAGCATCATGGCAAATCATTTCTCTTCTTTTTGTCATTTATCTTTACATGTTGGCCATTTCTGAATTTTACCCTGCAACAGTCATTATGAGTACTTTTAAAATTTACCATCTATTGCTACTGTGTTATTACTGTTTGTATCTAAAAAAAAAATCCCAAATATTTTAAGTCTCAAATAGATAAGTATTATAACATTTAGACTAGTTTTTGAGTAAGAAGATTTCATGTTCTGGCTATGCATCTTTGAATATAAGATAGATAGGAGGTTATTCAGTTTGTTTACTTGCATGCTTAAAGGCCAATTTTTTATCTATAGAAGTGAACAGATGTGTATCTGAAATTTGTGTTTTAATTTGGGGATCTAGAACAATTGCACACTTGTTCTTTATCTTTTTTAACTATTCTGAAAATTGCTTACCCTTAATTTGGAATATTTACTGTCCTGTTTGAATACATAAAAAGAGACAAAGCATTTCTTAGAAACTGAAAGAGTTTAATCAATGTGTGCTTTTATCAAAGGATTCTAGTAATCGTATCAGGCATAGAAACAGGTTTAAAATAAATAAGAATTTATATATACTACTTATTAATGGAGAAAAAAATCTTTTCATGTTTCTAAGACATCATTAGAATTAATAAAGAATAAAAGAGTGTCAGTTTGTAAAACAAATATCTTTTACCTAGAAGCTTGTTCAGTGTTCATTGAAGGGGTAGGAGAGAGAGAACATCCCTTCTTACAGGAATTATGAAGAATGAGATCTGTTTGAATAAATATTTGATTTTGCAAGCTGTAAGTGGAAGTTTAGGTGTATAGGATTTGATAAACTAACATACCTTGAGGTACTGCCAAGGTTCTAGAGAAAGCTATACCAAACTTAAAGTGTTTTAAAATTTCCGATAGAAGCAAAGAAACAGAACAATATTTCTTTCCAGCTTTATGAAGGCTAACTTCAGAATCTGTAAAGACAAGTGCTTAAATTTCATTTTGACTGTTTCTTAAAGAAGTAATGTTCCAATAACACAGAGATTATCAGAAAATTAACATAGTAAATGTCATACTTAGTGAAAGTTTATCAAATTAGTTCAAATAAAAATTCCACTTTTAATTTGTTTATTTTAAATTACTTTTAAACAAGCATATAATGTGACCCAATGTAATGCTCAGGCACCAGTTTTTGGAGCATTACCTAAACTCAGGTCTAGTACTGGGTCTGTTTTTTCCCTATAATTTCCTTCATCCTGTTCATCTCCTCTCAGCAGTTAACTGATATACAAACAAACCAACTTAGGCATCAGAATCTAGCTTCCTTTTTTCCAAGTGTTCTCTCTCAGGCTTGTAAAAGCTTCAGTGCTCAGTGATCTTGCAGCCAAATCAGTGCCAAGCACAGCCCACTGATACAGACAACAAATTTAATTCTCTGCATTTGCCCGCTATGATCACTATAATCATATTGTGATATCAGAGGCATTTACAGAATATCTATCCACTCTAAAGCCTGCAACAGAATGGAAAATTTCCCTTCAAGTATGAGGAACACTGACCAGAAAATATAGAAATGGATATGCTCATAGCATTATAGTCAGTATGCCTGCTCTGCAGAAAAGATGACTTTGTTCCTATCTGCATTTATTCAGGCATTACAAATGCTTTCTTAAAACAAAGCAGAAAGACCTTTTTAACTTGCTGGTAAAAAGAAACCAAACCAAAACAAACAAAAAAAAAAACCAAACCAAAAACCCCCAAACCAACTCAACAGGATTTAAATTTGCTTGAAGTACAACAGCTCGTCTCTGCAGTTCAGTTACAAAATATGTAAATTCCAGGCAACAGAGAGTGATTAGGAGATGCTGGGATTATCCATGTTATGAACCTACTGAAAATTACATTAACATAGAGACATTGATGGTGAGGAATATTAATGGACTTAGAAAAGAAACATACTACATATTTCCCCCAATATTTATTCTTCAGTTTAACAGCTCTGAAAGGAGTAAGAGAAAACAGATGCAATCCATTAAAACCTGATCACAAATATAAAAGAATATTTAAATAATCCTCCATCTAGCACAAAAGTTCACTGAAAACAAGGCTAATTAGCACTGGAAAAGTTTTCCTCCCCAGAGATTACTTTCATTAATAGAAAAAGAAACCAAAATGTGTGCTTATTGTACATAAGTATGCTCCAGAAATGCTGCTCTTCTCAAAAGAGCAACAAAATCAAATTAAGTTGTGGTTCAGTGACTGCAGAAACTGTTAACTAATCTTTAACATCTGTTTTACCACTGTTTCTTCTAAGGCACTTTTCAAACCCTGTTGCGATCATTCTGAAAGCTCCTCTGAAAACAATATGAAAGACAGTCTTAAATTTATTGGCTGAATTCTCTTCTCTTAACAGTTTTACATCATTGTAACTCTTGTGATTATAGTGAGGTTGGTTATGAAATGCAAAAGCATGCAGAATGAACCTACCCTTCTAGAGTTTCCATTATTGTTCTCTTTCTTCCTCTTATTTGTAGCATTATCCTAGGTGAGATGCAAGTTTCCCTTCTCTTGTATGTATGGACAGGGAAGATAATAACAGTACTCTGAAGATTTTACAGCACATTAGAGTGCTGGCAAATGTGTTACCAACATTTAATGTTTGAGAGATAATAAGCTAGGTAATTTTTACTGGGTATTTAGATGCTTACTTCACACTGATATTGCAATATTGGAATAATATTAAATTTGAAGTTAAAACTGAACTCGGACTACCTAAGGTCCAGAGCAGTTTCTTCTCCCAACATTTCAGTCTCCATTCATTAACTAGAATTATAACAAAGTATATAAAAACATCTAGTCAAAATAACTAATGAAGGAAATAGAAACATTCCAGCTTCATCATGAGCATAAGCTTTTCAAATATTATAACTAGGAAGTTAAATTAATTTTAGACCAGAGGTATAGCAAATATTTCTCGAAAAACATTAGAAACTGGCTTTAAAATGCAACAGGACCTTTCCTGACTTTCTTTTTCTGCACTTGATTCATCCCATAAATAGTGTCTCTATATCTCACATGTTTTATAAATGCCAATAATTCTCAGGCATAGTTGAATCAGATTTGCATTCTGTAACTCTACATCTGTAATACGCTTCTTTTCAGTACTGAGCACTAACCTACACTTTAAGCCTAAAAAATTGCTGCTGCTGATATCACCACTAAACAGAAATAATTCAATAATCCTGACACTTTCACTCACACAACATCTTTGATCAAAAAAAAAAGTTTAGACACGCAGCAGATGAAAAGAAGTATGATTCCATTGCATTAGACAGACACATTATGTACAGCAGCAATAGGCAGTATCATTGCCATCTTCACAACACAACATACTGTGTTCTTAGAAAAGCCTGGACATTTAATCCTGTCAGTAGTCATTGTTTCCAAGGAAAATAATTGACATCCAGTTCCTACAAACGGGTGTGACCCTCAGCTTGTGAAACCACATGCTGTTTATTGTCTGGGAAGATGATAGATGTCACCACTAAGCATTCAATTTCTAGTTGGCAAGGGAAGGATCTTATAGTGTATTCACATACTAGAAAATTACATGTTAAAAACTTGACTAGCAGCACCTCCCTTTTTAATCATTAATTAATTGCAGAGGCTTACTTCAATGAAGGCCTCCCACCTGTTTTTTTGCCTGTTTCTTTGCTTTCTTGTCTTTTAGCAGAGCAAGAAATTCCTTTTGTTTTCATGAAAAAAAAAAAACGAAACAACACCAAATCTGCAAGCTAATGTGAAAACAGACCTCTGTATTTGTACTTATACAGTGAACAGGAAGGGAGCAACTTTTATCTGCTAGACAATTTAAGCAGTTCACACAGCTTAATGCCTGATTATACCATCATTTACACATTAAAGATCTTAAGGTATGTGTAACTGATGACACAGAGCTGGGCTGGTACCCTCATGTGAAATCAATGGGGCTGTGTAGAAGGATCACTGCTTACAATGCAAATGAAAAACAGTGGCAAGGGAAGGAGATAAAAAATGGAAACCAGAGTTTGAAAATACCACCTCTGAAGTGAAAAGTCAGTGCATGCATATACTTATATGTAAGTAAGTGTGTTTACACAGGAGTGAGGTGTAGTAAAGCTGAGCCTTGCATGATCAAGTGTGCATGATTTTACCATAATTCACAACCTTCAATAATATGAGAGAAAAAACAAAAATAGAATCATGTTTCTCTACCATATTACTGAAAATGAACTCAATCATAGAATCCTCAGGCACTACAGTCAGCGACAGAGAAGTGTTAACATCCCATTTACAGTATGTTATGCAGACATCTTATCCTAAGGAGCTGCAATTAGAGTTTGACAACACAGGGTATCATTGGCTCACCCTGGCACACTGCGTGAAGGTGAGCACAATTCTCTTCAGAATTTACCAGACATGAGTCCATACATGTGTGTTTCTTACAGAGTAGACTTAGGCGTTTCCATCCAGGAGGAAAACATAAGATGACAGAAGAGAAGGTCCTTTTTCATAAGAAATCTTAGCATTAATCTCTGATACTGAGAGGTGCTTGAGTCAGGACAGTCACTGAAAGCCCAGCAACTCCCTGGAATAGTGAGGAAGCAGAAGGCAATGCCAGTATGATCCCTGCAAGTCCCATTCTGATTCAGTCAGCCTCTTCTGTACCCTGGCATGTTTATGTGGCTCTGGTGCAATGCTGCCCCTACCTTCTTGTCTTCATTATCCGTACAAAAATTTCAGATTTCCTACCACTAAAAGGCGGGATCTAGTGTATTAGTAGAAATGCAGTACTTCAGCTATCTCTGGTTATCTCCTTAACCTACACCAAAGAACTCTAGACAGTCCAGCACAACACTGTGCACAGGCTGGATGCTGGTAGAGGTGCAATACAGAAGCTGTAAGGGTGTTTCACCATGTGAAGCTGCTGCTTCTTGGATATACTAGAGACAGGGTGAACATTTAGGTTCCTTGACCCTACATAAAGTAGCCACATAGTGTGTGATGAATAGCAGATTGGCTGAAAGCAGACTACTGAACACACAGGGGCCCTGAATGCCTTTACACCCTCCTCAGAATCCACTTGGGCAAAGTGCCACTGTGGAGAAAGAAAAGGCCATGTAGTGTGAGATCATATTGCTTTCTCACTCATTCTTCAAGTATTGCTAAATCCTTCACCACCTACATGATTTTTTTTCTAATTTTAATTAATGCTTTATCACTCAGCACACTTTGCAAATGTTACACACTGCTAGGTAATGTTATTTATTACTGCTTATACCTGTTCAATGGGCAGCATTTTGCCGTGGACTTGATCCTGTATTTGCCACGGCCATGAGAAAGCTAAAAAGGAGTTCAAGAAACATGACTGCAACAACAAAAGTCCTTGGAGAAGCAGGCAACTCTTCCACCTCATCACTTCCAGTTTCTTCCAGTATTGACTTGTACATTTAGTTGGAGAAGCTGTAAGCATGCTATGCTGCACTCCAGCCATCCTAGACTGTAAAAGATATGTTAGGATATATTTAAAATGCTGTTAAACTTGATGCAGCTGATCTGAATCACACAGATTGGTCAAATCCTGAAACTGTAGAGGCTCAGTGGGCAAAAAATGGTTTGTAATCGCATACTTAAAATTTGCAGGCACATATAGGATAATAATTTCAATTTGACAGGCAGGCTTAATTCCGAAAATACCTAAATTTAAAATATTTTAAAAACATTGTGTTCATTTACCTTTCTTATGTTTTTGGTAAATTCTCAGTGTAGCAAGAAATGTTCTAGCCACATATAAAATAGCATATGAAAACTGCAGTACTGAACAATATTCTGCTCTGCTCTGCGGGACACACTGTAATGGAAGAATGCAATAAGTCCTCATTAGCAAGTTCTTATTTATATGTAATAGTAAGTTAAAGATAATGGAAAAACCCAACTAACTACAAAATACCTATATGCCATGAGATTAAAAACGGCCTGATCATGAAAAATAATTAAGGCACTCTCCCATTATTTGTTTTTGTGGAGTCATCTGAAAAAATGAAGGGATACCCTGTCTAAAAACTTGCAATGGATTCTGTTACACTTGCCACAGAGGCGCTCCCCAGACAGTCTGGCACCTTCATCAAAAGGTGATAAAAACGTCCAAATGGCACCTTTAACGTAAAAGGACTATACCATGTGAACTGGGGCATGGTGGACACAAAAACATACACAGATCTGTGTTCAGAGAAAACACTATCTGGAAAATCCATTGAGAGCCACAGGAAAGTCAATTCAGTCCAAAAATCCCACCACTCACTGTGCCCATATTCTCAGAATTGAACTGTCATTTTGCTGTTCCTTTCAAACTCTTTGTTCCACTGTCCATAAATCTAAGAATTAAAGAGATCAAGAAAAAAGGCAATTTATCTGTAAGTGATTGATGATTTTCTGACATTTAGTTCTGTGATTATACACAGTACTATCCTTTTCTCTTTCACTGGTATTGGTAAATGAAAATACAATATTCCTTAAAAATTTAATTGCCACCTTTTTGTCATATATAATTTTTTTTGTTTTAAATGGTTGCTTAAAAATAGTAAAAGGTTAATCTTAATTTCTAGAGGTATATTAAACTACTGGAAGCATCGCAGTAAGTAAGTAGACTTTTCAGAAGCTTGCAAAATATGCAGCATCAAATTTTAATACCACCAGACACATAACAATCTGACATTTCCCAGAAAACAGAAAAAAACCACTTCTTACTTGTAAGTGCAAGCCCATTTGTGTTTGAGTTTTTTTTGAGGGGGATTAGTGAGGGTTAGTTATGTTTCCATAAGGTGAAGAAAAGGAGGAAAGATGAGTGGAAGAAACATACACATCCTTTAGAGTCTCATGTGGCCTTCTTACTGTAGATGATGTATCTGAAAAGTCTGCAAATATTGTGAATTACTTTTTTTTCCTCTGTGGGATAGCTAAATCTATAATAGACTAAAAGTATGTGCAGTTTCCCACAGGAAAAGAAGTATTAGGCCATGAGTACATTTATAGTCAAAGAATTCAAAAGGCATAACATAGTGGAAGAACAATTATCGCATTAATGATAGTGAAGTAGCAAGTTTATCACGTGGTTGTGAGTGGTGGAATTTTAAGACTGACAAACACTAACTTATCTGCATGAGAATAGCCTCTACACCAAATAAATTCCTTTGTATAACATTACCAGTATTACTGGAGCTGTACCAATAGTGAATGTGGTCCTATTTATTTAGGTGCCTCAAGGTTAAGCAAAGTATCTTCATGCAGCAGACAAAAACATAACATACTTCCTTGGGTTTTGAAATTTACAGTTCACTTTTTCTCTGTATTTTAATTCCCTTACAATCTTTGGATACAGATTCTCATGTCTGAGATCCAGCTTAACCAGGAACTATATTAAAAATTCTCAGGCTCAGTTGTATGGAACTGTGAAAGTTCAGTCTGAAGTGTGTAGAACAAGCAAAGGAAAAATCTGTAAATATGATTTTGTAATTACTAGCAAAGGGACAAAATCTTTTACTAATATTGCAGAGTGTCAGGACATACTGATCTTATCTGGGCTTGAACTCTTTTTAGCTTGTTTTAACTTTGACAACAACTGTGTAATGATAAGATGACTCTTGTCTGCACTTGTTTTAGCTTTGGGCGGTTATGCAGCGTAGCATCCTGCTAATTACTGGATAAGAAAAACAAGTGGTTATTTAGTATGGACTGAGCTGTCTGTGAACCTAGAAAAAAACACAGTGAAGGAAAGCAAAGATGCTGAATGATATCGGGGCTCCCAGACTGTAAACACAGAGGACAGTTGTCAGTTATTAGTCTCTAAATGAGTACTGCTGTGCAAGCCAGTAACCCTATGTGGACCCAACTGTGAGGGGAAAGAAAGCCTTGTTATATTTGTCCCAGCAAAGAACTCAGGATATAGAAAATTTGCTGTAACTCCCATCCTACCCCTTCTCCTTGGAGCTGTTGACTTTGAGATCTAGAAGGACTTTTAAAGATGAATTTACCCTGGAGGAAAAGATTAGATAGTAGAAATCCTGTGCGTAGAAAACTTGAGCATTTTATTAGCTGTAAGATTTAGCAACATTGTAATTGTGTTAATAATAACTAGTAGGCAATTTGGATAGACTGTTCCAACCTTATTAGACTAATAATAAATTCTTAGATAAGATGTGTTCCTTCTCCCAACACAAGATTAGTAACAACTTCTAAACTCTAATATGCAAAAACTATTGTGAAAGATGGACTACGTATTACATCAGAGGACACAGAGGAAGGCAGAGATAATTTAGTGCACCAGAGGTCTTTATTTTGTACAGCAGTGAAGACAACAAGAAGGAAATTTTATATATACCTCCATTCCCTGTTTCCATTTGGTTCTCCTACTCCTATCTCAATTACTGTAGTGCTTTCTTGTTGCAGGATTATTCCCTCATTTCTCTAGTTTATTTAATTTTAGTTTAAAAAAAATTTCAATAGCTGGTTTCTGCATATCTTCCTGTAAGGACAGAAGCATCTGCAGTGCTGAAGATTATTGTATTTTATACTTTCTGTGTTGAAATCACATGCTTTTTCACCTGCACAACTATCTAAGAATTTTGGCTTGAGATAAAGCACAAAATCTTAAAAAGCTATAGAGACAGCTACACATTTTTATATTTGTACTCCCCTTGAGACAAAAGGGGATAGTAGAAGTAAAAGATATATGAACTCTGGCTGCACGTCCGCAAGGGATCCATATCAAACTCTTGAAGATCCATTCCCAGCGTTCTTACCAAGACAGTGAGGCAAGTAGAGATATCAAGGTGATATGAGTATGAAGAAGAGAGTCTTTAACAATAAAGGTTTTATTTTAAAAGACAATGCTGACAGCAAAAGCATCTGCCCGAGTTTGCCAGTGGTAGTGTTTATTGCTGCTGCCTTTAATAGCTACAAGTTGGCTGCTTCACACTCAGATCTCACACAGTGAAAATAACATCACTTATTTTTATGCATTGTGCACTGCAACTACAAATGGAATATCAACATAAACACATGTTGGTTCAAACTTCTTGTGGCTACTATACTCAGAGAAAAGCTAGATGATGGTTATTGGAGTAATTTACAAGCATTGCTGTTATCAGGTTGATCAATATTTGTGTAAAACTTCCATTTGTTTCCGCAATCTGTATTTTCTCCATCCATTGTCAGTCATTTTTGGCTGAAAGATTTTAGAGGAGTGACTATCTTTTGATCATATATTTTCATCATATCTTGCAAAATGAAGGTACTGTTATCAATTCAAATAAATGATAACACCTCCACCACCACTGAAATAGCTGTTACATAACCAAAAGCACTGCAAACAAATCTTAATGTACCTCAACTACATATTAACCTACAATTTGGCAGACTGTTTGCTGAAATAATACCAGATCTATATTAGTTTAGTTCATTTCTACCTGGTATTACATGTGAGAAGAAACACATCTTGATTTTGTTTCTTGTGCTTCCTAGTTTTAAGACACTTCTGTATAGAAATGCTACATTCTCCTGTGCCCACAAATATTGATAGTTAAGCCAGCTTTCCTCTTCCCTCGTCTCACAGACTTCTCCCCATGGTTAGCAACCACTACGTCACTGGTGATATCACTGAAGCTGAGACTAGACATCTCTTGTTCTCCTTTTGCAGAACCTGTGTAGACAGCACCAGTGGAAGATACCACTGAATCCAAAAACATTCCTCATGTAAATACAGGGCTGAAATAATCACCTGATGTGAGTTTTTCTTGACTTTACTCTACATAGTGTATTCTCGTATTTTTGTTCTTCCATAGAGATGTCACTCATTCAAATAGTTTTCTCTTTAGCTGTCAAATTCAAACCTATTTATGTTTTAAAATAATTAAACAGAACATACTCTGTAATTTTCCCAGCTGTGCCTCAAGGCTAAAAAAAATCCCCCGAAGTGTTCTCTTTTTTTGGTGAAAATTATATTTTTCACTGTTCCAAGTAGTTTCCTAACCCAAGTATCATTAAAAATTAGTCAGGATTTGACCAGTAAAGTTTACATGCTGATATATAAAAATAAAACAAATGAACACTACAGATGAAGGCTCTTACAAAGGTATTTAAAGAGTGATGAGTTCTGAAAGTGAGAACTGAACACCTAAACTAAATTTTTAAATGTCTGATTTTCCTTTATTAAAAACTCTTAATATAGATAAATTGCTATCTAATTCCCTGACATTTTTTATATCTAATTCATAACAACATGATATTCTTCTCTAAGTAGGCCTTCCAGATGAAAGTTAATGATGGGAATACCTTCATTTATTTAATAGCACTTAATTTTGAATTTAAATGATTTTTGGAAAGGAAGTGGTTGCTTCATCAAAATGCATCTTTCCAAGCTCTATGCACACAATCATTTTGTAGTCAGAATTTTACTATTTTCAGTATCTATGCTTTAATTGTGGGCACGACCCTGTTACCCATGATAGTTTATTTTGCAAGAGCCATGTTCCTACACAACTATTATTGTATTATACTGTCAAATAAGTACATCATGTTGCAAACCCATTTTCAAATTGCAGAGAAATTGCTATCTTTTGGACAGCATCATAAGCTCTGTGGCCTGCAGAGACTGCAATTAGGAAGCAGCGGAATATATGGCTACATTACGCTCTGCTCTGCTTTTCTGTTTTGATTCTGCAAGCACTGATGACATTGTGGCTGAAGTCAAGCAAACTACAAATGCCAGCACTGAAGTTTAACCAGTGCTTTGATTCTCTGCCTATTACACATGGCATATAAAACAGACATAAAATATTAGCTCTTTCAAGCTTTTCAAAGGATTGTAGAAAGCCAAAAAATGATTACTGTCAGATACCAAATATACGCAAGAAATGTATATGAAAATAAAGCTGGGATGAGAATGACTAATAATGTATTCCATTCAGAAATATTATGTTGAAATAATGTTGCAAGAATAAAGAAGCTTAGCTAGAGTAAAGTGTGGTATGTCTGAACTACTACAAGGTTAGAAACCATAAAAAGAATGCAATGTAGACAGCGGTCTTTGATTCTCCATATCATTGGTTAAGAAGAGAATATTAGGCAACCAAGAGATGATTTTTAAATTCTCTGTACTGGAGACTTCCTTCTCAATAACAGGTTCACAGTGTTTTGCAGTTGTCCTCTATTTTCAAAATAGTTTCAGGTCTGACAAGGGTTCTTGTTTTGCACAGCTACGCTACAACCACAGTTGCAATAGAGAAATACTTCATCAAATTTTCTCTAGATTATTCTCTAGACACAGTATGCAAGCTGGAATCATAACAAAGAAATGAGTCAAGAGTCTGTCTTTCACTCTTCTAGGCAGTACCAGTGCTGAGAGGAGTCATTGGATATGCAGTAACGCAAAGAATAATTCCATATTTAGCTTGCCTTGTGAGGGTATTACTAACACTTTTTCGGGTCTCCTCTAACGTGCTTTCTGTATTCCTGAAACTTACAGAAGCTCAGCATCTTTGAGACCATTGATCTCCCATGAAATTCAGTTACAATTAACAATCTGATATTAAAATTATGTAATGCAAGGAACAAAATACCAAACACATGAGAAAGTAAAGTGCATCTCTCAAACTTGGCTAGAGGTCATGTCAATCTGAGGAAGGGAGATAGTTAAGATCTGGTAAGGGACTAATACACTGTGGTAACAAATCCTTCAACCAAAAGCACTTGATCTGCTGAGCTGAAGTCATTAATTAATAAGATGCCAGACAAAGAGCATTTGCAGGAGCAGGGTATATAATTTAACCTGCTCTCACGTTCTGTAGCTTTTAGGAATCTATCTTTCAAGTATATCATCAATGACACATGCTTGTATTTGCATTGTTGAAGAAGAGAAAGGGTTTTCATAAGAACTCAAGTTTTCTGAGTGGCAAGCACACCCTAAAAGGGGGTCTCAAATGTACTGCTTTTGAAATAATTATTTATTTAGATTTATAAACTAACCCACAGTGTTTTGAAGATGAACGCTGCTTGGTAAGTGAAGTGCTGTATATATGTAACAGACCTAAGACAAAAATACCAATTCCATTTCACAGAAAGGAAATTCTGTGAAATTCCATTCACAGAAATGGAATTCAGCATTCCAGAAACTGAGGTTCACGTCAAATCTGAATATAATCTCTCCAAGATTCCAGAAAGGATTATCTATTCTTCTTTATTTTAACCTTACTTTAGAAAAACCAAATGATACCAAACCAAAAAATACACACACACACACACACACTTTGATTGTCATAATCTAGGGAAATTGAGGGAAGGGAGCTCCAAAAAAGTTCCAAACCTAAAAACCTCTAAACTCTTTCATTCTGTGTAAGACTGCCAGAGAATTTACCCTTGCAAACAGAAAGTTAATAACTCTTAACTATTTTAACTAAGAATTTTCTTCCTAGGTTTAAGGTATTTTCCAAATAAGTGCAAATTCTACAGATCTGCAGATCCTGTCACAGCTGAAGACACTATTACATTGTAACACCAGTCTCAGGTTATTCTTATATTCACCTCAGTAGGTAAGCAGTGAAGTAAGTGATCCAATTCTAGTAAACAATCATGAGATAAAAGAAACAGAACTAAGCTCACCTTCTCTTAATAAGTCAACAAGACTGAAGTTGAAGAAGAGTGAAGGTTGAAGGGTTTGCTTGTTAAGGCAACACGTCTTGTAGTGCATGTTGGAAGCAACCCACAATTCATAAAATTACTTTTTTGTTTCATTGTCTCATAACAAAACAATATTTTAAAATGGAAATATCTGCAAAGAAGCGTATCAACCATATCATCATTTTACATACTGTTATGATCTCTGTAGGCTCGTAGTGAAATCCTTGGAGTGTAATCATATCACTTTGGAACCAGTAATGGAACCATCACACTGTCTCTATGGATTTGCTCTGAAAGTATTTTGCTATTGCAGGTTCATATTGTAATGGCTTCATAATGGAATCCCCTTAGAGTGGTATTGAAATCATCTTGCCATCATTAGCTCCCATCGTAAATGGCGTAATAATAGGGTTGCCATTAAAGACTTGCATTAAAATCTCATTGAAATTGCTACTATGTTATTGTCCCATCAAACTGACTAGGGATGTAGCTTGGAAAACCACTAGTAATATTTTCAAACTGACCTTTAGTATTTTTAATACAACATAATTTGTTTATTCTTTTTACTGTTTCCATCATCACTATAATTTGTACTGTTCTCTTGTGTAAATACTTCATCCTTTGTTAAAATAATAGCGGCTGTTTTTTTAAAAAAATGTGTACTTTTTAAGTCTTCTAACTGGAAGACTTTTCTTTTAAGAAGCATCAATAACAGTATTTAAGAATTATTACGGGGGTTTTAAGAGAACTGTCAGGAAAGCAAAGCTGTATATAATTCTTTCTTCTCATTCATGTGACTGAAAAATGTGACAGTTCAAATCCGGTTCTGCTGAAAGAGAAGAAAAAAACAAAGCAATTCAACAAAGACAATCTCCTGAATCCCAAAATACTGAGGGTTGGGTTTTTTTATATTATAGTAGTTGCAATACTGCTGTTATGTTCAAATCCCTCTGAACTTTGAAATACTTGAAACACCCTCTGAAAAGTGTGTTGCAGCCTTATTTCATTTGAGGCAACAAGAGAGAGGTCTAGGACAACTTTCTGCAGCCAGCTCTCCATGGGGACCACTCTACACAAGCGTAACTCTGCAGGTACATGTCTAACACTAATTCTAACCCTAAACCTGACTCTAAGATTAACCCTAATTCTAAATAGAAACCTATGCCTAAGCCTAACCATAACTCTGATAGTTCCCCATAAACAGTTGTACCCACATGGAGTTGGCCACAGAGCATTATCCCCTCCTGGCGAAGGTGAAAGAACTGTCAGTATAGATACAGCCAGCTAATACAAGGCTATGGAGAAAGGGAACCTCAGTTACACTACCTACTCTACTGCTGCTTAAATATAGATGCACTTAAGTTTGAAGTGAGACAATTACCCACATGTTTTACTTACAATGTACAAATAGATATGCCAGCAGTTTCAGGCCTTGGAAAAAGCGATGCAGTTTTATTTGCAGTCCAAACTGTGCTGCTGCCAGGCTGGATGGGCTGAGGTCAGGGCATTCTCACAACTGTGTCATAGGACTTCATGTGTTTACAAGCTTGATGCACCTCCATTGATACTGAGAAACAGACATTCTCATTTTCAGTGTTGAAGAGGCCCCATAGTAGTACCCCACTGGTATGTCTTTCAAGAAGTACATTCATGGTTAATATTAATCATAAATGAGAAATGTCCCAGAGGATCCAGCATTAGACCTGCTTGTGAGGATTAGTTGTGGCAAATTACTCAAGGGATAAATAATGCATTTAAATTACTTTGGGCCTGAGTGGTAGCAGGGAAATCTGAATTTTCTGTATTACTGTCTGGAAACGTGTAGAATAACCTTGTGACTACTGAAGGTAAAAGGAGGAAGACACTGGAAAAAAATTAGAGATGCTAGTAAGAAAGGCAATAAGACTACATTATTCCAGTTTTGGTAACTTTATTGTAGGTGGAAATCTATTAATGCTAAATTACAATGGAATTCCTAAGGGATTACGTATTACAACCCCATGTATATAGGCAGAATTCATCATGATTAATGGTATTACTGTAAATACTAGAGAAAGGAGTAGACATTTGTAGCCTGTATGTAGCTTTGAATTATTTCTTTCATTCCAATAGGGTTGTTATTTACAAAAACGTACACAGGCAACATAAAAAAAAAAGCTTTTATACACACACATATATCCATGTGTATTTATGTGTGTGTATAAACACATACATGTATGTATTTAAGGGAAGGATCTTACTCTTATTTATATTTAGTTTTCACATTTTTCTAAATGACAACTGTATCTCCAAAAGGAGCACATATTGTTATACAACACTTCCTCAACCTATCAAACAGCCCAAAAGTGATTCTATCTAAAGCAAGTGTTACTAACACTTTTAGTTCCGTATTAGAAAAGGGCCTGCTGGTAGTGTGAAACGGCTGACCTTGAATGCGACAGGGTGAAAGAGCTTCTGAATCTTTTTATCACACAGCCAGACCTGGACATTTGGGGAGACGAAAAAGGAAAATCTCACAGCTCAGAATGAAAAGCCTGAAATTGACACCTCAGCAACCTGGAGATTTGAAGGAAGAAAACCAGATTCATGTTTGGATCTGTACAGCTTTAAGCTCTTTGCAAACTCTGTCTGTCTGGAAACATAAGTTTTAATTCTGCATTGAACTTGAGAGATGTTCTTTAATAAAAGAACTGGCAACCTCTTCAATTTAATAACTGAAACTACATATGTAATCTAGTATTTTCATAGAGCTACTTTCTGAAATTTGTTTTCTACACAATTTTTTTCACTTATCTTGAAAAAATAAATTCAGAAAATTCACAATTTTGTTTCCTCACAACCATCTCTCCTTAATTTTTTCCTCCCTTGGTCCCACTTGTGTGTTGTGTCACCGAGAATTTGTGGAACCCCTCGAATCAATTCAGTTCTTGTCTTATACAAGGCTGATCTGAAGCAAATTGAGTGATTTAAATAATGATTGTTAAAATTATTTCAACAGTGAAAAATGAGTTGGGAGTATTTATTAGATTTGTAACATTAAATTAATTATTTCACCTGAGCCTTAAACAGAATTAAAACACAAATTACATAGTTTTGGCATGCTTATCAGGCAGAATATTAATTCAGGTTTTTGCTTCTGTATTCATTTTTCATTTTTATTCTTTACAGAGCATTGCACTCAACAGATACTTGTCAAGAAAGGACACAATTCTGTGATACTTGGGCATAACATGAGGAGTCAAAATGATAAGGGTACAAGCCGAGGCTCTCTTGAGGTACTTAACTCATCAGCTAATAAAGAGGTAAAGGAGCTTAAAAAGCTCACTTGTTACTTTTGTAGGCTAATTAACATTTAGAAAAAATTTATTCCCAAAGGCAGATACAGCAATGATTAATTATCATATTTTGATTAAGTCAAAGATATGATGTATTTTTTCATTATATGTAGTAATATTCAGTCAGGCTTCACAGTTAGCCCCAGGCGAAGGTCAGAGACCACTTACCACAACCTGGATAACAGCTGTAACCTGTATTAAGTCTAACATGTCAAGTTTTTCATCCTCCAGTTTAGACTTAAGATTTTTTTTGGAAGAAATGGCTAATTTTTGTCTTTTGATTTTGATTTGAAGCCATTTGAGCTTCCCTTGCAGTGTATGTAGGTTTTTCATTGAGCACTGACAGGATTATAACAAGATTATACTACGATTTTGTTTTGTTTTAATGAAATGTGACACAACTCTATTTTTCGCAATATCTGTGATCATTTGGACACTGTCTTCCTTAGCTATCAGAGTTGAAAAGTGCACTGTTACAAAAGATCCTTGGCCTTTCAATTATTGTTGCTTTAGAGCCCCAGGCTGGTAACAACTGCCATTATCTTATCAACCATGAGATTATTTTTAAGATTTTAGCTGGTAGGACTAGCAATGGATTTTCTAAGCCTGTGGAAAGATTTTAATGCAGCTGAGCATTCTGGTAGCTGTTACTACTGCCTCCAGCTACAATTGTTTTAGCCCTAAGAAAGTCTTTTTTGCATGTTAAATAAGCAACATAAGTGCAAAGTTATCTTCAGCCTTTAACAAGGTTTTGGTTTTTTCCCTGTTTATTGTAGTGAAATATAACTGTCCATATAGAGCAATTTAAGCAAAGCAGAGCTAAGAATGCTATCTAGCCAAAATCATGAACTTCCATCATGCAAATTAGAAAACCTAATTAAGAGCGAATGGTCAAAATTTCCATAATGATGTAGCCAGATGAAATGTGTTCCGCGTTCCCACAGGAATCTAGTTTGTTTTGCATTAATGTCCATTCAAGAAAAGCACCTTGCATGAAGATATTTATTTTTTTTTCATAACACTAGGGCTAGGAAGACTTCTTTCTGTTTTCTTGGATTTTACTGAGTAAAATCTTTTAAAGTTAGTTGACTTCTCTCCCTGAGATCTACAACAATCTTGAAATTAATGAAATGTCAACATCATTATGCAATAGGAATGACTAAATGGTTTCATGAAAGCTGTTTATGCATTATGTAACATTTTTAAATCGTGTAATTTGGCAACTGGAATAGAGTATTTTTATGCCTTTTTAAATTATGTATTGTTCTTCAGAGTGAACTATTTTGGATATTGTATCCAACAAAGGTTATCATAACAAACTCTAAAAGAGGCAGCTTTAAATTAATATGTTAAAATTGAAAGATTCCTGCCAGTGAGATAATATAATGATTTCGTGAACAGAACAAATGACTATGACCATATCCAATATGAAATCTTTTCCAGATCTACCACCCTTCATTAATTGTAATGAATTGAATAATTTGAAGCTGTGATGTAAAGCATTAAGTGATTTTATGGAGCATCTCCAGGTCAGTGTAGCAGTGAGCATTTTATATTATCCCACACTTAAAAGCATGTGCCTCAAATCATACATGTAAAAATAATTTTGTATATCTATTAAAGTTCTGTGTTCATTCATACAAACACAGATTTTGCACACCACACATCTACTCATTTGACTGCCCCCCAAAATTATAAAATTGTAGAACAATTTGAGTTGGAAGCGACCTTAAAAATCATCTAGTTCTAACTTCTTTGCCCAGGGAGGGATACCTTTCACTAGATTAGGTTGCTCAAAGCCCCATCCAACCTGACCTTGAACACTTGCAGTTATGGGGCATCCATAATTTCTCTGGGCAATGCCTCATCATCTTCACTGTAGAAAATGTCTTCCTTGATTCTAATTTAACTCTTTCAGTTTGAAACAGTTGTTCCTTGGCCTTGCAATGCAGGTGCCGGTTAAAAGTCTCCATCTTTCTTATAAGCCTCCTTTATATATTGAAGGGCCTAAATAAGTTGCCCCTGGAGCCTTCTCTTCTCCAATCTTCTCTACAATCCCAGCTCTCTCAATCTTTCTGTTTAAAAGAGATGTTCTCTCTGGTAATTTTTGTGGCCCTCCTCTGGACTTGCTCCAATGAGTCCATATCTTTCTTGTACTGGAAACCCCAGAGCTGGATGCAGTAGTCTAGGTGGGGTCTCATGAGAGTAGAGGAGCAGAATCACTTCCCTCAGTCCACTGGGCACACTTGTTTTGATGCAGCGCAGGATATGGTTGACTTTCTGGGCTTAGAGTGCACATTGTCAGCTCATGCCTCTCATGCCCAGCTTTTCTTCCACCAGTACTCCCAAGTCTTTCTCAGTAGGGCTGCTTCCAATCCCTTCATGCCCCATCCTGCATTTACACTGGGGGCTACTCCCACCCACAGGAAGGGCCTTGCACTAGACCTTGTTGAACTTCATGAAGTTTGTATGACAAATATTTCTTTTTGAGTATATATTCTGTGGGTGCTTGCATGCGGGATCATTGAATTCCACTTACATACTATCCTCAGTTTGTTAAGTTACATTTTGGAAATATGGAAAATAAATCAATGTGATTTGCAAAGATGTCTTCTCCACAATGGAATACAGATCTTGCTTCCAAATCCAACGTGACTTCTATTTATTTTCCCCATGACCAGAGTGCAGTAGAGCCACATGCATAACACCACTTTATTCCATTCCATTAAGTTATATCTGCAAATAGTTTATCCTCTATTCCAGTTCCTAATGAAGTAAAGGACTGATCAGAAGTAAAAATCACATTATTTGAAATTTGAAATCGCAGTATTTTTGTAATTACAGAAAACAGCAGAACATTCCTTTCCCTCTCTAAAAAGTTTATTGATCTATCATTGCATATTAACTAACAGTATTGCTACTGATGTTTTTTTTTGTAGAGCCATAGTCACAGACCATAGCTTCTCTAAGCCAGAGCACAAAACCAACCAAGAAAAACTTGTCATGAAGAACTTGTAATCAGTATTTGTGGAGCTAATACAGTTGCGTGGATAAAGTAACCCATGTTGATCCCCATTTACCCTCAGTCAGGTTGTTTCAGGTACTTAAGATGGCTGTGCTTTGCAGGTAAATTTGAAACATGAACAAGAGATAATGTGATGTAGAGGAAAATATGAGATGCTCAGAAGACCATGATAAACAGCGGTCACCCCACCAATACTATAATGTATGCTGAATTTTGTTTAGGGCATTTATACAAAAGTTTCCTGCAATTCAATTGAAGAACAATGAAGTAGCTTTGATGATGTTTATGATGGTAATATTCAGGGAAAATTTGTATAGATATGTATTTGATAACTCTGCTGAACTGAAGATGGCAGAATATGCTAAATACTTGTCTCCTAGCATTTATATGAGAGATGAGCATATAAGGTAGTACTAGGTCATAAAAGACCTTGAAATTGAAGGCAAGAAGTTGTACTTCACATTGAGAATATTTACATAGTTTCACTGATGCTAATAGTTTATAGGGAGGAAAAAATAATTTGGCTGTTCAGTACATCAATCATGGGAATACAGACATTGGAACAGTTAAAAATGTGCTCATGGTGGAACTTTAGAGCACATATTTAAATGTTCTGGATTTCTCTTTCCCTCCTAATCATGTGGTTATATACAAGGAAAAGAAAGTCTAGTGACTTTCTAAGAGCCTAGTGACTGCCATCTTCAGTTCAGCAGAGTTGCTGGGGTTGTTTAGCCTGGAGAAGAGGAGGCTGAGGGGAGACTTCATTGCTCTCTACAACTACCTGAAAGGAGGTTGTAGAGAGGAGGGTGATGGCCTCTTCTCCCATGTGACAGGGGACAGGACAAGAGGGAATGGCCTCAAGCTCCACCAGGGGAGATTTAGGCTGGACATTAGGAAAAAATTTTTCACAGAAAGGGTCATTGGGCACTGGAAGAGGCTGCCCAGGGAGGTGGTTGATTCACCTTCCCTGGAGGTGTTTAAGGGACGGGTGGATGAGGTGCTAAGGGGCATGGTTTAGTGTTTGATAGGAATGGTTGGACTGGATCATCCGGTGGATCTCTTCCAACCTGGTTATTCTATGATTCTATGATTCTATGAAAAGCACAGAAAGGCTGTTCTGTATAGCAGGAAAGCAGAAGAACATTGTCACTGAGAAAAAAAAACAAAACCAAGAACTGCAGGCATATCTAGTAGGACAAATACACTTCTACTTACATGGGTAACAATAATGCAAAAGTTGTTTAATTTTTGGCTGCTGTCTTTTTTGATTTAAAGTGTACTTGTATACAGTGTTCCAATGACTGGCCTGTAAACATTCTACCCATACAGGCTGCACTTGAAATATGTGCTTTTAGCATACAAAGACATGGGAAAGAAATATATTTCTATGTATTTATGCTGAAACTGCAGATCTCTAAAAATATACATCTAAATTTTACCACAGTGCTTGCCAAAGTTTTCTGTCATTGGCTGCATTACTAACGTAGTGTTTACTAATAGCTCTAGAGAGGAACAGTATTTCCATAGCAACAAATGAACAATACTAGAGATATTAATCGTTTTTACATTATCTGTGTACAGTTCGTTGTAAAGCAACATTTTGTAGTTTGATAATTGCTAGACTGGAGTGATTGTACATTATGAGATGATTAGCATAAACACTTAAGAAGATGAAGAATGCCTGTTGAAAAGAAGAAAAATATGCAGAAGTGGTGCTGTATTGCAAATATTATCATAAGAACCAGCAGAAAGAACTAACTTTAACATTACTCACATACTCTGAAGTTAGCCTTTTACTATGGATTCATCAATGGAGGAAGATCTTTCCTACTGTTAGCAACATGGAGAGATGCACCTCATTCAGCCACCCAGTTTCTCTGTTAAAACACCTCTTTAATCGGGGAAAAAAAGTCAATAGCTGTCCATCTTGGTGAACTCTTTCTAGCAATAGCACACTTGAAAGCATAGGGTCATCAATAATACAATATATAAATATAATTCAAGGTTTTAATATATGACATTCCACAAAAAAAATTGTAAATTATCTTTATTTTCTTTAAGCAATCCATAATGCTGAAACTAGCAAAGTTGTTAATACAGGAAGAGATCCATGTCTAAGGCTGTAGTCTGGGTTTGTGTTTCTCAGGATACTTGATCGGGAGCACTGCACCAAGTACATTTGATATCATGACCTTAACACTTACTAAATACAGTAAATTTTACTGTATTGTGATATTGACAGAAAAATCTAAGTAAAGTCTGCTTTTTAAACTATTTATACATCTGGAAACTACCTATAATATACTACTGTAGAGATTAAATGCAAACTACTACAAGTTTGAGAAGAACCACCGCAGTCATGAATATGTAATGCTGCAGAGACAAGATGATTTCAAATTCCCATACCATGATTGTTTTAATGTGGGATCTGTTAATACTCCAGGAACTTGTTAGCTGTGTTATAGGAAGGGCAGGGCAGAGGCAGGGTAGGGGCAGGGCAGGGGCAGAAAGGGAAGGGCAGGAACACCTCCATAAACATCGTATTTACAAATTTGGCAAAATGACAGTGAGCAGTATCGACAAAGGCCTTCTGGGTGCACAGAGTCACAAACAGATGCTGCAGGCTTGTAAGACAGCTCATATCTCCTTTGTAATAGTGTAAAACCATAGCTACTCTGCTGTGATCAAGAATACACTGTATTTCATATTGAAATGGAAGCAGAATCTGAACCATGTATTTTATTTTTATTGTAATGAGCATTGTTTATTAAAAACAGGGTATCAGAGTATAATAAGGAAGAACAGAATCTTGTTCACTTGCAGCTGCTAAGTAATCAGAGCCTCATTGTCTAAACCACTTTTGAAGATTTCATATGTATGTAGTAAACAAGTGTGAGATGTTCAACATGTAATAGTTTTGCAATAAATACCTTGGCTGGTTCTTTTAAGTTCATTAAAACTCAGCCCAGAATTGATTTAGCGATGAGAATTTAATAATGAGAAGTGTTTAAGTCTATAAGAACTTCAATAGTTGTAATGAGGCCTGCCAATGACCAGAATAAATCTCATACAGCTAAGTTAGAGCAGTTTTCCTGGTGCAAGTTAACCCTACTAAACTCTTCTGCTCAACAAACCACCCTTTTCTTTTATCATTACTATCTACTGCATTCTAATACAGCTTTTTAAAGACAAATGTGCAATCAATTGTGCTCTTTTGAAATTAATTTACATATTCTGGGGAGAGGAGTTGAGTTTCTTCTGTTCTTCCTTGTTTTGTCACTGTGATTTGGATAAAAGTGCTGTGACTATTTCCATTCCTGATTCATTCTTCCCAGCCACTTTTTTCCCTCCATGAGCAAAAATTTTCTGTGAGAAATGCATCAGTAAAAGCTCTCTTCTATGAACCAAGGCTTTAAGGTATAAATAAACTTCCCATATTATAAATCTAAGGTGACATTTTTGTTTTCACAGTGTCTTAGAACTGTCCCTTTCTGCCTTTGGGATATCTCTGGCATAACCTATGGTTTTAAAGCATTTCCTAGGATCCCTCTTTATCAAAACAAACCAAAAAGGGTGCACAACAGTGTGTCTGCTGTTTTGGAAGACAACATACAGAAAAGAAAAAGTAGAGGTTGTACATCTGGTCAGCAATATTTAACATCTCTATCTGATACTAGCACCATTTAAGAGAATTTCTAATTGAGGCTTTGAAAGAAACAGTCATGAGAAGCTTTTCCACAAGAAGCTACTCAGTTAGGGACACTGTACATTGACTACATTGCTACGAGCTGTCTGGTACTACTTTCAGCCTTATGTTATAAAGTTACGGGTAACTTCGGTAGCTTATTCAAGAATAGTTTGATCCCCACACCAGGTGGCTGCATGGATAAGTGTATTTATGCTTGCTGCATTTTCAGTCGAGTTCTCCTTTCATTCACAGAACTGCCAAGCTTGGAATTCTCTTGAGCAGTGTCATTAGCTTCCTTCATGCATGTCTTTACTTTTCAATACAATAGCTGGATATCATTTTAAGGACTAATATAGTAGATATTAGAAACTTACCAGCTGTGTTCAACCTGTAAGTAATCCCTTTCAATTACTTACTTGAAACATGCAATTCATGCAAGGTCTGACACACACAAAAATGAGACTGTGCTTGTAACTCATTTTATTTAACAAATTAAGAAAATCAGCTATAACCAGCAACAAAACAGTTCCCTTCTGAGTTGACACACAGCTGCATACAATGCTGCCAAAGGTCAAAGCAATTCCACAGATCGTTTTCTGAAATGTTGTTGAGGATCTCTGTCATTTTTGCTTTCACATCTTCTACTGATGAAAAATGGGTTCCTTTGAACACCAACTTGATCTTTGGGATCTGTTGACCATCAGCCTCAGTCAATAGTTGAAATGTTTCCATCACAGATTTCTTCAGTTTTACAAGAAACTTGATGCTAACTCCCTGTTCGCTCTTGCTCACCGACATTTTCCCACAGAGGATATAGAACGTCTATATTTGAACGTGTGTCCTCTCATACTGATGAAGTTATCAAGTTGAGCCTTGTCTCTCTGTGACAGCTTAGAACTTGTTCTGTAATCAATTTGTTTCTTCCCTTTCACTCTTAGTTCCCAAGCTATAGCATTAGTTTTGGAGTGGGAGGTGGGAGTTCAATGTAAACTCACTAACTTTTGTTCAAATGGAACAAAGTTTATCTGCCCACATATACATACACTGATTCAAAGCTGTTGTATCAGAGAATTGTAAATTCATTTATCTTCTTTTCGGAAGGTTCACATCTCATCTTTAGTATGTATGTAGGAGGTCATTTTTCAATTTATTCATGGTGCAATGTTGCCAATATCAAAACAAAATAAATTGTTTTCCAATATTATCCTACTACTCGATGTCAGTTCCTTTTGTCATAAGCATTCCACCAATTTCCTGAGGTGTTAGCATATCTGAATTATATTACATAATGCTTCCCATTCCTTCATAGATGTCATTAGAAGACATCATTGACTTTTAGCCTTGCATCAAATAACTTCCCCTTCCCCTTCCCCTTCCCCTTCCCCTTCCCCTTCCCCTTCCCCTTCCCCTTCCCCTTCCCCTTCCCCTTCCCCTTCCCCTTCCCCTTCCCCTTCCCCTTCCCCTTCCCCTTCCCCTTCCCCTTCCCCTTCCCCTTCCCCTTCCCCTTCCCCTTCCCCTTCCCCTTCCCCTTCCCCTTCCCCTTCCCCTTCCCCTTCCCCTTCCCCTTCCCCTTCCCCTTCCCCTTCCCCTTCCCCTTCCCCTTCCCCTTCCCCTTTCTTTTTAATAGCAGACTTTCTAATAATGCAGTTATGCAAAGATTTCATTAAGATATTTGATAGCATTTCACAACAAGACTTGTTTTTCTCCCTGCTGTATGCTAAATGAAAGAATAAATAGCTGAGACTGGGTTTTTTTAACCATTGCTGCTAGAGGCTGGAAGCTGTTCCCATGTTGCTGAGAATCTAACCCCTTCTTCTCCATGGAATTTGGGACTCCCCAGTGGTATTTCATTAAAGACTTGTTCTTCCATCTTTATCAATTTTATTTAACGCTACTTATCTGCATTAACACAATTTTAAACTAAGTCTTCCAGTATTTAATATCAAATCACAATATCCTTACAAGAAACAGCATTACCCTTTTGGGGTTTCATGCACATTTGTCAGTGTTAAACTTTTCAAGAATATAAAAAAAAAGAGAAAAGTAAAAATAATATTTATCATAATTTAACAAAATCTGTCTTGTATTTGCTTATACCAAACCCTCATACTCTGTCATTTTTCCTCTTATTTCTTCCTTTTTACAATATATCCAAACCAAAACCTCACCAAATGCATGGGCTTTTGTCTTAATTTGAGCCTCCCATCCCCCTACACAAAGACTCTAGTCCTAAACCCTCACTCACATACAGTTTATCCCTCTGCTAACTAAAAAAATTATTGCCAGGACACAAATCTTAAGACCTCATTAACTAGTATGTAATATGGAAGATACCTGATCCATACATTTGCAGTATATTTATATTCAGAACAACAAAATCACATCTGCTGTAAACAAATTCTGCAGTGCCAGAATACTAGCCCAAATTCAGCAAAATCATGAGTTTCTCATCAAAAGAGGTGGATTTCATAAAACACTTATTTCGAAGAATGCACTGGAATCCAGCTTTTAAATTCACACATGTATTCTGATTTGAAATATTCATATGAAATATTTCTATCTCAGAAATATGCATCACTTCAAAATCTTATAGTTTCATATTTTTAAAATATAAACCTCTAAAAATAGAAAATTTGAGAAGTTAAAACTGTTGGAAAGATCAATTTAAAAAAGCTTCAAACAGCTTTACTTTCATGTTATTGCCTTATTAAGTATTAAGATTTTTTTTAATTAAAATATTTTGGAGCTGAAAAATTTTTTGAACAATCCATAGCTGTTCTTTTTATATTTTTCAAAGTACTTATAGTCTATCTTTGCAACAAAAAAAAAGCTTCAGAAGGGTTTCATTCTTTCTTTCTTTCTCTGTCATTGTAGTAAGACTATTTCAATGAACGTGGACAAGCATCAGACAGCTGCAGACATATCTAAGTCCCGTATTGGATGTGCATTTCCTTGGTTTTACAAAGGAAATTTTATTTTACTTAATTGGGTGATGAGGCGATAGACTTGGGCCATAGAATTTCAAGATCAATGGGAACACTTTTGAAGGACTTTGGAAAAGTAGGCACAGTACCCCTCAAGTTAATTGACAAGAGGGCTTAAACAACCTTGTTAACAATACTGCTGTAGTTTAATCATCTCGTAATTGTTTACCGTCTATTGGCAGAAATACATCTTATTACAAACCTACAGCAGTTTCAGACTATCTACAAATATTGCACTAAACATCATACCACCTTGTTCTCCAAAACAAATGAAAAAAAGCATTATCTCCAGTCCATTTCTTTTTCTCAAGGTGTGCCTTTTCTATCCACAGCTCCCTGTTTCCATGGTTATTCATAGAAAAAGTATTTATATGTCCATCTGCAGCCTTTATAGATATGTTTTCAACTTACAGTATATCAACACTGTATAGTTCCTTACATCCACACTGTTGGAAAGGTTCACATTGTTACAAACATTCACAGCAGAATAAGTGCTGTTGGTGACTCAGTCTATCTGGCATTTTACTTGTGCATCTCCGAAAACACAAAGAAATTCTATAATCACTCATTGCTTTGTTAGTGCACAGAATAAATCCTAATTCCCATCTATTTAAGTCTATTAGAAGTCCTGTTGAGTTGACAATGCTTCATGATGTGTTTTTTCCTCTCCTGAATCTAAATATTTTTATTATTACCCTTTACAGAAATTGCTGCTGGGTTTTGTTGTTGTTGTTTCTGTTTTATAGTGATACTGAATTTAAAATGAAAACAGATTTCATTATTTATTCATAGGATTTGATTCACCCTGATTGTTACATTATTTTCAATGTTGACAGTTGCTGGTGAGTAGTGTGGAAAGCTAGAGGGCATTTCTTTGACCATGAAATGCCATAAATAGTGAAGTGATGTTGTCTTGTCTTTGGTTTAGGCTTTTTCATCTTTCAAACAAGAAATTAAATAGAATTAAATGATTCTTTGAATTTTATACTCTTCATTTGAACTCTGTGTCTTGCTATGCTACCCATAATGTATAAATATTAACTCTTATTAGAAAAAATTATGTAATCCCTGTCAAGACACAAATATGCCAAGAAAATCTTAATATCAATACTTACCATTTAAATAAAAAAAAAAAGCTGTTTTTATCTTTTTCTTTTTCAAATGGTGCATGAACAGGAATCTTGGGTAGTGAATGCAGAGGATTAATAAATGTATGCAATAAAAATAAACAAAAGTTAGAAAAAATAACAGTGTGTATATTAAACTTTACTGTTTAATTATATCTGTCAGAATATATTGTAAATAAAATGTGAGTTTAAACCTCAATTTCATAATTTAAATTGGTGGGGAAATATTAAATGTAAGCTTCAGAATATAGCTCTTGGACTCTGATCAAAGAATAAGTTTTTCAGCAATACAAACAGAGTAATACATTTAAAAAAGAACGGTGTCCATGGTGATTTTAACGGTGAATGAAGCCACAGGAACTTTTTAAATTCTGTTTCAAAGCCACTGCCTAGATTTGAACTGTCCAGTTTACATCTGTCATGGGGGAAAACCGCACATGTAATTTAAACCAAAGCAGTTTTTTAAATTCTTAATAACACATACTTAACAAGCAATCAGTAAACTGTACGTTCAAGATCAATGTAATATAGAAAATGAACGACAATGCTAGACAGCTGCAAACCATTAATAAACACAAATATCTAAATGCCTTTCTTTAGCTAATCACAGGTCACACAGGCATGTACCTATGCACATGCACAACCTCTCTCTGACAGGCAGTGTGTACAACCAGCACTGTTCCTTGTCCAGCAGTGTGGGTTGCCTGACTTCTAGACCCTCAAGGGGACATACCCACGGCCCCAGCAATGCCAGTCCATCAGCTAGGTGTGCATCCTGTCCTGGCAGTTGCCTCTCCTGGTGCCACAGGGTGGTGGACAGTGGCGTCAAACCACATCTGGGCTGGGGCTTCTCTAGCTACTACTGTTGGTCATGTCCAACATCAGTAGTTTTGACCAAATACTGCCTTACAAGGTTTTTTGTGCATTTGATTCAGACACATTGCTTATGCTTCCATCCATGGCTTAACAGTGTGATATTTTCCAGAGGTAGTCCCTAAAAGAACCCCTGCAATAAAGGCACATTTGTGTCAGTTCTGTGTGGGAGTCTTGTTGGTGGAGGGCACATATAAAAATATTTCATGCTGTGGTTTTACCCTGTCTTGTCACAGTGTGACTCTGGCTTCAGATGAACTTGCATAGTTCATTGTCAGTTTCTGAAGCGAATGGTGGAGTTAACATACTTGGTGGCCTTTATCACGCTGAAAGGTAAGTTTACAAATGCAGATACTTGCAGGTAGGTCCCACCTATAGCCACTCAAAAATTTTTAGCAGAATACTGTTCAACTCCGTAATGCAGTTTTGTTAAAATAGAATAGTTCTATGAGATCATTTCAATTTGGAAAATTTTCCTGAGGAAAGTGTCAAAATTAATCATTTCATCTTTCTTGTTTCATTCTGATATGCCAAAACATTTCATTTCAGAAGTACCACTCTGCTTGACCTTATTTGACATTTAGATCATACGTGAATATTAATTTTAAGACAATCTGTTTGTACACTAATGCATGTATACATGCATTGCATATTTTTAAATACATTTGAATTGCTGGCATTATAGCATTCCGATCTTATCAAAACAAAGAATTAGGATGTTGTCAAATGGAATTTATGGGCTGGAGAAAAAAAAAAAGTTTAAAAAAAGAAAGATATTGTTAGTACTAATTTAAAGTGGTAGAATTTCCTAAAAACTGTGAATTGACAATTCTGGCCAGTGGCACCAAGAAAGTCCATTTTTTAATGCAGTGGATGCTGGCAAAACTCTTGTAGCAAGGCAAACAGCTAGGCAGTTATTACTGCAAAATATGGCATGATGATAAACCACTTTGTGTCAGTATGTCTCAGTTTAAAAGTAGTCTACCCACAGTTACTAGTGACTTCTCAGTAACGGGTGAAAAGCTCTGTGTTTCATCAAATCTCAGAGCTTTGTAGATCCAGAGGAGGGGTGAAGTCATGGACATTGTGTTTGTTTATCTTTCTCCTTAGCTTAGCTAATTAGGTTTGGATGTAAATGTACATTAAATACATTCTTTTCTAATGTCTATGAAGAACACTCAAAAGACCAGATCAGTCTACAAAATCCCTTATGCACAAAATGTCTGCAGTCACAACCACAGCAATACAAGCTCACTTGTATAAGCTATGCAGGGAATGTCACAGCTGCTTGACAGGGATCAGGAAAGAGGATATATTAGGTAATAAAATCTCACAGATGTATTCAGTTTTTGGGTCCTCTCTATCTGCCAATAGCAGTGAAAATGAGTATAGTTCTACTACGATATATATATATGCCCACTGGTTTCTTAAACAACAGGCCAGTGAATAGCAACCACATTTGGAGAATTTCATCCACTATCTGCTCAGAGCCAGTTTGTCCTGATACATGCCACAGCAATCAAGATCATAACTAAGCTTCTTATATAATAAAGATTTCACAGTTAATTAAACAATTTGGAAACCTCCTGATTGATTAAGGCAGTTGCTGGAGTGCTCTGATGTCTCAGATGAGACATGAAACATTTACACTCAAAGCCAGTAAAGTGCTGAGGAAAGTTCACACTACACTGGATGTTACCTTTTTTGGTCTGACTGTAGTCACAGGAGTAACTTGCACACATATGTAAGCTGCCACCAAGCCCTACATCCTCCTGATAAGCTAAACTCTGGCTAGTATTTTCAGAGGCCATAATGAAACATCTCTGCTTTACTTCCATGGCTCCTAAACTATTGACTAATTTTTCAGGTACTGTGGCAACAATCAGCCACTCACATTTCTCAAGCACTGCATTCTAGTTGGGGATAGAAATCAAATATATTCATTTTAAATATTGGTCAATCAGCTTTGCTTATGTAATAACTAAAATGCATCTCCAAATAGCCAGGAGGCTTAATCATGGGGCAGGTTAACCTCAGCAGCAATTCATGTTTAATTCCTTTCACTACCACTCCTAACATTGTTATGAAAGCCATTAAATTAACAGATTCCTGTGACTGTGTTTCATTTCTCATTATAACTAAAAGGCAAGTGGCTAACACTCCAGAATTTTCATCAGCTAATTCCTTATAGTAAATCTATTAGAAAACCACTGGTGTCTAATTGTCTAAATCACAGCAAAGGCCTAGGAGTGACATGGCTGTAATGGGACTAAAGTAGACTGTAGTGCACTACCTACATCCTCTGATCCAGTCTATAGATAGCAACGCCCTTGCAGGTCATTTCAGTTAAGTTAACCAGACTCGGAAGAAAAGAAAAATTGGTTTGATTAAATAGGTAAAAGGACAGACACGGGTTTGTTTACACCTGAAAGAGATAAAGTGGATATTATGACAGGAAAAATAAACCATTAACTTTAAAGCAATCTTACATATCAGTGAAGAGCTGTTGGCAGGATCAAAGTTTGTTGCATACAAGGAATGGTTGCACATGGTGTGATGAAATAGGCAAAGTTCTAGGTGTGCAGAAGGCACTGGTTTATCAAGCATGCACCATTCAGTCTGGAGTAATTTGGCCTCATAGCATGCAGCTCCAAGGCCAGAAGCAGCCGGTTGCCCGGTGCATCTCATCCTCTAAAGGTATGCAGCTGGCAACTTAGGAGAATGGAACTGCAAATATTGATACAGTCACTCAGTGACATATTGGGTTTCCTTGCAGTGGGTGCCATAGAAAAATGAGAGCTGTTGCTTTTCTGAAACTATTTCAGGCATTTTGGAACACTCTTTTGAAATCCGTCATTCCAAACATGGAAGGATGCTCTACCCAAGCCGCCTTCTTAACAAGATAAATTATTTCTACAGACTTCCTGAAGATACCCAGGAAGTCAATTTGTCCCTTTCCATCACAAATTGATTTTGGATGTTCTCTTTAGCTGCTAACATAAGGTATTATAATTGTGTCATGTTCACCAGAACAGAGAAGGTATATATAAGCAGGAGATAAGTGTATGGTTGAAAAATAATGACAAATGTGCACATATTTAATTTTTTTAACCACAGTCTCTTGGTTCATCTTCCTAGTGCAGACATATCCAAAGTGATCTGTCAATGAGGCATTATTATTCTAAGAACTGGGAACAGGCCCAGTCTTAAAAGAAAGCACTATGGTATCACATGGTAATTATTCAAAATATTTCAGTTTATCTAAGTGAAGCTGCAGTGTCTAGGATAATTGTTGAAATACACTGTAGTGTAGTACTTACAAAAGAGGAATAGACTACAAATATGGTTTGCAGTCTGAGCAATGTTTAGAATTTGCTTTGCATTCCTTTAGCATGATAATGGTGCCTGTGCCTTAATTAGTGTTAGTTTGAGAGCCTGCTAAGTAATTTCTGTAAAAATATTACTTTGCTGAACAGGAAAAAAAAACCTTAAACGCTGGCCTTCACCTACATAGGTCATGTTCAGATCTTTTAGGTAAATGTCACCCTTGTTTCCAGCACATCTTGTACTAATACCCAAACTGAATGTTTCACTGAATATTTTTCTCCCTTTTTCATATTGTACCCATCTTGGAAATTCAGAAAATCACAAAATACTTCAATCAGGTCATTTCAATTTGATGGAAAATATCTCAAAACTTTAAAATACTTTTAAAAAGTCAATGTTTTCTGCATTTCTTGGCAGGCCATTTTACTCGGCTCCATCCAATAGTGTCTTGAATGATAAGTTAAAGATCTAGTGCAAATATCGTAATTCTCCAATAAAGGGTAAGAGTAGAACGTAATTCTTTAAGAAACGCAAACACTGAATCTATTTTATAAGCAATGCTACTCTATGATGAAAGGAGTAGCAATACGTAGTTGTTTAGAAACAAAGAAATGATGGCAATCTATGGGACACAGAGTGTGACACACACAGAATATTGGTTTTGACAGGCTGTCTCAAACTGGATATATCACTCCTGCAACTACTGGGACCTTGTAAGAGCTTGTCTTTAGCATTGATTCCCTCTTCTAAAGACTGTGGGACTTGCGGAACCTTTTCTGATTCCATGTTGGTGTAAGTGACTTAAGGAATTTACTCTTTGTGCAAGTGACAGTCAAAACAAAATTATATCTAAATGAATAGGACTTAGCCATGTTGCATCTGCTAGAAATCTAAATCTGCTTCTGTAGTTTTAAATTCCTTCTTTGTTTACTTCAGCAACTTGATAATCTAAAACAGACACTCTAGAAGGAAATGTGAAAGATCTAACTATACATTTATGTGTTCATCTCTAGTCTTCAAAAGCATGAAACTGGAAATCTGTGTGCAAAAGTCAGTGCACTTCTTCAGACTAATTGGTTGTACTAGATCTAGATTGTTTGCCCAGAGAGGTCTTAGATGCCCCATCCCTGGAAATATTCAAGGTCAGGTTGAATGGGGCTCTAAGTAACCTCATCTAGTCATAGATGTCCCTCAGGGATGTTGAGTTCATCATGATGAAAAGACCAGCAAAGGTCCCTTCAAACCCAAACCATTCTATAATTCTGTGGTTCTGTGATCTAAAGAGTCCAGGTGTCACATAGTGTAATTTGTGTCTGTGGGTGACATAGTTGGCTATACTTATGCCCTACATGCAAACCAAGTACTGTCTAAGGTTTTTAGCATGACATCTCTCTTCATAAACAGCCTCATTATTTCTTTTCTATGATTAAATATACAGAGTGCTGCAAGGGAGATCAAATCTTTCTGCATGGTCGTATAACAGACAAAGGTCCCTCAGCCTCACCATACTGTCTTTACTGTATCTCTGTGCTATTCATTCATCCACAGCTGACTCTGCCTAATGTCAGTTAAGAACTAACCAAAGAAGACAAGAAGAAATTCTTGTACCACATCTCAAAGGTTTAAAGGTTAAGCACCAATATGTAAAAGAAAAAACAGAAAGCCAGCATACTGGAATTGTGATCTCCAGCTGGTGGACTACTATATTTTTCGCTAGCTGGACTTTTAAAATATTGTCCAACAGAATGACAAATAGAAATACAACAAAATGTATAAAAGAGGAAGTTACAGAGAGTAGCCATGAGAACAGACATCACAAGGGCAAAGATTAAGTCTGTAACATTTAGAGAGAATATGCCAACTGGCTTTTGAGAGGTTCTTCCATGGCAAACCTGTATGGGAATTTTTAGTGAAGATGGCTCCTTAATATGACAACAGATAAATTAAAAAATACTTTGGGAAAAAAAGGATTTTGTTTCCATTAGAGGCTATGGTAAATAAACATTAAACAAATATTGAACAAACATTTCTCTCACTGGCATTGCCTACTCTTTTGGGGAGTTGGTTTGGGGTTTTTTTGTAGTATGGGAGGGGTTAGTTTACGATCAGTTCTCTGATTTATTTCTCTGCCAGCCCCTTATGACACACTTACTCTTTTTTTATCTTTACTTTATATTTAAAACAAGATGAGCAAAACAAGATGCAATATGATCCAACTAAGGAATCTTGCAAGCTTTGTTGGTGATAAGACTGCTGAGTCTTGCTTAGCAAGGAATTTGTATTGCACAAGGAAAGAATCAGGAGAAATTTCTCCAACATTTATTTTGCTGGGACCCAGTATCAGTCCAAAGATCAGTCAGCTGTCCAGGGCCTGAAGTCAAGCTATCCCAGACATGTTATGCCTCAATGCTTCTATTTAATACAAGTTTCTCAGAAGTTAAATTCATCTGAAAGGCAGAGAAAAAAAAATATACATAATATAATTCATCAATTTATGCAAGTCTTAAATTTCACATAAGCCTAGGAGAATGACTATAAAGAAGGAAGTGGATTCAGAGTGATGTAATTTGTTTTTCTTATTTTGTGATGAATAACTAGACAACAGTTAAAATACTCTACAGAACAGAATTCAAGACTTCTCTTCTGATTACGCTTTATATTAAGCAAAATAAAAGCAGAGTTTGTATCTGGCTAAAAGTAATAAATAATTCAGAAAATGGCATATTAAGTAGCAGATTTATAGATTGTTTATAATTACATGATTTCTTTGATATTCTTAAAGGAACTCTGAAAGGTGCTGTTATGTCTGGAATGAAAAAACATTGTTTTTTTAACTTTAGAATCTTGACAGAACGGGCAATATTTCTTGCTAAATCTATAAATAGCAATGTTTTAAAATGAGTTTTGAATTAGCAAAGTATAGTTATTATCAACTAAACTACAATTAAACATCTCCAAGACAAGTTTGTCAATGGTCTTTGTTATGAAATGAGGTGAAAATTGTAAATATATTCTTAAAAGCCTAATCTTTCAGCAATTTTTCCCCATCAGAAGACACAGAAGCAAAAACAATTCCTCCCACTCACACCCCACCCTTCCCTTGCTTCTCAGAAAAAAAAAAAAAATCCTATGAAAAACAACCTTATTATCTCAGGAAAGAGAAAAAGATCAAAAAAAAAACCCCTAATAGCTGAGAAGATTTGAGTCAGTTTTTTAAAGTAAAAATTAGTATTTTCTAACTGATTCATTTGCATCTTGCAAGGGAAAGAAGACGCAAAAAATATGTACATTCTTACTCCCAATGCCAGCAGGCTTTCAGAGTAATGCTCCTAGGTCTTGAGAGTTTCTCCCTCTTTCAAGACATCTTTTTTTCCATGCTTCCTGAAAACATCTCTCCCTCCTCAGCTCATTTTCACTGAATGAGCTAATATACTATACTGAAACATTGTAGTTTATTATGCTGAGAATAGATCAGGATATAATTTCTATTGCTATTTCCTGAGTGTGTTTTCAAACAAAAACCAGTAAGGACAGATTTGCCCAAATAAAATTTTCTTTATATAGTTTTCTAGACAGTTTTATTGAGAAGACTGTATCTCTCTTAAGAATGTCCTTTCATTGCTTGATCTTGAGACTTATCGTAGTCCAGACATTCCTTAAAAAGTTACTAATGTTTTAATCATTCTTTCAAATTTATTAGGTTTTTTCCACTTTCTTGCCTTTTCATGCTATACTGCTGTCTTCAAGAAAATCCATTGTTGCATTTGTTACCAAATATACTCTGTTAGACTTATTGTAGGAACATTGTAGGAATTCTCACATATCTGCTGACCAGCTTAAATTAAGAAAGTATTCACGTTTTTCTTCAGGACTAAAACATTCTTGTATTAGACCTCAGAAAATTCTGTGAGAAAGAATTCAGTAATGTAATCTTTGATTCTATACTACATTGCAGAACTAAAGTAATGATTTCTTTTACCTTTACTACTTATTTCATGGGAAAATTTACCAAAAGAACAATACCTCAGCGGTCATGTCTACAGCTGAATGCAAGCTGTATCCCAGATTTCTGTCTTCAATAACACATATTTTAACTATTGGTAGTAGGAACAGGGAAATATGCTGTTGTTCCTTTCCAGTGGCTCTGCAGCTCTATAAAATTTTAATTTTTTCTGCTCAGACACTGTTCTATCAGTGGTAATCATACATATTTTTTTCTCTATTCAAAAAGGGCAATATTCATAGATTTATACCACTCAGACATAACACAGGAGTGCACTAGTCAGAAGTAAATACTAAAGAATGAAGTTGTTTGCTAGAAAACACTGAGCCAAGTGAAGGATTAGTTTTTCAAAAGATTAGGAGACTAGGAACTTGAGCAGGATCACACAGCCAAAAAAACCTTAAAAACTCCTCTCTTTTAAGAGGACATTAGTGTGCTAATATACAGAAGGAAACTGACGAAGCATAAAATATAATCCCTGTGCCAATACCTGCTCTTCAAAACTAGCATCTGGTTGGTTCACCGGTTTTATTCTGCTCACATCATTTAGCTCAATGATTCCTATTTTCCTTTGGCTTCAGTTTGCCTATTGTATTATTTTTCTTAAGCTTTTTTCTTCAAGTCTAGTGTCACTGTAGGAAGTCAGATAGCAGCAATTTTCAAACTCAACAGTAATGCTTTCTCTCTTGAGGATTCAAAATTTCTACTAATGGAAGTAGAATAATTTCTGAGGGAATATTGCTAACTGTTTAACAAGAGTAAAGGATGAACTTCCAGATTTTCATTTGAATGTAAAGAATACAAATCACCTAAAGAAGATGGATGTGAGAGAAGCACTTCACAGGGAAGTACTTAAACTCAGAATATTGTTTCTAAATGGCTACGCAAATTATTACTTTTTGACTATGAAATTTTTTATTTTTTTTTAAAAGAGCCACCTCTCTCGCAGCATGTCTAAAAGAGATATACTGTATAACAGGCAATAAAGAAAATATTATTTATTTGCCTTGTAATAGATTATGTGAGACAAATACAGATATTACAAAGCATGTCTAATATAATATTCACCAAAACAGACAACCCAACACCTCTTTGAGCATCAAGGAATGCAAATGCCCAGATACATGCATAAAAGGCAAAAGGTCATTTGATTTTGATTTGTCTTTTGATTTCATAATGTAGAGAATTTGGTGAAGGTACAAGATGTGAGTAAAAGTGGCCGGTTTCATGATGTGAGGTTTGCTTGGAGCTGTTCAGCAGTCCTCAGCTATTGTCTCCTTTTGGTGGAAGTGCTACTTTGCTCCTCCTGGTACCAGCTAAATAACAGTACTTCTGTCTCTTGTCCTTTCCATCCACCTTCTTCTTCTTTAGTATTTATTAGAGTTTGTGTCTTACCCCACAAATATAAATCTTACTCAAATATGGACTGGAATATCTCATCTCAAGTCTATGAAAATGTTTCAAACATTCATTAAACTGCAGCCTATATGGATGCAACTTTACTAGCAGCACATAGTAAGCAACATGGTTTATGTCTCTCTATAAAAATTTTTTTCTTTCTTTTTTTTAATGATAATTAAATGATTTAGAAAAATGAAGAAAAAATTCTCTAGATCCTTTTGACACCACATGAACTGCAGTGAAAGTTAGGGTGCTTATGAGATTCTCTATGTTTGCTTAACAGGAAAAATACTGAATATGCTTTCAGTAGCAAAATTATCACTAATGCCTTCCTTAAGAAATCATTGCATGAACTCAGTATATCAAATTAAGTATAAAACAGTCAGTAATTGGATTTCTTACACTTCTGGTGTTGAACTGGCATGTGTGTTTTCATACTTCACCTTAGATGTATAGTGGGAACTCAAAAGACCCAAAGACTGATTATTCCTTTAAGGTCATAAAAGTATGGCTGCTCCTGACTTTCCACGTATTTGAGACTATCCATTTATATTGTTGATCCTCTTCCTGTTACAATTAAGTTACCAAGCTCATCAAGTGTGAGAAATGTTCTGAGGTGATATTGCTCTATTTATATTTCTGAAGTTCATTCCCAATCAACTGAGATAGTGTATAAAAAAATACCAGTTTTTTTTTCCCTGGTTTCACTTTTTCTAGTGCTCAGTTGTTTTATGTGCGATGAAAATTGAGAGAGATGTATAGAGACAAGAAGCACTAGCCAACCTAAGTATCAGCCAGAATATGCATTGAAGGGCTCAAAGGCCCCTGAAAACACAATTCTAATTTTTGGGATGCATTGAGAATAGTAAGTATAAAACAGTAAATCAAATTATTGGTAGTTTCTCTGCCCACTATTGTGCAATCTTAAAACAATGTTCAACTAATAAAAGTGAAAATGCCTTGAAAACTGTAAAAAATATATGACCTTGGATGGATTTCAAGTGCCCACTAAAGATGCTCAGCTTCAGCCGGACAGGGGAGAGAAAATATGATGGAAGGCTCACAGGTCAAGCTATGAACAAGAAGATCATGCAATAATTACCATAACATGCAAAACTGACCTAAATTGTGGGAAATTGATTTGATTTTATACAAATCAATTCAGAGTAGGATAATGAAACATCAAAACTAAATCTCTGAAATTCCTCTGAATATACAAACTGAATATTCTGCTGCATATTGATTCTGCAATATAAATTTTTACTTCCGGAGGGAAAGAATTTTTATATATTTACTCAGACTAATTCATTACTTATACACAGGTAATACAGTAAAGCTTCTTCTGACGATTTATTTAGTGAGAAAATATTGGCATACACAACATGAGCTCTGAGAGAAATATATTTAAAAAATAAAAGCCTTCTTTATGACATTTGCTATACAAAATACATCCACATACATACAAAAACCTTGAAATGCAAACATGTGTGAACACTGTTTTAAAAGTTTTTCCATTACGGTAGCGCTAATTGCCTATGAACTTAAACTTTATGGTTCAAATATTATTACCATGCTATGAACCAGACAATTTTAAAAGCTTGAAGAGGCCTGATGCTAGATGTATTTAACCATTATGTAACTTCCGATAAGTGACACAAATTCACATCTTACACCTTTAATTGGGAAAATTGGAAATTCAGATTAGTCTATGCTTCCCAGTCTACCAACTGAATTTATCAACAGCCATGCTCCAGTTTCCAGAAGGAAAAAAGATGCATTAGCTGTTGCTAAGTTACACTGAATATCCATTGAATTACACATGAAACCTATATTAATTTAAATTCAATCATTATGAATGGCGATATTGCAAAGAATACTGAATAGATTCACAAGAATGGAAAACTAAATTAAAGAACTACCATCACCTTTTGCTACATTTTCCCTCAGCCTTTCTGGACTTCTTTTTTAAAAATAGCTTAGTTTTCAAATTAAAAAGATATTAAGTAGTCTCATTGGTTCTTTCACATTACAAACCAGTTCTCTGCCTGTATGGTACAGGGAACAACTAAAATTTCAAAGTCCGAATCAGAGAGTGAAAAACAAGGAAGAACAGCTGGGCTGGGCTGATATAGACACTAAAATCAACCACGAAACAGCTGTATTTTTCTGTGCTTTTAAAACACATTCTAACTTGTCAGTAATTCTGCCACTGCTGGAATTATGTCTTGGCCTGAGCCCAAGGAAGTTTTAAAAAGTAGGACACCTCTTGCAGAGAAGGTGATGGTAATTACTCTTCACTGCCACAGCCCTGACACTCCAGTCTGTGGCTTTGTGACTTGGAGCAGCACTGAAAATTCTGCAGCAGGCCACAGCTGCACTCTTTACCAGTATTTTCCTCTGTAGGAAAACTGCTGTATATGAAAATGCAAGGAAATATAGACTATGTGCATGATGAAGCCATATAAATTTATTGGTGGGATTACATGCCATAGTTTCTCCAGTAGCAGGGGCTGAACTTGACCAAGAAGATCACATCCAGTCCTTTGCCTTACACTTTGGTGGCTTGCCTGTCTATACCAGCTTGGACTGCCTACAAGGTCAAGGAAATTACATAGGATATTTATAAATTTCCCAATGTATTTTCTTGGAAATTTAGCTTAATATGCTCCCTCTGGGAGCCAGAAGTGGAAGGACTTCCTGTGCTTCTCATGAAGGAATGATGGAGGTTGCTGTCCAGCTGTGTATAAGGCATGTTTTCCATAAGTAGAAGATGTTTGGAAATGATATTACTTATGCTCGGGTTATTAACTGCATTAGTGCATATTATATTTTGTCTTCCTCTGCAGCTAGAATTTTGTTGTAGATGAAATGAACGTTGCCATTTACCCTCACAGGTGATACACCAGCATCTGTGATAATTCTACTTGTGCTGCTGGCAGCAAAGCTATAGTCTTTATGAGGTCTGTCTTTTCTTTGCATGATATTTCAGGCCACAGATTCTACCTCCATGGACTACACATAGCTGCACGAATAAGAGTGTTGGTCAGAGAATCAAAAGCGTTAGAAAAGGCCATTGTCTGATAGATCCTTCACGGTCTGCACAATGTTGCCACTGATCACTTCACTGATCACTCACAACCAAACTGTCTACCAGCCCAGCAGGGATTGTTTTGTCTCTTCCTTGCTGTAAGAGTGGTCATAATTTGATGGATGGATTCTGCATATTCTCCCTACCCAAGCATTAGGGACTGGGCTGATATTAGGGCTCTCTCGCAATTTCTTTGCCCAGATACCTAGTCTTTCAATCAACCATGCTGCTTTATGACGAGAGTAGCTTAATTAAATTACACAGTCTCAATAGTCTTAATGGAGGTGCGGCCTCATATGCGGTGTGACAGAAGTGCCAGGGGCCAAAAGCCTCATCCACCCTCTTTCTGTGTCCAATGACCTTTTCTTAAGGTTTGTCTTGTGCAGTAGGTATGACACACAATTAGAGCTTAATAGCTATTTAATACATGCCCTCTGCATGGACTTTCCTATTTTGCAAGAAAAGCTGTCTTGAGGTTTAGCATAACCCAACCCAGAATAACTTGCACACGGAACACCAGGAAGAGACTTGATGCTATCACTTGGTACACAGCATCTTTCTAGCGTTCATTGTTTAAGGCTTTTCCTTCATGTAAACAAGCTTGGTGGAATTTTTATAACTTGTGCTCACCAGCCAGCAATATTTATTTCTTTGACACTTGTCATCATTCCTAACTAGAATGTGTGCTGGAGCGGTGGATGAGCCAGTCTCAAGCGAGTGATTTATAATCTCACTAAACCACTCATAAACAGGGAAGGACTTAGACAGGGATTCAGAGACAATAAACTCAAGAATGACTGAATCAAGACTGTGATGTCCATTTTAGGAAGGATTTTGAGGTTTTACATTAACCAAGGGTTTGGTATTCACCCAAATTAAAAAAAAAAAAAAAAAGCAGATCTAGAATGCTCACTGTTTTAAAGGAGTCTTCCTTAGAAAATAAAAAGTTCACAGACCCCACCCAGTGGAGTTTTTGAGTTTCATAGGTCAGGCACCAGGAAAAAGTGTCCTATATGAAGGGCAGATGGAAGGAGATATGTCAGGTGTTTGCTACCTGGCACATCAGCTCCTAGGTGGTGCTCCAGGAATTATGGAGAGAAAGCAAGCTGAGGTGTGTGAAGACATGGAAATCTGAGGCGTGTGAAGACATGGAATTCTGAGGCATGTGAAGACACGATGCCGGCCAGTGCCATCTTGCAGTCACAGGCAATGAAAAGAAACCAAGGGGCATCCAGTCACCCCCATTCTGACCACAAGAACACTCTGGGAACAGGCAGTGATGATAAAAAGGCTGTTCTCCAGTGCAGGTTTACAAGTGGATGAGGTGCTGAGGGATATGGTTTAGTGTTGGATGGGAACGGTTGGACTTGATGATCCAGTGGGTCTCTTCCAACCTGGTTATTCTGTGATTCTGTGATTCTATTTTATAATAAACTGGACTATTCAAGTTGAAAAGAATCTACAGCAATCATCCAGTCCAACTGCGTGACCAATTCAGGCTGATCAAGTTAAAGCATGTAAGGGCATTCTCCAAATATCTCTTAAACACTGACCACATCTGTAGGAATCCTGTTCCAGTGTTTGACCACCCTTTCAGTAATGAAATGTTTCCTAATATCCAAACCTCCTCTGGCACAACTTTGAACCATTTCCACACACCCTGTAACTGGATACAAGGGTGAGGAGATCAACACCTCCCTCTCCACTTCTCCTCAGGAAGCTGTAGATAGCAATGAGGTCAACCCTTAGACTTCTTTCTCTGAGCTAGACAAGCTGCTTCTCATAGGACATGCCTTCCAGCCCCTTGCTAAAACTCTTACAGCAGCCCCTCTTCTGAAAAGAGACTGATGTTTCTTTCTCATTCTATCAATAATCCAGCTCCATTGTACTATGTCATCATTTACAGCTCTTGGTTCTTAAAAGACTTCCAGAAGAAAATCACTGATTAGATCTCCCTCACTCACAACTCTTTGGTTGTGTTTAAGGAGTTTAGCAAATGGAGGTTAAGGCTTAACTATTTGAATATTCAATTAGGCCATCGATAGCATAGTTGATAGCACAGAATGCAGATGGAGATGTGCAAATCCAGTCACTCCTAAATTTTTCACAGTATGTGCTAAAGCATGATGTAGTCCATGATTCAAAATGCAAATATCATGTCTGTGGAAATTGTCATAATTTGACTCATTGCAGCGCTGACAAACATACTGCTTTGTTCAGATATTTAAAAGCATGACTGTAACAAGCTATCAGCAAGTAGCAGTTTCCTCCATGTTCAAGCAGAGCAGCTACCAGCTGCTGCCAGAACTCGCTGAAGTACAGCACTAACACCAGTTCTTTGCAATCCTGCCTGCGCTAGTTTGCACAAATGCAAGGGTTTCTCTTTCACTCCTGTAACTGTTTGCAGTTCCACTTCTGAGGTTTTAAGATAAAAATCTAAAGACTTTGTCTTTGAAACACTGAGATTTTCACATTTTCTGCCATTTTTGTGCAGCTGGACCCATACAAATGCTTACTACTAGTAGCAAAATGTGTCTTTCTGAGTTGCTGCACTGACATTTCTTGTACTCTTCCTGCATTTATACCTGCCTTATTGATGCATAGGAAGTGTCTATCAGTACTTTGGTTATCATTATATTCTCTTTTCGCTGAATTCCATATTGGGATTTTGTTTCAGAAGCAATGGTGTCCTTCAGACTTGGTAGAGATCATTATACTAAAACAATTTATTTATTTATTGCATTCCCTGCACTCCTTCTACACTTGTCTTTCCATTTCACTGAAATGCTCTTTGAACTTCATTAGTCTCAGTGTGGATTTTATCTAGTCATGATCTCAAATAAGTCTTCTAGCTCTTTTGGATGGTGTGAGAACTATTAAATACTTTATTGTTGTCACTATTTTGGATCAGATCTAATGTTTCCTTTGTCTAAGGAATGATCAAAGTAATTCATATGCACTACTCTGATTTGCATTTTGTTGTGATTCAGTTTTAGGTGACATATCCTGCATTTGTAAAGACTGTGATTAAATTTTTGTTATGAACTTTTCTTGTGTTGTAATGTAGTAAAATGTCATAAAAGTTACCTTGACTTCCATTAGACCTTCTAACATGTCATTCTTCTGGAATATCTTTTGTGTGTTTGAGTACTCTATGCTGAATATGCTTTTGAAGTGCCATCTTTGGAGTGGTAAAAGTGGTTACCTTGCTACTTTCTTCTTCCTGACTTATCACTTTGGATCTGATCAACTTGTTCATTTGGGAGTGATATTACAATATGACAAAGGAGGACTGTCAAGTTTTCCTGTTATTAGTTTGTTTCAAAGGTCTGCCCTATCTAATATTTACTTATCTTCTTGAGTCATCAAGCTTTCCTGCTCAGATATTCTTCTGTTTTCCTAGAAATAAATACCCATTTAGTGCCAGAATTCTTTGTCCTCTTTGGTCCTCACTATCTGTGGCGATTCATCCACTACAGGCAATTCGGGCAGAAAGTTTGACTCTGGTAGATATCCCGTACAACTTAGTGCCTTATCAAAGCATTACTTTGTTTATTTTCATTTACTTATGTTTATGAATAACCTGTTTAGATTCCATGAACAAATCCGCTTTTAGTTTACTGATTTCATTTCAGGGTTGGTTTTGCTAGATATTTATTATATAGATGCCTAGTTGTTGACATTTTTCTTGAACATACTATCAAAGCTCTATGTGGACTGAATATCCAATGAATGTGCCAAATCATATGAATACAAGTGCTAGTAGTGGTCTGTTGTGATCTGCTTTTTTTCCTAATTCAATTTCAGGGATGCAATTACTTTGATGTTTTGAAAAATCTGAGGTTTTCCTCTAGACACCTTTTAAGACTGTAATATATCACTTCATAATTCTATGCTTCTTAATCTGCTTTGCAGCCAAGAAGGACATAACATGCCTGCTGCTGAGTTCCGCTTCTACAATGTATCCTACAGTTACATCCCACTGCATACCCTATACTGTTCTGCTGATGCGTGCAACATCTTCATGCTAGGAGGTTTCCACTGTGACGTATCATGACCATCTTCCCTAGTTTTGATCTTGGGCAGTAGGATGAAAGTGATACTTACTACCAGCCTGTCATGTCATTGCCATTACTGTGTTTCTTCTTGACATAATACATGTAGGATATCATACTGATCTTTTCACTCCCTTCTGTCTTCTGCGCTTGTTTGCTCATACCACTACGTGTATGTCTTTATTGGCATTAGGAAGCAATCTCACCTGTTCTTCAGATGCCTTATGTACACTTCTGTTTTGGAAAAGAATTGTCCACAGTATTTTTTTGTTTAACACCTTTTGAGTTTGCCTCCTCCGTTATCTCACAGTAACTTGTGTTGCTAGATGTTCCTTCATTAAGTGTTGCAATAGGCCCTGGTTCCTTGCACAGAAAACTTTTTTTTCAGTAAGGACTGAATTTCTGCTTCACTGAGCTTAACTTTAGACATTGACTTGTGCAGAGATTGCTGTCTAATTCTCCACAAGGAACTAGGACCTCAAATGATAACTCCATTATCTTCTTCCATTTGGATCATTTCTGTTTTGGGGCTTCTGATTTCCAGTTTTATAATAGCCATATGTGGTTGTTTTCTACATTCATTCTATGTTTGCTTGGTTTGTTTTTTTCTGACACTTCCTTTCTTCTTTTCTTTTTTCAGGTTTTTCACAGAAATATTGACTTCCACAGGGCAAGGGGAAAAAAAAAAAATTTCTTCTTCCTTAAAATTATTCAAATTGAATTCTTCGTTAGCATCTTCTTAAGATCACGGAGCTGTTTCACTCTAGAAGATTTTCTCTTAGAAACAATTACAAACACATTACACTTTGCTATACAGTTTGATTTTTTTTTTTTTGGTTTTACCAATATGTCTATAACAAACCTTTTTTATTTTTTTTCAAAGACAAGGTTTATGCAAGGCAAAGAACAGAATCTGAGAAATTAGAACATTGATTGATGAGAAATTATCCAGGTCATTCTGAAAATGAGAGAAAGTAAATAAGAAGATACAGAGGGAAAGTATAACCTAAGGAAAACAATGGTAAAAAAAAAAAAGAAAAAATAAGAAAAGAAAGAATATATTAGCATTAAGGACGAAAATTGTTCAAATGTTCTGGTTACTCTTGGTATATATAAAAATTCCCATAAAGGAGAAACTATAATTTGATGTAATTTACAAGCTGATCTAGGCTACTTTAAAAGCTTTGATTCCTCTGTAGTAATTTTCTGCCATTACATTGCCAATCTCCATCTTTTTTCCACTTGTAAAGGCTGAACAAAAAAAGACAAATTTAGTGTTAACTTCACTATTTGATGTTTTGTTACCAATGATTTTACATACATAATAAAGTGGGCTGAGGGTACTAAGCACTGAATTTTGCCTATCTTCCAAATTGTATAGACAAATGTTCCCATCACAAGGAAAAATAAACTAGACGTACTAGATTTTTTTCACTGAGTCAATCCAAAGAAATTAGGCCTTCTCTGTCCAGCTCTGAGAGCCATTATTCTGCAGAGATTATGTTAATTACGTTATAATAAATAATTATTTTTGAAGTCCCACAGAAAATAGCTCATACATTGTAGTATGGGAAGAAATTTACATCTATAACTTGTCGATGAAGTCTGTGCACCTACGGGACCCTTCCATTTTCACCCTTGCTTTCAGAACAGTAGAAATAAGGTTTCAGGCAGAAAAGATAGCAAATGATAATTCAACATACTTCTTAATCTAGGGTTATCACATTAAAATCTTAATTTTATAACATCAGTGTTGCTGTGCATTACCATTTTTTTTCAGCAGATGAGATAATTGAAGGAAAGTTTGCTTCTTTACATAGGCTAAATAATTACCTGTTCTCTGTCTTGAATGCCATGTTAGTTCATGATCTTTGTTTATTCATTAATCCTCAGATTTTACCATTGTGATTAATTTTTAATCCACCATTGTCTGAACAAGACCAATGCTTTTCTACTTCATAAGTGACATAAATGTCTAAATGCTTCAGACTAATATATTTATGGATTCCATTTGCTTTCTACCATCCTGTAAGAAATATCTTTCTTTCCACACAGCTGAGCATTTCAGGAACTACTGTACCAATAAATAAACAGTCACACTTTCCACCCCCAACCCCAACCAGTCCCTCTGGGCTTGAAGAGTTGCATATAACCTCCCTGTAATAACTGAATTTCAAACCATTGCTATTATAACCCTGTTTGCTTTTTCTCCTTAGGACACTGACACATGCAATTTCCCCTTCTTGATTGTAGTCATTGTGTTTGGATGAGAGCCAGAGCACAAGCAAGAGACTGCCCAATAAAATATCATCCTTCCTCTATCATTCTCACTGTTAAGAATATCTGGGGTGAGTGCTGTGTCTTTGTCTTGCAGAATAAATAAAACTGGATTCTTTTTTTAAGGGCATATTTTCAATTACTTTTTCCCAGGTGTTATTAGAGAGAGATCTTCAGCTCTTTTCAGCAAGGCAGAGCCAGGAGAAGAAAACCCCTAGAATCATTAATGTGAAACTGTAAGTTATTGAGGAAACAAACACAAGGAATTGCATGACAGTCAGCCAGAGAATGAAGCTTTGAGAGGGATGATTTGTGGAAATGCCAAGTAGTAACGCTCTTTACGTTCATGACTTTCTCCAATTTTTCACCTTGGCAGCCACTCCTTTGAATGATTCAAACCCCAACTCAGATTCATAAAGTTTTTGATCAGTGTATCAGTGGAATAAATCGGCCTCCCTTCTTCTTTCACCAGTCTGTAGTCTCCTTGCTTAATCATCCTGATTGTTGAACACGCTTGAAAATATTTTTGCATATAGATCAAGGTTTAATAACTGTAATTTGACCATTCTTTGTATACTATGAAATAAGACACTTTTTTCTGTGGCCAATTGACTGTCTTACTATCCTACTGTATCATGTGCAATTACTCACACAGCAGATGGCTCTACAGGATTCCAGCTAGGATTAAAGTGTATTAAACAATATCTAACCATTTTTGCTATTAATTTCCAGTTTTCCAAGCACAACATAAAAATGCAGGCATATTGATACAGTGTAAGAAGTGGTGGCCAGTCTATGACTCCACAGCCTTGTCCAATGCTTTCTCTGACATCTGTGTTGAACATGACTCTACTGCTGGCTGCAATAAAGGACCCAAGGATGACAGATGTCTTTTTTTCTGACGTGTATTTCCATTCTCTTTCAGGTTTTTTTGTGCCTCTGGCATCAGTTTAGTGCATGATGAACAGTCAGCTGAAAATCAAACATGGACAAGAAGAGGAGTACAAGAAAAGTGATGGTATAAGAATGTGGAAGAATCTAGAAGGGGAAAAAATAAGAGGGTAATAGAAAGGACATAATTCAGTGAAATATAAGAATGCAGAATAAGGGAAGGGGAAAATTTGAGGACTGTGAACAGCATTTATAGAGGAAACAGTAAATAAATTTGTCTCACCATAAGTGATTTTCCCAGTGTGATGGAATGTGTTCACTGTATTCTGCAAAAATTGCAGGCACACAGGGGTATCACAGGGATCTATTACAGTTGAAAGCTTTTCTTTATTTGGACTTCAGGTGTCATGTCCACATTGACAGTGACAAAATAAATTTTTCTAATAGTAATAATTTTCTAGTAATGGTCTTTTCTTTTTTTCTGTTGGCACTGCATTGCAGGGCATATATGCCCGTATGCCACACCCTTTAGTAAGGACACTCATTCATTTTTGATTGAATTAATGAAAAGCCTGTGTCTTAAAAAACAAGTCTGAAAGTATTATAATAGGTACAGATACATCTTTTTGTGTCTGCATGTACAGATATCTGTACTCAAGAATGGCAAAGTAGCTGTTTTCTTCATTTCTTTTTTTCATCAGCTGCCTGTTTGTATGTAACTTTCTTCTTGCAAATGTTTCCTACTATTCCTTGTCTTCTTCTAAATTTTGATCATTTTTCCCCCTTCAAAATAGCTCTTTCAAGAACCTTTACATCTTTGGATAATATTGCAAACACTTTTGAAAGTTTAGGGGTTTTTTTGCACCAACAGATACAGTCTCAAAGTCATGGTGCAGCATCAACATGGGCGCGTTCCAGCCAGTCTCCTTACAACCAGTAATTTTGTATTCCAGAACTTTTGAGTTCTACAGCCTCATATTTACTTAATTTACTAATTCTTAACTCATAATTAGGTCCACTTCTCAGGAATTATCTTCTTTGGAGATGCAAGTTGTGAGGAGTTTATGAGGCAGTAGGATTGGAAGACAAACTGGATGGAGAACACTATCCTGCAGGAATAAAGGAGTGACTTACAGGCATGGAGACACAGTGGAATTGTGGCCAGCTAATGAGGTGGCTGGTCTGCACAAGAATAGCCTATAAATCACATTTACATTTCCCTGAGGATATTAGAATGCACATTTATTAGGGAGGGTAAACTGCCTGTTCTGTTTGCAATGAACTGTTTATGCATCTGCAACTAATAGAGAAGTATGGAAAAACTCCATACATCTGTATAGGTAAGGTAAAATTCTATCTCAGTGGAACAACTTATATTCTTTCAATGTGGTAAACAATGGACTTTCTTGGCTCATTAAGGAAAAAGATGTGTCTTACACCGGAGTCTATTTGTCAGGTAGAATCGTACTCAGAGAAAAACCTTTCAGAAGTTTTTAAAAAAATGAAATTAATTTCATTTTAAAAAAACACAAACAAACCCCAAAACAAACGAATAAACCTAAATGCTTATGGTGGTTCTTTCTTTTCCAAGAAACGAGTATCTCAGTGTGCAGTGCTACTAAACTTGAATTTTGATTGGCATTAAGCACAACATTGTAGGCATAAGACTATGCATTGAATGTAGATTTTTGTTTGGGTTATATTCAGGCAAACGGATAATATACTGCTATTTTGTGACTTATCGAAACTTATGGAAAAAATTTACCCTGTTAATTCAATATTTATCACAATAAGGTAATTATGAACTTATTAGACAGTCTCTTTGGACTGAGATGGATTATTACAGGAAAAGAAATGAACAATTTCCTGTAGCAATTCCTTTTATATACATCAATATTTTAAGAAAAGTATTAACCTTGAAATTGAGTTATCACCATAATTTACCCAATGCTTTTCATTCCTAAACTGTTTTAAACAGCTAACAAGTTGTATATACACATGATTAGAACTGGCAGAATATGTTTAAGTTGCCAGGATGACCTTCAGTGGAACCACAAAAAAGCAAAAAACATGAATTTCAGAAACTATTTATTGGTATTACTTCATAAATTGGGCTATGTTCAGATAAGAATACCTAATCCTAAATCAGATCCTGCGCATAATCAAATAATATTAGTATAATTATTCTTTTCAGCATGAAAGGAAATATTCTTGCCTAAGGTAATCTTGTTGGGAAAATGAATTTAACTTCTAAACAGAATAGTGTGAAGTCTTTGACTGCATCTCAGCTGTTTTAAGAGAAGGAAGAGAAAAAATTATATTTCTAGTGAAGGGAACAAAAAGAACCCCATAAAGTAATTTACTAGAAAAGCTGACTTGAAAGCAATTATGCATCATTGGTCATCATGATAATTTGGTTAAGTGGTGATTTCTGTGACTAAACCAAAAAATATCTTGTAGTATAAATGCCATCTTTATGTGTTGTTGACTATATATATTTGTTTCCTATCACCTGTGAGGGAGGAGCTGTGTGAATTAGTGAGCAACATGGAGTTGCTTAACATTGTCCAGGAAGCCTGAGACAGCTGTGGCGTGCATTTATTCAGGTAATTGTGTTACTTATGAAGCACTTTTTGTACTTTTTCCACAGTTTTTTTTTCAGGAAACAAGAAGAACCTTTTCACCTCATGTTGTGTCTCCTGTGCACGTACAGTGTTTAGTTCTAAAACCCTGAGATAAAGACCAATACAAACAGATACCTTGACAATAATAGATTATTTAGCAGCATGGAAGAAATCATTTGCTCACACTTTACAGAGGCTAGTGATGTTTCTTTCCTGAAATCAATCTGTGTTCTGTAAATAAATTGTTTATAAACATGCCTGCTTATTGGCATCAGCCAGAGAAACAAATAAAATCCCCAGCCGATTACTCGGCTGTTCTAGGAATCAGGTAGTTGGCCGAATTGTAATCAGATACACAGGCTGTCTGTCCTTTGGGGGTTCTCTGTAGCAATGCTTTCTTGAACTGCATACATGTCACCCTATCAGAAGAAAAGGGGAAAAAATAAAAGCACCTCAGTAAACTACAAGGATCTAGGTCTCAGAGTGTCAAAAGGAAAGACTCGAGGTGTCAAACTTTCATGCTCACTTTCCTGAAAGACAACATTTGCTGCTACTAAACCATGTTTTTGAAAGAGGACAGCTCATGAAAGTAGAATGAGGGAAAAACAACTCTCTGATGGCTCTCCCCAACCAATTGAAATCAAGTGTTTGATTTCAGCATTTGTATTGACAGCAGGTTAGACGATACTTTGTAGATGGGATTTTCAACTGAACCATTTCCATGTAAGGTTAGTGGATTAGTAGGAGAAACCTTTTATCATTCCTGCAATGGCTTTCTTATGAAGAGACACAAGTGCAGTGAAATTATATTGCAAAAGCTGGTGTCCAGCTTGCTGGATGTCTTTGTAGATAATTCTGTAAAAAAGACGAACTTTCTGTGTAAAGAATTTTTCCCAGATTTACAGGCTCCCATTGAAGTCATGAAAAAAATATATTTTATTTTGCTACCGTAGTGAGAGAATGAATCACTATGAATCATTTATTAAATTGAGTTCAGCCTCTTTTTCTGTTTGCAGGATGTCTACAAATGTATCACAACTTTCTTGCATATATTTGTTATTCTAAATCATTTGACAGGTATTTTTTTGCATGTGAATTTGTTTACTCTGTAGGTTGCAATGTAGACTCTGAAATGATAACTTACCTATCAATTTGTGACTGGTTATTTAAATCAGGCAGCTTTGTTTTGTTTCCCTGGCTGTCAAAGTGCTCAGCCTATGTAGGACAAGTCTCTTGGTATGGACATTGCTACATCTGAAGCTGAATATGCAGCCCAGTGCATACATGATCAGTCCTCCAGAATAGAAACAGAAATCTACTATGAAAGCAGATGGTCAGAAGTTTAACATTTTCTTAAATTAAGTTTTTCTAAAAGCCAATTGCATCTTAGTTTACTACAGGTAAGAGGATCAGAAACCCTCTTATATGTAAATCTGGATACGATTATTTTTTCATTATAAACTTAAAATCTTTCTTGTTGCAAAACTCTGTGAAATTACCCAAGAAAATAATGTTGTAGGCAATGAATTCTAAGTGTCAGATGTCAACACTTGGGAAAAAAATAAAGGTAAGGGATTTCCACCTCATTGTGAAGATTCTTCTAAATGTAGTTCAAGCAAATGCTGGGGCAAGTTAATTCATGTCTCTTATATCAATGAGAACAGATGGAATCTCCAATGCCTGCTTAGCCTCTTTTCTTTCTAGCATTGTTATTTAATTATCAGTTATAGAAATAGTATATTTTGCATTACTCTGAGGCGAGTAACAGTATTCCTTGTAAAATGTAATTCTGGATTCCTCATTTGAAACATGGCTTTAAAAGAGTATTTTGTATATCATAGTCCTGCCTCATCTTGCTGGATGAGTCTAGAGTTGAGGTAAATGGATCCCAAATTTCCTCTTGCAATCTCTGTGGAACTGTTCATGGAGGCTGCTAAGAGCCTTACCCGAAAACCAGAGAAACTAAAAGTTTAAGAATTGAATCCTCTTCTGTTCTTACCATTTTTGTACTGATACACCTTTATTGATTTTAGTGGATGAAAATCAAATGAGAATTTTGCTTATTTTTTCAGTGCAAATTCAACCTGACACACATGTGCAAATTAGTGTTCTCATTTATCCCAGAGGAGCAGAAGATCTTGTAGTAAAAGGGAGGGAGAAAAAAAATCCTTTATCACTTTGAGGTATGTATTCATTTTCCTCAGAGAGACTAAGATAAAACAGCCATCACAAGTTGAGCATTCATATATTAAAACTAATACAAAGGTCATTTTTAAAGCCAACCTGAAATAAAGGAAAATGCTTCTGTTGAAATACTGAGAGGTTAAACTGTAGCTACTACAGAAATGGGAGCAATGTGGTGTTCTCCAACCAGGAATTTCAAATGTAAGTGCATAATTAGGCTGTGGTGTTTTCCAGATCTCATTTACACCTTCACTTCTGCAGAAAGAGGAAAACAGGCTTAGGAGTACTATCCACAGCGATAATAATCATAGGTTGCCCCAAGGAGAAAGAAAGGAAAATTAGAAATATAGCATACGTTAGAACTGGTATATACTGCTGACTGAGAATTAAGCTCTGACAGGGAGCAACTCCAAGGGAGCTGTCAGTGGCTCTACTAAGTTTTCCTAGTAGGTGTCATTGTTAGATAGTGACAGGTTGCAGGAAAAGCTACAAAAGCTGCATAATGGAAGGGATGTATTCCTCTGTGCATATGTCCATGTGTATGCTATATCTTTGTTATCTATGCTATCTGATTTAATAACTAACCTTTCTTTCTATGTAACAACTTCTTCCAATCAGGAAATAGCTTGAGGTCTGTTTCCAAGATCTATGGGTTTTTTAATCCATGCTAGAGGATGCAAAATCAGACCAAAACCATTGCCTGTCCACAGACACCTTCTGTGAAATATACAAATGTTTTAATGACACAGAGTGGACTAGGGGGACACAGGGAGTGTTTGGGTGTGAATGTGTAGTTGTGCACATGCATCAGCATCTTCTTTCAACCCAGCCTTGATATATCTCTGCTTCTGAGGCAGCAAAAAGGCAAACCAGCATAATACCATTTCAGTAGCAAATGTGTTTACTGGATATGGCTTCAAGGGACAGGTTTGGTCTATTTTTAGGCTCTACTCCTCATTTTCTAATTTTCTTTCATTGCAATATAATTTTATTGTGTAGGTTTTATACTTCTCATTCCTCCATTACCTTGCCCTTTAGACACTATTTCAATTTGTGTTCTGCCTGACTGGATCCACAGTATCAGACGCCTCCTTGTCAGACAGTCAGTAGAGACTCTAGTTTTATTGCCCATAACAAATAAAAGTTATCTTCCCTTTTTAAATCCTATCTGTGACTTGAAGTGTCTACAAGTTCAACAGCACACTGTTGATGGAAAGCTATAATACCAATGAGCAGATGAGACAATTAGACTGCAACCATTTGTTTAAAGGATTTAGGGTCTCTTTACAGCCTCTGTGAGCCATTAATAGTATTTTATTACTTTGCCTCTTGATGGAAGGACACATAAGACAAAAGACAGTTTTTCAGGGTTTTTTTGGTGGAAGATCTGATAGGAAAAGCCACAAAAACTTACAAACTACCTGTGCTCTACCTGTAAAGCAGCCTGATGCTTGGGAAATATTCTCTAGGGAAATCTGTCCTTTCTTGTCTCATTTGTTTTCTCAGGATTAAATAATTTTATAATTCAAAAATCTGTGTTGCATCATTCCCTTTGAAATTGAATTCATAGGCATCCTTTTAGCTTTCCTAAGAAGTCACATGTATATGTGATTAATTAGATGTCATTTTATTACCTTCATTTTGTGTCAATTAGGGGAAAAAAAGATGTTCTCAATCCTGGGAAAGAGAGTGGAGTTCAAGAGATAAGAAAGGATGGGTCAGAGAGCTGAGTATCAAGACTGAAAAGAAGTAGACTTTTCAAAGGGAAGAAAATAAAGCACATAGTTTTATTACAAGCAGCTGAATCTTGACCATAGCTTCCAATATACCAGGGACCTGGAGGGCCCAAGTCAAACATGTCAAATACGCAGGTCAGGGAAAAGGGTGTTTTGAATTAGCATTGCATTCTCTTTCCATTGGCATGTTTCAGTATCTATGGACAGCAAATTGTTCAGATAGCCAGCTCTTTATTGAAACATTACAGAAATTTCACTTTCCTTTTATGCATCCTATAAGGATATTTCCAAATAAGGCAAAAACATTCAACAGAATACATGGAGTTCTTTAGCTCACAGGCTGCTCCAAGGAGGACTTTGAGCTGCTCAGAGACTTAAAGAAGGCAGCTTCACAAGCCACAGTACCATTTAATGTTATTTTTCTCTTTAATTTATAGGCATCACAAACTCCAGAGTTCAAAGCTTGTTCAAGCATTTCAGCTTGAAATGTTAAGAGCTTTATGAAGCAAACATGTTTTCATCCTCAAAGAATGACATTTGAATAAAGTATCTTAGAGGCTAATAGTACATTTAGATTTTTACTTATATTTCTAGGCCAAATAGCATAGCATCCTTCATTGTAGCACAGTGACAGAATGACAATGCTTTTATTTGTTTATTTTTGGCTAAGAAGAAATGAAGATAAGAATTTTACAGTAACTTATGCAATCATAGAATGACTGAAAATGTGATACTGAAAAAAGAAAGAAATCTATAATTGTCTATTATCTTACAATAAAAATTGTCTAATTACTACAAGAACACCTATTCAACTATTTCAAATAACTGTGTTAGAGCATTGTTGTGTAATATCTCAGAAATTAATACAATGCAAATTAGGAGATTGACAATTAGGATACTGCAAAAAGTATGATGGACTCAAAAATACCTATTTTAGGGTATGGCAGAAAACATTGCCTGGTTTGCATTAGTCCCTTGTTTGTCCAGAGGTGAATGGCACCATAAAAAGGACAAAAATGGATAAAAAGTCATCTTACAATTAAAGTTACTAAGTTAAGAACTCACTAAGAAAGTAAAGTAAAAATAGGTCAAAATGAAAGTAGAAAATAGTCTATTATCATCATTATGAGGTTCAAAATATCCTTAAACTTTAGAATGTTTCCAGTATAAAAAGGAAGCATGACTGTGGGAATCGTGATCCATTTGAAAGATCTATGCTTGTCTGCTAAAAGGAGAAACTGGAAAAAAGGAGTTGGTTCTCTAAATGATTAAATGTCCGAGTTAAAGGAAAGGGCGATCTTAAGGGACTCTCTGCTCATTCTGTATCAGGTAAAGAAGAACTGAGACAAACTCAAATGCATTTTCAGCATCCACTTAGACAGCCATACCTGCATACACCTTCAGCCCTTTCAGAAAGGACCCTGTTTGGTAAACTACATAACCAATTTTTGTCCTCTATTGATATTCAGTGTGAGCTCAGGGAGATGTTACTTTGCATATCCGCTCAAAATACATATGTTTGACCATAAAGTAAGTCTCTATAAAGATATTCATAATTTCACATCAGCTGATGACATGTTTCTGATGCTTTCAGGACAAGAGTGAATTAATGGAAAAGCAAATGAGTGAATACGGGCATAAAAGATGCCTTCTTAATAGGTATAATAACTTATGGAGTGCTTGGAGAAGACTAATATTCGTGAGTGCTTATTTTGACTATTTACATGAAAAAAATAACAAAAAAAACCCCCACCAAAATAACTGGCTAGCAACAGTATCTTACAGTGGTAAATAATTTAACCCATGTGTCAGGGATTGAAATGGCAAGGTAAATATTGATGTATTTTGCTATGATATTTGTTTTCTAAAGTAACAGAACCCATGTTTGATGACAGGTAAAAAGTATTTATGTAATTTACAGGAAGAAAGAGCTCAGAGAAAAAGACTAGACAAATCTGTCCCTGCAGAGATCAGAGATGTCAGACAAGAAAGACAGGAGGTGGAATCTTTTTTTAAAGCATCCATACACGGTGAGATTTACAGGATGTCGGGAAAGAGACAAGTGATGCCATGTGGGCTATTTCTCCGCCTCATGGCAGCGTCATCTATACCTATGTTATGCCAGGGAGATGTTTGGCTAAGCTATGTAATGAATATTTTGTATATCACAAGGTCCAGAACCTTAAGGAGAAATATGACACAGAACCACTTGCATGCATGCTTGTACATTGATATTTATGATTATAATCCTGTGTTTTCTTTTTTCCAGCCATCTGGAATGTTTTGATATAAAAGGAATAAAGCCTGTTGATTTTGAATTTTTATTCTTTAAGCATATGGGTTTGTGTTAATGATGTTTTAACATTTAGTGTTCTTCCCAGGGAAGACCCACTAGAACAAAATAGTTTTGTTGTTGACTAAATAACAGGATAGAAGGACAGATTTCACTTTAAAAACAGAAGGCTAAATTTTCAGTACTGGCTCTTACATCTGATGAATGCAATTTTGTATTCTCAGATATACAGACTGGGTATTTTGAAAATACGATTTTGAGAGGCCTTTTGATATATAATCAAAATTGGTATTTGTTAGTAAAATGATTGTAAGCAGGAAGAGAGAAAAGGAACTTCCATATTTTCTGAAATTCACACAGGCATGGATTTAACCAAAAAATATGGGTTTGGTCTAAAAGCTAATATATGAAAGTACATGTCTTTTTCTTGAAAGACAAAACTGAAATGCGGAAAATAATGGAAAAGAGAATTTAGAGAGTCAATTGTTTTTAAAATTCTGATTCAGAATGGAAATTCAAAAGTCTGAAAAAAATATCTCCATTCCTTTCCCCTGCAGGTACTTTTTAAATCAAATCAGTTTTAATTTACCTTTATATGTAGTATGATCAAAAGCACATGAAAAGTTGTTCTAAAAGAAAAAAAAGTTTTATTTTTTAAATTCTTAGCAGGGAAATTTGATGTTCTTGGAATATATTTCCTTCTTTTTCTTGGAATCTTGTTTATTTTCTTAAATTGATGTTGTTCTTTGATTTTGAGGCACTTAGAACTTCATTTTTCCATGGGGTAATAGCTTTTTCATAAAATTCCAATCATGTCTTCTGAATAATCAACATAACAATCTTGTAGCATTGAAAGTACAAGAGGTTCTTTGGAAAATAAAAATAGGCTGAAGAGCAAATCAAAGAATCTACACTAGAATTTTGATTTACTGTTTAAAATGCCAGAACTAGGCATTATAATACTACTATCTACCACATTTGGAGTAAATTTGATAAATAAGTCATTTGAAAATAATCATGAAGATGACATAATCATTCTTCTGCATTCACAAAGCATGCTAGCATTAAAGAGAAAATTAATTTATATGAAAATCAGAAAATCCTACCTAGTGTAAGCAAGAAATTAAAATTAAAGATCAGCTAAATCAGGATATAATCTTATTAAGCATTCATTCAAGTAACAGGAGAGGATAAGTGAAGAACTCATTTGAGGAAAACACTGTCAGTAACTTAAAGAAAAATGGATAGTGTCAGCTGCAGCCACCAAACAATCAGCGAATTCTCTTCTGAAAATCACAAGAAACGAAGGCAGGGGAACCCAACATTTCTAAGTTAAAGTCTAAGGTAAACTGGACATTAGGTGCACAAAGCGAGACAGTATTTGTCTTAACTGACACTGTATCTATATGTTTGTCATTTGATAAGCAAATAGGACTGCATTCATTAAGTGGGATTAACTGCCTGTCACAACTTTCAACAGTTTGATATTGCTCTGAGAGTCAGAGGGATTAGAAAAGTCTATGACATCAAACTCCAAAATGCACCCTCTTATGTTTCATTTCCACATTGTCATCAGATTGGATCTTTGATAGGAAAGGATTTCGAATAAAAGACATACTGTTTCTGAATAGGAAAAGATTTTAAATGAAAGACCTATTGCTTCTTTAAAAATTTTTAAAAAGCTGTTACACAAAGGCCTTTTCATTTTGCTGTTAATAAAAGGTAATCACCTCACTAGTGTACTGTAGTTACTCTATCTACACTAATAAACTGGCAAGCTTTGACAATTGTCTAAGAAAAACTGTATATTAAAAGCCATTGTTTATTTTTCTCAAGAGCTGTATTTTATCAGTATATTGGGATGTCAGAAAATAATATACTACAGCTACAGCTTGTGATAGATCTTTGTGATATATACCTAAATTGGATTCAAAATTCACAACTGGAGCAGGTCAAGTGATCTCTCCGGAGGATGCTGATGCCATTGAGTCTATTTCTTGTTATTTCAAATGAGGCTGTCTTCAGCTGAGTTCATATTCAGTCTTAACTTTAGTGCTTTCATTTTAGCTTTTCACCACTTCAAATAAAGCAGAAAAGAAAGAATCATTCTTATTTGGAGCTACTTTGCCTGATTTTCCTGTGAGATTAAAGTATTTTTTCTTATTTTTTTTCTGGTTTTGTTTGAAATACACCTCTGTGCTTGATAAGAAAAATATTTCTTGATGTAAGAAAACACAATATGTGTTGAACAGTAAAAGAGAAATTCCAGTATATATAACAGTCTGGAACTTGCCTAAACTTAGTCTGGAGAGGGAGTCCAGGGGAAGCGATTCAGTGCAGTAATTTCATTCTGGAGATGAAAATATATATACTGCATAAGAAATCACACCTATGATGTAAAAATTGCCTTGTTTTTAATATTTTGTTCCATTTCATTGGTCTGAAAGCAAATGAACACAAAAGGCACCATCATTCATTCTCAAAATGTGTGATGCAGCAGTTCAGGATAGTTATGGTGATCTGCCTCCATAACACAACATTTAGCTGAAGCCATTCAGGTCTTTTTTATCCAATAATGCTCTTGAGAATACGTTTCCTCAAGAGATTTTTGTTATGGCTTTTGGATAGATCAAAGTAATGAAACAAAAGACTTCTTCATAGTATAGCCTTGAATTATCTTCCTATGCTGCAGAAAGTTGAAAGCCAAGTTATGCAGAACTTAGTGCATTGTGTCAAGAGGGTTATGTAAATATTTGCTTAATAGCTATATGCCATGCAGTTTCTGTAAATATTTGTTTGGATTTCAACGTGACTTGGTGGGTACCCTCTCAGATGTAACAACTTGTTTTCAGAAAACATGTGTGTGAACTATGCAACCCAAAAGCCTGTTGTGTAGCTCAGCTTCACACATATATTTTTTTGGCCAGCCCCATGAATAAGAAATATGGTGTTGCTTGGAACAAGGCTTGCCTTGCATTTCTTCAAGTATTTCAGAAAAAAAAAAAAAAAAAAAAAGGCTGTTCTGGAAATGTTAGTGCTGCAAAGGTAAGCAGGCTTTTAAAAGTAAACATGAGAAAAAAAGCGAAATCTCAGACTTTTTTGCATTACATGAACTCTTACTCTGATTATGTAAGGTAGAAGTACAGATACTTTTACTTAAATTGCTTAGATTATAATTTGTAATAGGTTGGAACTCTCTTTTTTTTCTGATATTCATAAATCACCTAGCACAACACAGACTCTACTTTGTCTGTCAACCCTTATTTACTCACAACTGAGTGTTACATGGCAGTGTAAACAGTAGAAACACTACTGATTCTGTTTGCTTTTATGCACTAAGTTCAAAACCCATAGGATCTTGCTTCTTTGGTAACTGAGCACAACCAGAGCACCAAATTGAAGTGATTTGAGGTAGCCAAGATGCATAAATTATCTGAGTCAGCTCAGAAAGTTTTTACTATATCTTGCATGATTTGTAAGAAACTACTGAACAGAGAGAGGAAAGAAGTCTGTTTTCCACAAGTAGTCAGTCACCTGATTGGCAATGTACATATAGGTTATTTATATGCTCAGAAAAGTGGACTCTGTACAATTTTAAATTTCTTTACTTCACAAATTATCTAGGTACAAGTTATGAATTTTAGAAATTTATTTTTCTATTTACAGTAATTCTGTAAATAGCTTGTGTCAATAAATTTTAACTCATGATTATTTCATGAACAAATATTTGAGTATATTCATTATTTATACTATATAATTTTTCTTCTAAATTACATATTATTGACTTTCCATGAATAAGTGGTTTATAAATATCTTTTAAAGCAAAATTAATTGCACTTTTCTTTATCAGATTAACTGTGAACTTCTCTAGTTATTCAAATCTATCATCCAAATAATAAGAACAACCTGCAAATTGCATTGCTGATCCTCACAACTCCAATAAAATTGTTGCTGATATTTAATTTTAAAACATTGAAAATAAATTTTGATGTTTTGGAATATAGGTAAATCACTGAATGGGAGAAATGACAAACAAAACAATCTGAAATACTGTGAATTCTGTTTTTATAGAAGCAATAATATACTTAGCAATAATAGAATTCTTATACTTAGGCATGTGAAAACATTATAGGGGAGAAATACAGGGTGATTTGAATCAAGCTTAATATTTTCAGAATTGTCCTCTTGATATACTTTGAGAAAGAACATATTTCTTTTTTAAAGTGTGAAAGATTTCACAAACAAAAAGAATGGAAAAGAAGCGGGCAAAAAATTTTGAGGGGAGGAGGGTTCAAAAATCACACAGCAACAAAACCTCCATATCGCAGTTTTCTTTTCAGTGCTTCCTAATCTGTGAGCAGTAGCAAGCAATGCACAGAACACCAGGGTACAATCCTAGAGGCACTGGTCCTAGGGATAGTAATGTCCCTGAAACAATGAGAGGAGGTGTCACAGCTGTAGCATTTCCATCAGACTTGCATTTTACAGAGGTATTTAAAGCATCAGTGGCATCTGGAGCCTTCAGCTCAACTGCACAACCCAGTAGGGGTTGGATAAAGAAAAAGAAATGGGAAGTGATGTACTTGGTTGGAGTCCCACATCTTTCTGGCACTTAAATAACATTGAAAGTGCCAGGAGCCCATTTCTTTGAGATTTCTTTAAATAATAAAACAAAAAAAACCCCTCACTATGAATTAAAAAGAATGGAATTTTAATTTAATTTTTTTCTAACAAAAAGATATACTGAAACAACAGGAAAGGAAACACAACCATTTTTTTGCAGGGATGTGAGTTATAGAAATCACTTGGGGAGTAAGGGAAGGCATCAGTAAGAGCAGGCTACTCTACAACAGGAAGCAAGTCAGGAGACAGCAGGGAAGCGCCCTCAGTGGCAAGGGGTGCAGCCCCACAGCGACCAAACAAGAGGAATGGAACAGATTTGGCAACAGTAATCAGTAATCTAAAACGTATGGCAGACTAAGTACAAGAGCTTAAACATGGTATCCAAGCCAAAGAGCAGAGGATGCGTGAGCAGAGCCACTTACAACATTTTTTTCCTCCACTTAGCTCTTTTCACAGAAGTGTGATCCAAGTTTAAACAGGTAGATGCACCATATCTTGCCATCGACAGTGATGGTTACGGCAGGTCAGAACATTTAAAGCCTGTTGGTGAACTCAGGACTCCAACAAGCAAAACCATACAGGCTTTTTCTTAGTTCTCGTGTATTTTATTAGTTATTTTTTAAATCAGTCTGAACAGAGTGTTAAAAGAACTGGGTAAAATGTTGCAATACTTGATTGCCTTGGTGGAATCCTTGCAAGTTCTTTCAAAGGTGAATCTTTTACTGCCGTATTGGGGCTGCTGAGTAAACCCAGCGATTTTCTTTCTGCCCACATGGCCCAGACCTCAGCAAAGTAAGGTAACTCTGTCAGAAGTATGGTGAAAAGGAGAAGTTCTATTCCTAAGAGAATTAAGAAGCAAAGCTCTCCCATCAGCCATGTCCAAGAATACTCTTCATGAATATGAACAGACACTGTAATGAGAGATGGGCATAACATTGCCCTCCTCAGACTTTCCATATTCTCCCAAGTCACGGGAGAGTGAACAACTCCTTCCCAAATACAGGAATCAGCTCTGCCTTTCTTCCCTCCCATCAGCACAGAGATTTTTGAATGAGGAAGGCAGGTTTTTAAGAACTTTAACCTTTCCCTTCACCAATTTAATGCTTGGTTTGGGGAAGACACCAATATGTAATTATGTCGCCTTTTACGACAGCCAAATATTTTGCCATGATTCTCTGTCTGTATTGAGTACCATACTTTAATTCCATTACAGAGAAGAACTGGAAAATATTTTTGTTAGACCAAGAGATCTAATTGGAGGGGGTGCCAGGGCCGATAACAAAGAAAAGCATGAATGAAGTGGTAAAACATGCTTTCTGCACCTTGGAATGTATTATTGCTTTTGTGACAGGAGCTATGATGATAAAACACCTCTGTTAACCACCAAACATTCTGAATTAATAAGGAAAACTCTCATCTGTAAGGAATATTAAATGCCCTATAGAAATATTGATTAAAATCATGTTTATTGATTAGGAAGCTGATCATAAGAACCAATTAAAACAATTAAAAAACTAAATAGAGCAAAACAAACCCCAGTGCTGAGTAAGAGGTTACAGGATATTTGCATATTTTTCTAGTTACTATCAATCCAAAAGGGAGGAAATTGTATTAGAGGTCAATATGGTAGAATAACAATGTAAAGGTTACTATATAAGTAATACACAGAACAGTTTAAAAATGAACCAAAACAAGAAAACAGAGGCAAATTAAAATCATGATTATATGAGAAAGTAAACACTAAAAGTCAAACTGAAGCAAATATTTCAGCCTAATGTGTCTAGTACAAGGTCACTGTAATTGGTTTCAAAAGGTTCTACCAATTTTGCTTTCAGGGAATAATTTTTCATTTGATACTGTAAACCAATAACGTACCACAGCCCACTACTATCAGATTTCTGAGGGGCAAACCCAACTTAACTCTTGAGTTGCAAGAACTGAGTGCTGCAGCCTTGATTCATTCCCAAGCACAGTACCTAAAAGCCTGGTGATCTAGGCAGTGGTTCCTATAAGACAAATTCAAACATTTTATTGCATTGAGTTTGGGAAAGGAGGAGCAAAGATGTTTATCCTAAGTATTTAAATTTTATTCTTTGTTTCCCAATACTGAAGTAAGGCATTAAATGTATTTAATTAAGTTAAATTCCTCAAGTCAAACCGTTTTTGTCTGCAGTTGTACCTGGTGAGGGATTTTCCTGTCTTTATTTTGTCCCACAAGTTTTTACTTTCCTCCTCATCCCACTGTGGGTAGAGTGAGTGCCCGGCTGCTGGGTACAGCTGTCCCACCACAAATACACATTTTTTAACATTCCTGAGCCACCTAATTCAATGTATGGGTAAAGGCCAGCACTGCAGACAGAAAGTTGCAGCTTTTGCACATTTGCATTTTCTATATAGTGAAAGCAAAAGTAGAGGATAGATTACAAGGAAGATGATGTTTACATGTCTTTTCTGGTTACAGAGGCAAATGTGAGCAATCATATGTCTGGATGATGGAATTCATAGATTCTGAAGCTGAATTGTAGCTACAGGTACCTGCATGGTCATGAATATTAAATCTTATGTTTGAAGATTACAGTATTTCTCTCCACTGAATATGCAGGATGCTTAGGATGACTATTCTGGTAGCTTGCACACCTCAGGTACTTCAGCTTTGGTGCAAGCATGTAGTTAAGAAGGGCTGAACTACAGGTTATAAAGAGGGATGTGATCAATCTAATAATCCAAACCCCTGAGCATTCCCTGGATTTGTTAGGAAATCTGCTTGGGATCCTTAGCCAAGAAATCCTGAACTGAAATAAAGTTTTCTGAGTTTCCTTAGGTAAGCAGAGTGGGAAAAATTTCTGCCTCTGAAAATATGACTGGTTCTTTTCTGCTTAACAGCCTAGTTACTGCAGTATTCAGTTATGGCATGAGAAAAGCCAGCTCAATTCCTTCTCTTGCTGCCTTGCAATAAAAAAATACACTGGATAAAAAGTAGATACTATCCTGGAAACAAGGACCACAACTAATACCTCCCATACAAGCTGATCAAAATACTGAATGTTAGACTGCTGTTCGCTCTCTTTGATTGCTTTGCAGACACCAATATTTTTAGCAAGATGAGCAGAATTTTTTTTCTAATAACTCTGTCTTTCCAGCATGACTGACCTCTCTTGATGAGCACTGAGCTGCATACTTATAACTTTCTGGATAAATAAGAGATGCACTTTGGGTGTCTGTGCACACTCATAGTAATGAACCCCATAGTGCTCCAGGCAGCTGCAAACTAACACTGCACTAAGATGATGAGACCTTCACTTTGTTTTCCTCTAAAAGCAAACCCGGGCATGCCAGCAGGGGATGTGCATGGAAGCATGGTTTAGTGTTTGATAGGAATGGTTGGACTCGATGATCTGGTGGGTCTCTTCCAACCTGGTCATTCTATGATTCTACGATTCTATGAAGGGATCCCTGGTAGAAGCGAGTCATCTTGGAGACTATAGGCCATGATGCACGATACACTGTAACACAGGCATACCCTTTTAGGCTTAAGCACTAGCCACACCTGCATTATATAACTGAGGAAAAACTGCCAGGTGCTAAAATAGTCTGAAGACTATAGAATAAAGTCTTAGATAGACTTCTATATAAGACTTATATAGACTTCTATATAAGACTTATATAGACTTCTATATATATAGTCTTTTATATATATATAGAAGGGCTTAGAACTCAAATTTAACTTGAACTCTACTATTTAACCTGTAAAAACTTCTTTGAAGTGCCCTTGTTCTGTGGCGGGTTTTGGTGTTGGGATTTTTTTTCTTTAATCCAGTCTTCTCTTCCACCCTGCCATGGGTGACTTGTCTCAGCACTAAGATTCAGTTTGATAACAGCTTAACTCTATAGGCAGATGGGGCCAAAAACACCAGAGAGACTGAAAACAATGGGCTGAGAAGTATTTCAGGCTAAACAGCTGTACAATATCTGTGTAGATACATAGCTTAGAAATCAAAATAAAGAATTTTAATTAAAAACCAAGCAGAAAGGTAATAATGATGTTCAGTAAAGAGTATTGGTTAAGTATTTTACCATGTTGTTCCAAGATTTAGGCTAAGAAATTTTCCTCAGCTTAGAGCTTCTGTTATAAGCAATTGGAATGAAATGAGATTTTCAGACTATTTAAAAAAAAAAATTGTTTGTAAATGAAGACAAATGGGAAACTCTTGAGATGACCTAAGTGATGTCAACAATTATGAGAGGGTAATGATAGCAGAAGTAGGATAAAATATTCACACTATGAATGATTCAGACACTAAAGACCACATTTTAAATGCGGAGAGATATTGCACACAAAGAATTCAAGCAGTGAAATTCACTTAGTTCAGTTGCCAAGTAAAGCCATCAAAGCAAATAGCTCAAATGAGTTTAGAAGAGAACTATGCATGTCTGAGCAGGGAGGGAATCAAAGGATAGAGTTACTAAGCAAGAAAATGGGTAAGAGATAAACTTAAAGGGAATAGCTTATTGGGTCAGGTGTCCTTTTTCTTTCTTAGGCAGTGCCTTGTGTCCTTGTTTCCTAATCTTTCATAAAAGGAGGATTGAAAATAGTCATAAGGAGAAGCTTTACAAAGACTATAATTAAAATGTACTGAAAATGTTCTAATCTGACTGACTTGTGTTTTGATTTGGAATTTTTGCATTAATTAGAAACACTATAAGGCTACAACAGACATTTCATCAAAAACAAAGGCTTAAAGAACAGCCCAAGACTGAGAGTTTTCCTCCTCAGGAAAACATCTTCAACATGAGAATTAAGAAATTTTAAAACTGTGGATCTGAAGAAAGAAAACTACATAGAAGTAAAAGGTGGAACAAAAAAAACCCCTATATTTTGGAGCAATTAGTCTAACCTCATAAATCAGAGAGCAAAGTCTCTGCTAGAATTAAGTCTGCCTGGAGATATACTAAGCATAGGTAGCAATACTAGATATTGTACATCGGTATATAATTTTTAATTTACTTCCCAACTGAAACTAATTTGCATGTTATAATTACCTTTCCAACTGTCTTTTGGGAGATAAAAACAGAGCTATTAACAAAACTTCAATGTATTAGAGTTTCTAGACTGAATAAATTTGTTCTATGATATTGCTTAGCAATCTTTCCCCAAAATGGCAAAAGTATAAACATGCCTCATTAAACAAAAAGAACTGGAAACATTTGAGGTTTAAAATATTAGTGCTCATAGAGTATTTTCTACCAACAATCATCTTAATGATTTCAGAAATAAAGCTGCAGTTTTATTTAACAGCTTGATTACATACTTTCTCACAATATTTGGGCTCTATAAGCTACACTGTTCAGTGTTTACCCTCTAAGTGCATTGAAAACTTATTAAACCTTGGAATACCTTCACAAAGGATAAGCTGTGGCCATCAGTACTAAAATCAACATTTCTCATGTAACCAGGTGGAACTGGGATATTCTGAAGTGCTCAGGGTTATAAGACAGATCTGTCTTTTAGATCATCAGATCATTTATAATATTCTCTATACCTACTTTAGCCATACAGACCAGAGGTACAAGATTGAACATAACTGGATAGCAAGGGCTTACATAATGTGAGGTAAATTTCTGAATTGTAAATGTCTCTTGTGTTGAGTTTTAACAGTTGCAGGGATTAGATCACTGGATCACATGTTTCCTTGCTGAATAGATTGTGTGTGTGTGTGTGTGTGTGTAGAACAAAGACCTTTCCTGCTTTCAAAATACTGAATTTCTGAATATAGTCCTTTACTGCCTCCAACGTGGAAGAGAGAGATAAAAAGAACCCCACAGTAATTTTGCAGCCACTAAATTGTGATCAGATGGCATCAACAGATCTAAGATTCCTCTCCTCTCCTCTCCTCTCCTCTCCTCTCCTCTCCTCTCCTCTCCTCTCCTCTCCTCTCCTCTCCTCTCCTCTCCTCTCCTCTCCTCTCCTCTCCTCTCCTCTCCTCTCCTCTCCTCTCCTCTCCTCTCCTCTCCTCTCCTCTCCTCTCCTCTCCTCTCCTCTCCTCTCCTCTCCTCTCCTCTCCTCTCCTCTCCTCTCCTCTCCTCTCCTCTCCTCTCCTCTCCTCTCCTCTCCTCTCCTCTCCTCTCCTCTCCTCTCCTCTCCTCTCCTCTCCTCTCCTCTCCTCTCCTCTCCTCTCCTCTCCTCTCCTCTCCTCTCCTCTCCTCTCCTCTCCTCTCCTCTCCTCTCCTCTCCTCTCCTCTCCTCTCCTCTCCTCTCCTCTCCTCTCCTCTCCTCTCCTCTCCTCTCCTCTCCTCTCCTCTCCTCTCCTCTCCTCTCCTCTCCTCTCCTCTCCTCTCCTCTCCTCTCCTCTCCTCTCCTCTCCTCTCCTCTCCTCTCCTCTCCTCTCCTCTCCTCTCCTCTCCTCTCCTCTCCTCTCCTCTCCTCTCCTCTCCTCTCCTCTCCTCTCTCTCCTCTCCTCTCCTCTCCCTCTCCTCTCCCTCCCTCCCTCCCCTCCCCTCCCCTCCCCTCCCTCCCCTCCCCTCCCCTCCCCTCCCCTCCCCTCCCCTCCCCTCCCCTCCCCTCCCCTCCCCTCCCCTCCCCTCCCCTCCCCTCCCCTCCCCTCCCCTCCCCTCCCCTCCCCTCCCCTCCCCTCCCCTCCCCTCCCCTCCCCTCCCCTCCCCTCCCCCTCCCCTCCCCTCCCCTCCCCTCCCCTCCCCTCCCCTCCCCTCCCCTCCCCTCCCCTTTACATCAGTTGACAACATTTTTTATCTTAATACAGCAAAACTCAAGTTGGTTAATAACCAGAATATTTGTGGTTTAGTTTATTTTTTTCCCTGGGAAAGATAAAGATTTGTTTATGGGATCTGCATATGGAAGTTTAAAAA